>NC_092334.1:211464000-211782000 GCF_046630445.1 Rutidosis leptorrhynchoides
TCTTGAATCAATCCACGACCCAGTGTATACGTATCTCAGTATTGATCACAACTCAAACTATACATATTTTGGAATCAACCTCAACCCTGTATAGCTAACTCCAACATTCACATATAGAGTGTCTATGGTTGTTCCGAAATATATATAGATGTGTCGACATGATAGGTCGAAACATTGTATACGTGTCTATGGTATCTCAAGATTACATAATATACAATACAAGTTGATTAAGTTATGGTTGGAATATATTTGTTACCAATTTTCACGTAGCTAAAATGAGAAAAATTATCCAATCTTGTTTTACCCATAACTTCTTCATTTTAAATCCGTTTTGAGTGAATAAAATTGCTATGGTTTCATATTGAACTTTATTTTATGAATCTAAACATAAAAAGTATAGGTTTATAGTCGGAAAAATAAGTTACAAGTCGTTTTTGTAAAGGTAGTCATTTCAGTCGAAAGAACGACGTCTAGATGACCATTTTAGAAAACATACTTCCACTTTGAGTTTAACCATAATTTTTGGATATAGTTTTATGTTCATAAAGAAAATCATTTTCTCAGAATAACAACTTTTAAATCAAAGTTTATCATAGTTTTTAATTAACTAACCCAAAACAGCCCGCGGTGTTACTACGACGGCGTAAATCCGGTTTTACGGTGTTTTTCGTGTTTCCAGGTTTTAAATCATTAAGTTAGCATATCATATAGATATAGAACATGTGTTTAGTTGATTTTAAAAGTCAAGTTAGAAGGATTAACTTTTGTTTGCGAACAAGTTTAGAATTAACTAAACTATGTTCTAGTGATTACAAGTTTAAACCTTCGAATAAGATAGCTTTATATGTATGAATCGAATGATGTTATGAACATCATTACTACCTTAAGTTCCTTGGATAAACCTACTGGAAAAGATAAAAATGGATCTAGCTTCAACGGATCCTTGGATGGCTCGAAGTTCTTGAAGCAGAATCATGACACGAAAACAAGTTCAAGTAAGATCATCACTTGAAATAAGATTGTTATAGTTATAGAAATTGAACCAAAGTTTGAATATGATTATTACCTTGTATTAGAATGATAACCTACTGTAAGAAACAAAGATTTCTTGAGGTTGGATGATCACCTTACAAGATTGGAAGTGAGCTAGCAAACTTGAAAGTATTCTTGATTTTATGTAACTAGAACTTGTAGAATATATGAAGAACACTTAGAACTTGAAGATAGAACTTGAGAGAGATCAATTAGATGAAGAAAATTGAAGAATGAAAGTGTTTGTAGGTGTTTTTGGTCGTTGGTGTATGGATTAGATATAAAGGATATGTAATTTTGTTTTCATGTAAATAAGTCATGAATGATTACTCATATTTTTGTAATTTTATGAGATATTTCATGCTAGTTGCCAAATGATGGTTCCCACATGTGTTAGGTGACTCACATGGGCTGCTAAGAGCTGATCATTGGAGTGTATATACCAATAGTACATACATCTAAAAGCTGTGTATTGTACGAGTACGAATACGGGTGCATACGAGTAGAATTGTTGATGAAACTGAACGAGGATGTAATTGTAAGCATTTTTGTTAAGTAGAAGTATTTTGATAAGTGTATTGAAGTCTTTCAAAAGTGTATAAATATATATTAAAACACTACATGTATATACATTTTAACTGAGTCGTTAAGTCATCGTTAGTCGTTACATGTAAGTGTTGTTTTGAAACTTTTAGGTTAACGATCTTGTTAAATGTTGTTAACCCAATGTTTATAATATCAAATGAGATTTTAAATTATTATATTATCATGATATTATCATGTATGAATATCTCTTAATATGATATATATATATACATTAAATGTCTTTACAACGATAATCGTTACATATATGTCTCGTTTAAAAATCATTAAGTTAGTAGTCTTGTTTTTACATATGTAGTTCATTGTTAATATACTTAATGATATGTTTACTTATCATAGTATCATGTTAACTATATATATATCCATATATATGTCATCATATAGTTTTTACAAGTTTTAACGTTCGTGAATCACCGGTCAACTTGGGTGGTCAATTGTCTATATGAAACATATTTCAATTAATCAAGTCTTAACAAGTTTGATTGCTTAACATGTTGGAAACATTTAATCATGTAAATATCAATCTCAATTAATATATATAAACATGGAAAAGTTCGGGTCACTACAAAAGCTCTTTGAAGGTAGTTCTCATTTCTAAAATTAATATTATTATTATTATTGTTATTATTAGTAGTAATATAATTATTACTATTACTATTACTAAAATAAGAATTTATGATCATTTAATAGTATTGTTATTATGATTGTTATTATTAGTATTATAAATATTATTATCACCATATAAGTATGATAATCATTATTATCATTATTATTACTAGTATCATACTATTAGTATTATTATTATTATCCTTAGTCAGGTATTTCTACGATTATTAATTTTGCAAAACAAAAGATATATATGTAAATATATTATAACATAAAATATACTAATATTACATAAAAATTATGTTTCAACTAATATTATTGATATAACATTAATTAAATATCAAATAAGTATCATAATATATTATAAGAATAATTAATACATAACAAATATATAAACTTAATTGATTTATACTATAATGTGTTAATACTTGATATAGGTTCGTGAATCCGAGGCCAACCCTGCATTGTTCAATGTCGTCATATGTATTTTTACTACAAAATACATTATAGTGAGTTTCATTTGCTCCCTTTTACTCTTTACGTTTTTGGGCTGAGAATACATGCAAATGCTTTAATAATTGTTTTACAATATTTATATGCGTGAGTTTTATTTGATCCCTTTTACTCTTTACGTTTTTGGACTGAGAATACATGCAAATGCTTTAATAACTGTTT
This sequence comes from Rutidosis leptorrhynchoides, assembly GCF_046630445.1. Classification (NCBI taxonomy): domain Eukaryota; kingdom Viridiplantae; phylum Streptophyta; class Magnoliopsida; order Asterales; family Asteraceae; genus Rutidosis; species Rutidosis leptorrhynchoides. The sequence goes on from NC_092334.1 coordinate 211,466,917, forward strand.
TACAATATTTATATGCGTGAGTTTCATTTGCTCCCTTTTACTCTTTACGTTTTTGGGCTGAGAATACATGCAAATGCTTTAATAACTATTTTACAATATTTATATGCGTGAGTTTCATTTGATCCCTTTTACTCTTTACGTTTTTGGGCTGAGAATACATGCAAATGCTTTAATAACTGTTTTACAATATTTATATGCGTGAGTTTCATTTGCTCCCTTTTACTCTTTATGTTTTTGGGCTGAGAATACATGCAAATGCTTTAATAACTGTTTTACAATATTTATATGCGTGAGTTTCATTTGCTCCCTTTTTAATTGCTTTTGCAATATATATTTTTGGGCTGAGAATACATGCGCAACTTTTATAAATGTTTTACGAAATAGACACAAGTAATCGAAACTACATTATATGGTTGAATTATTGAAATCGAATATGCCCCTTTTTATTAAGTCTGGTAATCTAAGAATTAGGGAACAGACACCATAATTGACGCGAACTCTAAAGATAGATCTATCGGGCCCAACAAGCCCCATCCAAAGTACCGGATGCTTTAGTACTTCGAAATTTATATCATGTCCGAAGGAGGATCTCGGAATGATGGGGATATTCTTATATACATATTGTGAATGTCGGTTACCAGGTGTTCAATCCATATGAATGATATTTTTGTCTCTATGCATGGGACGTATGATTATGAGAAATGGAAGTATGAAATCTTGTGGTCTATTAAAATTATGAAAGGATTATTTATGTTAAACTAATGAACTCACCAACCTTTTGGTTGACACTTTAAAGCATGTTTATTCTCAGGTATGAAAGAAATCTTCCGCTGTGCACTTGCTCATTTTAGAGACATTACTTGGAGTCATTCAGGACATATTTCAAAAGACGTTGCATTCGAGTCATTGAGTTCATCAAGATTATTATTAAGTCAATTATAGTTAGATATATTATAAAATGGTATGCATGTCGTCAATTTTCGATTTAATGAAAGATTGTCTTTTCAAAAACGAATGCAATGTTTGTAAAATGTATCATATAGAGGTCTAGTACCTCGCAATGTAACCAAATGTAATGTATTCGTCCTTGTGGATTAGGACGGGTCGTTAGATTCTTGTCTCCAGTGATTTAGTATATTATGAACCCATCCCCAATTCATCCAGAATAGATGATGGGAAATTGGTTGATCCATTCCGGTGACGCTGCTTTCGGAGCCCGAATGGAAATCCATATCGGCATAACTGTCGGAATCTGAAGAATTCGAACTAGATGCGGAACCCATCTTGTATAATGGGGAAAATGAATTTTTGGTATGGAATAGATTATAGGAGTTAGATTTGGTACTATTCAATACATAATTTACATATGTATATATAATACCAAAATCCCGTAAATTACGGAGAATCTTTGAAAAGATATCAGTCAAAGTTCGCAATAACAGATATGCTAAGATAAGAATTCGTCTATACACTATCAATGCAGTAAATGCAGTAAAACGTGTCTAGACTTATGAATGATAAGCAGGTAATTTCCTAAGGATGATAAGCAGATGATTTTCGACTAGAAATGATAAGCAAAACTTTTGACATGTAGACACGGTCGAAGTCCAGACTCATTAATACATCCTAACAGCTACTAGTTAGACACACTAATACAAGACCTGGTTCGCTACGACCACCGCTCTGATACCAACTGAAAGGACCCGTCCTAATCCACCTGGACGAAGTCATCAACATTTGGTCCCATTGCGATGATCGGCTCCAAGTAATGTCCTTATATTGAGCAAATGCACAGCGGAAGACTTAATTCGTACCTGAGAATAAACATGCTTTAAAGTGTCAACCAAAAGGTTGGTGTGTTCATAGGTTTATCATAACAATCATTTCAATATGTTAATAGACCACAAGATTTCATAATCATAAACATAATACACTCGCAAGTGTATGTAAAGCATTCTAAGTGGTTGAGCACTTGTTAACCATACTTAACATTTAATCAACGTCGCATATTCCCTTTATTATGAAATCTCACTACACCGTACCAAGTGTAGTCACCAAAACGAAGTACTGTGCAACCGTTGAATACTGGTCGTCCAGTCCGGTTGGGGTTGTCAGGCCCGATAGATCTATCAACAGGATTCGCGTTTACAATACCCATGTAAATAGTAGTTACCAAGCTACAGGGAAATATGCCAGTGGTACAACTCAACGTAGAATATATTTGTAAGTACTTGTGTCTATTTTGTAAACATTTATAAAAGCAGCGCATGTATTCTCAGCCCAAAAATATATACTGCAAAAGCAATTAAAAAGGGAGCAAATGAAACTCACTTTTGCCTTGAAGGTATTTAATTCGACTTGGTCTCCGATAGATATCACAAACCTAACCATATATATAATATATCAACATATTTTCTTTTTAAGTAATCGTTAATATATATATATATATATATATATATATATATATATATATATATACTTTTAATACTTTTAATATTTTCTTAGTTCGTAGTTAGCAGTCCGATGTTAGTGGTCCACAATTAGTTGCTTAAATAAAATAAATAAAGACCCCATCGTATTCATATTGATCAGAATTAATCTCGACCCATGGTACCATGTTGTCAAATGACGTGTTGCGTACATAAAGTACTGTGTTGTCAAATGACGTGTTGCGTACAATCATGAGGTCTTATGATTAATCTTCTCGTGTTGTTTACGGGTGGTCCTGAAATATATAAAATCAAATCATAAGTAATTATATATAAAATATCATATTAATTAGAAAAGATATGATTAATTTACTTTTTCTCCAAATATTTTCGTAGCTAAACTAGCTTCGGATACCAAATCTTGTTTTAGTCGTAGTTTCTTCATTACAACTCCGTTTTTGTTGGTTCAACTTGCCACTTCCTTGGATCGAGTCAAATTTTAAGAATATGAACTGAAAATACCTTAATTTGTATTTGAAATCATAGGTTATAGGTCAAACTTTGGTGAAACTTATGAAAGTGATCATTTTCCATCATAAAAACAACATTTAATGATCATTTTTCTAAAAATACTTACACTTTGAGTTAAACCATGAAATTTTTATGTGTTAACATATTCATAAGAAATATCATTTTTCCAGAACATGAACTTCCAATTCAAAGTTCAAGATGGTTTTTAATTATCCAACCCAAAACAGCCCTCGGTTGCACTCCGACGACGTTGATTCAATTTTTAAGATGTTCTTTGTAAAACCAAGTTATATCTTGTTAGGTTAGCATATCATTATGATATATTACAGGTCTTGAAGTGTTTTAAAAGTCAAGTTAGAAGGATCTATTTAGTTTGCGAACAAGTTTGAAATCATTCAAACTATGTTTTTGTTGTTAAAATTTTATACCACAAAATAAGATTGCTATATGAATATGAATTGAGTAAGATTATGAACAAGGTTACTACCTCAAGTTACTTGGACAAAGTTACTGCAAAAGATAAGAAATAATCTTGGAATCAAAGAGTGGTGGAGTTAGATCAAAAGGTTGGAAGTAAACTTCTTCAAATGGGTGGTTATTTTGATATGTTCTTGAAAGAGTTTTCTTATGGTGTTTAAGGCTTGTAATTGAAGCTAAATGATGGGAAAAATGCTTGGAGATGATCAAGTATGAAGTTAGGAGTATTTTGAGAGAGAAATGAGGGTGTAGTTATGAGAAAATGGAGTGAAGAAATGGTGTTCATTTATAAAAACGTTTTTAGTTTATAAAGAAAGAAAAGGATTCCTAATTTTGTTTTCTTACTAATAATTCTTACTACTTGACAAATTCTTGTTACCTCATATCTAGGGCAGTAATAATGTTGATTAGGATGTTGATTTGATGTGTATATACCAATAGTAAATACGTATAGAAGCTGGGTATGATACGGGTACATATAGCCTAGATATACGTATAGAAATCTTGAGGAAACGGAACGAGAATTCAAATATAGCTATCTTTTGTGAATATACTTATATTGTTTTATGTATTTAAGTCCTTAAAAGTGATTAAATACATTATATATACGATACATGTATAAGCATTATAGATTATAAGTATATATATCAAAGAATGTTACGTATAGTTATCGTTTTGAAAACTTAAGTTAGTAGTTTCAAAATATACTTATAACTCATTGTCATTAGTACACAATGAGATGTTAAACCATCCTTAGATCATGTTAAATATATATAAATACATATATATACACAAACGTATAATTATTGTATGTTATATAGTTCGTGATATCATCGGTCATATTGGACGGTCAAACGTTGTGTAAAACTCTTTTCAAAAACACAAGTCTCAACAATTTGGATTGCTTATCATGTTGGTATGGTTTAATTTATGTAAATATTAATCTCATAAGTATAATTTGGTCAGAAAATTCCGGGTCATTACAGAAAGTAAGCCTTTTAGCATCGATGTGATACCTATTAAACTGGGAAGTTTTGACCTTGTGGTTGGAATGGACTGGTTAGCTGATAATAAAGCTGAGGTAGTCTGTGACCTAAAGGCTATTCGTATTCCTATTGCTGACGGTGAACCTATGATGATTTATGGTGAAAAGAATGGCTCGCAATTACATCTCATTAACTTCTTGAAAGTCCAGAAGTATGTGAGAAAGGGATGTATCGTGTTCTTGGCTCATGTAAGCCAAATTGTACCAGAAGAAAGGAGACCCGAAGACGTTCCTATAGTTAAGGAATTTCTTGAAGTTTTTCTGGAGGAATTACCTGGTCTCCCACCGCATAGAGAAATTGAGTTTCAAATAGACTTAGTGCCAGGAGAGGCGTCGGTGGCTGTCGCACCGTATAGACTCGCACCCCCAGAACCTCAAGAGTTGTCTAGTCAATTGCAAGAGTTGTTAGGCAAGGGATTTATTCGACCGAGTTCTTCGCCTTGGGGAGCTCCGGTCTTGTTTGTTAAAAAGAAAGATGGGTCGATGAGATTGTGTATCGACTACAGAGAATTGAACAAGTTGACAATCAAGAATCGGTATCCACTACTGAGGATTGATGACTTATTCGATCAGCTGCAGGGATCCAGTTGTTATTCGAAGATTGATTTGAGATCCGGGTATCTGTAACATCCCGCGTTTTTCCGTTAAATTTATTTTTAACACTGTCTTTTTTTTTTAAATAATATCCTTCGTTATTTAAATTCGTAGTTTCCGTTGACGAACGTTCATAATATTCTCGTTATTTAATTATAACATCACTCGTTTACTTGAGCGTTTTTAAAATATTCGTTTGGTTAATTCCCGCACCCGCTTTGAAACTTGAGGGACCGAGGTTGCCAAGTGGGTAAACTAGTTGACTAGGTCAACTAGTCAACCCACCTCATCCACCCATTCACTTCCACTCACCTCCTCATCTCTTTCTCTCCTTTCTCATCTTCCATTTTTGGAACTTAAACAACCAACTCACAAAATCATCATCTAAATCCGGATCAAGAGGCAAACATCAAAACAAATTACATTTTCGTGATCCTCTCTTCATCCTCTACATTTTGATACCAATTTCATCAAGTTTGGGTAACTTTCTAAAAACTCTAATTTTCTTTAAATTCGTGTTTTTGACTTGAAATTGTGTTAGTTAGTGTCTATGGCTCGTGTGTAACATGAATATATGTTTTGTTTGCTCGATTTGTGGTTTGGAGTAACTAGTTTGAGTTTTTGAAATGGGTTTGCTTAATCCTTGATTTTGGAGGAGTTAATGTTGTTAGATTGTTAAAGTGCATGTTTTAATTGTGTTACTAGTATCATTAGCCACATTTGGATGTGTAGGTTGATTAAGAAAACTTCAAAAACCCGATTAATGATTTTGTGATGTTTGACTAGGGTTTGATAGTTCTTGACATGAACTTTTGGATGCTTAAATGCCATGGAATGTTAATTGTTAGTGTTTAGTAGTAATGTATGCTTCATTACCTTCAAAACGGCATATCATATGTGTGAATTGGATTCCCGAAACTTAAAATGCAATTGATGAACTTGAAACTTTGAAAATGGACTTTTAAATGATCACTTGACGAGAAATCGGTTATGGAAAATGTTGTTTTTGTTTGATGAAACATGTTTAGTTGTGTTCCTTGTCAAAAGAGCTTTCCAACGGTATAAGATACGCTTTCTAATTGTTTACGGTTTGAGTTTTGCGTTTGTTTGAAATTTTACCAAGCCTTGAACAAGTGAAACAGGCCAGGGACCAGGCCACGGCCATTGTCGCGGCGCGACAGGCCTGGCCGCGGCGCGACATAAGCCGCGTCCAGATTCTGTTTCCCTTGACCTTTTTACTAAAAATGTTTGACATGTTCTAGACCTCCAATTTACATGCAACTTGTTTTAACATGCTTATATATGAATAACTAGCATAGAAAAATAGTTCGGGACCCGACCCGAACGTGTTGACTTTTTCGTTGACTTTGACCAAGTTTGACTTTTAGTCAAACTTAACCAAACTTTTATACAATCGTTCTAACGTGCTTTTATACTTGATTCTTGCATGAAACTTGACAACGTGATTCACATGCTATACTATTCGAGTCGTAACGAGCCATAGGATTAATTGAACACATTTCACCCGACTTTGTGTCGTAACCGGTTAATTGATATAACTTACTTGTTTAGGTCAAGGCTAAGCAACTTTCATGCACACGTTTACTTGTTGAAGTACCTTTATACTCGTGCACTCGAGGTGAGATCATAGTCCCATCTTTCAACAACTTTTATACTTTTAAATTATGGGATGAGAAACATATACAGTTTTATACTACATACTTTTATACTTTGAACACAAGTACAAGGAAACAAACATTCCACAGCGAGTTAGAACAAAAATCCTCAATTCGATTATCATTAGTTACACTTGCAGGGTGTAAGCGAGAACTTATATTGTGTGGCCATACGGGTTTGACAAACCCTCATTACGGACGGTTCGCTACCGTCTACGGATGAAATATATTTTCGAGAAACAGTGTATGTTCTAACACTATTGTGATGGGGTTCTATGGGAGGAAACGTTAAGTCTTGATAATTGGGTGCTCGCGAACAATACTTTTGGAATGCAAACGATTTTGATAGTCAACTATGGGAATACTAAATCTTGTGGTTCAAAAACAACGTTTACAAACACCTATGATTTCACCAACGTTTTTCGTTGACAGTTTTCTATATGTTTCTCAGGTTCATACTTGGCTATTTGATATATGCTTCCGCGTTCACTCATACTTGCTTGGGGTCAAGCATACATGCATACACTCTGATCATTTGCTTGGAGTCAAGATACATACATACATACGCTAGTGATAGTACCTTTGGATTCAAACATATTGTTTACATACTTACGCTATTTATAGCAACTGTATTTTTTAAACTAATTATGTCGCAAGTTATTTCATTTATACTTTATGACTTTTGTAAACTTAGACTTGTTGTCGAACGGTTTTGTAAACTAAACTTGCAAGTCTTGCACCTTTCAAATGAATGCGACATAATTTTGGTCAAACGAGTCTCATATAGGGACTACGACCACGCAACGGGACCTAAGTTAACGGCGCCGTCAATAACGGTTTTGGTCGGGTCGTTACAAGTGGTATCAGAGCGTTGGTTGTAGGGAACTAGGATGTGCATTAGTGTGTCTGACAGAGTCGTTAGGACGCATTAGTGAATCTAGACTACAACCGGATAGTTAACCATTGCATTCTGACATACATTTGCTATAGATAGCACTTACTTGACTACTTGTGCATTATACTTGAATCATTCTTAGGAAAACTTTTAATGGTACCCAACCTTCATCATACGAACTCGTATTCCGCCACTTTTTGGTAACACACGTGAATTCAAGGTTCATACGCGTACGGATGACCACGACTTCGTTAGTCACTCTAGTTCGGGAATTCTGACTCCTTGGTTGTTATCCACCCCGTCTCAGCTTACTATCCACAAGTGTTGTAAAGTTACGACCACCACTCTAGATGAGTATCGTCATCACTGTTTATCACTACGGTTGCGTACTACTTGTTATCATGACTCGTTACTCTTTTCATACCTAAATACATTATTGTCTGACTCGAACCGCATTGACGTGAACAATCATTTATACACTTCCCTCGGGGAACGCTTCTTTATAGTTGCACTAATTCTTTCGATTCAATACGAGTCACGTTAGAGACGTCGTTACACTTTGTTTATTTTAAACTTCACGATTACACGAACTTGAATCTATAGAGTGATGTGGGAATGGAGGTATGAGTTAGCGTAATATAACGACACTCGATCAACGTGGTTATATTACGGTAAGACATACCAAAGTTCTAGTGACACGTGATGGTGGTTAGACTCGATCAACCTAAACACCACCATGAGCCATGTACATGACTTCATCCTTTCATGTTTGGACATCTGAAAACTTCGAAAGTACTGATAACCACCATACCAGGGACACATCTTCGATTATTTTCGAACTATATTTATGCTTCCGAATGAATGACGAATTCTCCCAACTTTGACCATAAGTTACACGTGTATACTATCTCATCCTCGCACAGTCTTATTGGCTAACTACAACTTACTCGTTATGCTCGCATCGAGGCGAAAACTTCTCTCGCTTTACACTCGTACTTCCGTTTAAGGAAATATTTTATCTAAATTCTCGATGGAGAGAGAGACTCTTCACACTATACTAGTATTCGCCTCGAGGGTGAATAGTTCTATCGAACATTTTCGGAAACCGATAAATCTTTCGCGGCGCGAAATTCTTGAGAAACAAAAACTTGTTCCAACAAACGTTTTCACGTCCTAACAAACTCTTTCAAATATACCTTAAAGAGATGTACCTCGTTTTGGATCGAGATCCTCGTTTCACTTCTAGATTTTGGAGTGCCTCACAAAAAGTCTCGGGACCACGTTTAAACATGAGTACAACACATCAACCACAACCCGACGGACCGAGCAAACATACGATTCAAACCTTGGAAACCATAAAACGAATTTGCGTTATCAACTTCAATTTACTTGAGAAAAGTAGTTGCCTTTAGCCTAATTCTCTTACTACAATAATTTTCATTCGAGTATTAACGTCACACTTTTTGAGGACCCGTATAGCCGCAATTATCGTTTTCTTAATTGTTGAACCGAAGTAGGTGACAAGCGAACCACCGGACCCGAAATCGTTCATGAAACAACCGGAAAATTCTTCAATTCCAAGAAAGGCTCAAGGCGGATCGTAGTCGCCAAAAGAACTATGCCGATGTTAGACGTGAACCTCTCGAATTCCAAGTGGGTAACCGCGTAACGTTAAAGTCGCACCTTGAAAGGGTGTAATCCGTTTCGGGAAACGTAGATAGCTAAATCCGCGATATTTTTAGTCCTTTTAAAATCCTGGGGCGCTTTGGACCCGTTACTAGCCGTTTAGATTTTTCAACTCATTCGAGTCTCCGTTCATCCTAAATTCTACGTATCAAACTTAAAGGCGTGTCTTGCGAAACAAGAACTTGTTATCCTCTTCGATGAACTTACTATCAACGATAAACTCCACCTCATAGGAGGACCGGTTGAAACTATAAATCGTGAAACCAAACTTTAAACCAACGTAAAATCCCGACTGTCAAAGTTCGTTGAAATGCCTAAGGAAGTACCTTCACATATCCGTAGAATTTGCAACGCAAGGTTTCGAAGAAGAAACAACAACTACTACTTCCAACTAAATTTCGGGACGAAATTTCTTTTAAGGTGTAGGTAATGTAACATCCCGCGTTTTTCCGTTAAATTTATTTTTAACACTGTCTTTTTTTTTTTAAATAATATCCTTCGTTATTTAAATTCGTAGTTTCCGTTGACGAACGTTCATAATATTCTCGTTATTTAATTATAACATCACTCGTTTACTTGAGCGTTTTTAAAATATTCGTTTGGTTAATTCCCGCACCCGCTTTGAAACTTGAGGGACCGAGGTTGCCAAGTGGGTAAACTAGTTGACTAGGTCAACTAGTCAACCCACCTCATCCACCCATTCACTTCCACTCACCTCCTCATCTCTTTCTCTCCTTTCTCATCTTCCATTTTTGGAACTTAAACAACCAACTCACAAAATCATCATCTAAATCCGGATCAAGAGGCAAACATCAAAACAAATTACATTTTCGTGATCCTCTCTTCATCCTCTACATTTTGATACCAATTTCATCAAGTTTGGGTAACTTTCTAAAAACTCTAATTTTCTTTAAATTCGTGTTTTTGACTTGAAATTGTGTTAGTTAGTGTCTATGGCTCGTGTGTAACATGAATATATGTTTTGTTTGCTCGATTTGTGGTTTGGAGTAACTAGTTTGAGTTTTTGAAATGGGTTTGCTTAATCCTTGATTTTGGAGGAGTTAATGTTGTTAGATTGTTAAAGTGCATGTTTTAATTGTGTTACTAGTATCATTAGCCACATTTGGATGTGTAGGTTGATTAAGAAAACTTCAAAAACCCGATTAATGATTTTGTGATGTTTGACTAGGGTTTGATAGTTCTTGACATGAACTTTTGGATGCTTAAATGCCATGGAATGTTAATTGTTAGTGTTTAGTAGTAATGTATGCTTCATTACCTTCAAAACGGCATATCATATGTGTGAATTGGATTCCCGAAACTTAAAATGCAATTGATGAACTTGAAACTTTGAAAATGGACTTTTAAATGATCACTTGACGAGAAATCGGTTATGGAAAATGTTGTTTTTGTTTGATGAAACATGTTTAGTTGTGTTCCTTGTCAAAAGAGCTTTCCAACGGTATAAGATACGCTTTCTAATTGTTTACGGTTTGAGTTTTGCGTTTGTTTGAAATTTTACCAAGCCTTGAACAAGTGAAACAGGCCAGGGACCAGGCCACGGCCATTGTCGCGGCGCGACAGGCCTGGCCGCGGCGCGACATAAGCCGCGTCCAGATTCTGTTTCCCTTGACCTTTTTACTAAAAATGTTTGACATGTTCTAGACCTCCAATTTACATGCAACTTGTTTTAACATGCTTATATATGAATAACTAGCATAGAAAAATAGTTCGGGACCCGACCCGAACGTGTTGACTTTTTCGTTGACTTTGACCAAGTTTGACTTTTAGTCAAACTTAACCAAACTTTTATACAATCGTTCTAACGTGCTTTTATACTTGATTCTTGCATGAAACTTGACAACGTGATTCACATGCTATACTATTCGAGTCGTAACGAGCCATAGGATTAATTGAACACATTTCACCCGACTTTGTGTCGTAACCGGTTAATTGATATAACTTACTTGTTTAGGTCAAGGCTAAGCAACTTTCATGCACACGTTTACTTGTTGAAGTACCTTTATACTCGTGCACTCGAGGTGAGATCATAGTCCCATCTTTCAACAACTTTTATACTTTTAAATTATGGGATGAGAAACATATACAGTTTTATACTACATACTTTTATACTTTGAACACAAGTACAAGGAAACAAACATTCCACAGCGAGTTAGAACAAAAATCCTCAATTCGATTATCATTAGTTACACTTGCAGGGTGTAAGCGAGAACTTATATTGTGTGGCCATACGGGTTTGACAAACCCTCATTACGGACGGTTCGCTACCGTCTACGGATGAAATATATTTTCGAGAAACAGTGTATGTTCTAACACTATTGTGATGGGGTTCTATGGGAGGAAACGTTAAGTCTTGATAATTGGGTGCTCGCGAACAATACTTTTGGAATGCAAACGATTTTGATAGTCAACTATGGGAATACTAAATCTTGTGGTTCAAAAACAACGTTTACAAACACCTATGATTTCACCAACATTTTTCGTTGACAGTTTTCTATATGTTTCTCAGGTTCATACTTGGCTATTTGATATATGCTTCCGCGTTCACTCATACTTGCTTGGGGTCAAGCATACATGCATACACTCTGATCATTTGCTTGGAGTCAAGATACATACATACATACGCTAGTGATAGTACCTTTGGATTCAAACATATTGTTTACATACTTACGCTATTTATAGCAACTGTATTTTTTAAACTAATTATGTCGCAAGTTATTTCATTTATACTTTATGACTTTTGTAAACTTAGACTTGTTGTCGAACGGTTTTGTAAACTAAACTTGCAAGTCTTGCACCTTTCAAATGAATGCGACATAATTTTGGTCAAACGAGTCTCATATAGGGACTACGACCACGCAACGGGACCTAAGTTAACGGCGCCGTCAATAACGGTTTTGGTCGGGTCGTTACAGTATCACCAATTGAGAGTCAAAGAAGCTGATGTCCCAAAGACAGCGTTTAGAACACGTTATGGACATTATGAGTTTACAGTGATGACATTTTGTTTGACGAACGCACCGGCAGTGTTCATGGACCTCATGAACCGTGTGTGTAAGCCATACCTAGATAAATTCGTCATTGTGTTTATTGATCATATATTGGTGTACTCCAAGAACAAAGTAGAGCACGAGCAGCATCTACGTTCGATATTGACCATGCTTAGAGAAGATCAGTTGTATGCAAAGTTCTCTAAGTGTGACTTTTGGTTACCGGAAGTACAATTTCTTGGCCATGTTGTAGGGGCCAATGGAATACAGGTCGATCCAGCAAAGATTGAGTCGGTTAAGAATTGGGAAACTCCAAAGACGCCAACGCAGATTAGGCAATTTTTGGGTCTAGCTGGTTACTATAGAAGATTCATTAAAGGATTCTCTAAGATCGCCCGACCATTAACCGCGTTGACTCATAAGGGCAAGAAGTTTGAGTGGTCAGAACCGCAAGAGACCGCATTTCAGTTGTTGAAGGAGAAGCTAACAACTGCACCAGTATTGTCTCTACCCGAGGGAAGTGAAGATTTTGTTATTTATTGTGATGCCTCACGTCAAGGAATGGGTTGCGTGCTTATGCAACGAAACAAGGTTATTTCTTATGGATCGCGTCAGTTAAAGATTCACGAGCATAACTACACTACGCACGACCTTGAGTTAGGAGCTGTTGTATTTGCACTTAAAATGTGGAGACACTACCTGTTTGGAACCAAGTTCACTATCTTCACTGACCATAAGAGTTTACAGCACATATTCGATCAGAAACAACTCAACATGAGACAACAACGTTGGATGGAACTACTTAAATATTATCACTGTGAACTTCAATACCATCCAGGCAAGGTGAATGTTGTGGCAGATGCCTTACGCAGAAAGGAGCGAGAGAAACCTCTTAGGGTTAAAGTGCTTAACATAGTTGTCCGTACAAATCTCACATCACAAATCCGCAAAGCACAACAAGAAGCCATGAAACAAGAAAATGTCGATGTTGAATTTCTCAGAGAAATGGATAAGAAATTTGACATCAAAGAGGACAGAACACGGTACTTTGCTAATCGAATTTGGGTACCAAAGTTTGGTGGATTGAGAGAACTAGTGTTGGAGGAAGCACACAAGTCGAGATACTCAATTCATCCGGGATCAGATAAAATGTACCAAGATTTGAAGGCGTTTTATTGGTGGCCAAATTTGAAAGCTGACATTGCTACCTATGTCGGGAAGTGCTTGACTTGCGCTAAAGTCAAGGCTGAACATCAGAAACCATTAGGATTATTAACTCAACCACAGATTCCCCAGTGGAAATGGGAAGGTATTTCCATGGACTTCATTACGAAACTACCAAGAACAGCGGGAGGTCACGATACTATTTGGGTTATCGTGGATCATCTCACTAAGTCCGCACACTTCTTACCGATAAGGGAAACTGATAAAATGGAGAAGTTGGCTCAGATCTACATTAAGGAAGTTGTCTCTAGGCATGAAGTGCCTATATCCATTATATCTGATCGCGACAGCAGATTTACTTCCAGTTTTTGGCAATCATTACAGAAAGCAATGGGGACCCGTCTAGATATGAGTACATCATATCACCCCCAGACGGATGGCCAGAGCGAACGAACTATTCAGACTTTTGAGGACATGCTGAGAGCGTGTGTCATTGATTTCGGAAACGGATGGGATAAGTATTTACCACTAGCTGAGTTCTCATACAATAACAGCTACCATGCGAGCATTAAAGCTGCACCTTTCGAGGCATTGTATGGAAGGAAGTGTAGATCTCCCGTTTGTTGGAGCGAATTGGGAGATAGTCAGTTGACAGGTCCTGAGATTATTCAGGAGATAAGTGAGAAAGTCCTACAGATTCAGGAACGATTAAGAATGGCTCGAAGTCATCAAAAGAGTTACGTCGATGTTAGACGGAAGGACATAGAGTTCCAAGTTGGTGACAAGGTTATGCTCAAGGTATCACCTTGGAAGGGTGTTATACGATATGGGAAACGAGGTAAACTGAGTCCTAGATATGTTGGACCATTTGAGATAACTGAAAGAGTTGGACCGGTAGCTTATAGATTGGAACTATTACAAGCACTCAGCGGTATTCATGACATTTTCCATGTATCTAATCTAAAGAAGTGCCTAGCAGAGGAGAATTTGATTATTCCTTTAGAGGAACTACGTATCGAAGACAAACTTTATTTTATTGAGGAACCTGTTGAAATCTTGGGCCGTGAGGTCAAACAGTTGAAGCAAAGCAGAATTCCTATCGTTAAAGTTCGGTGGAATGCGAGAAGAGGACCCGAGTTCACGTGGGAGCGTGAAGACCAGATGAGGCTAAAGTATCCGTAATTGTTTCTCGAGGAAACTACTTAAGCGGACGATCACTAAAATTTCGGGACGAAATTTTCAATAACAGGTGGGTAATGTAACAACCCTGATTTTTCCATTACTTCCGTTAACCTTCCGTTAGTTTATTTAACGATGATTATTTAACTTTTATGTGTTTTTGTGTAATAAATGCATACTTGATCTTCGGAGGGTTACAATAATTAATATGGCTTGATATTAATTTAAATAAATATTTCGGATAATGAAATACGATAAAAACGATACGATTTTGATAATAGCTTTTTGAGCAACGAAACGCTCGGGTTTATTTTAATAATTAATTTTATTAATTATTAACTTTTTTAAAATATTTAATTTATTGGGTTTTTAATAAATTAAACGATTGGTTGCGTTTAACGATCGGGTTAGCGTTCTGGGCCTTCGGTACGACTAAACGACACGTAAAACGGACCACGATTACACGGAATTGGACAACACGAGCCCGGGGATACCCCATGGGGCCCATTCGGCCGACCCCTATACTCCCCCCTTTTAATTTTTTTGTTTTGGGCTTATTAGTGCTAGTGTGGTGATTAATTTTAGGCCCTAACTAATTATATTAAGCAAGGAATAATAGAAACCCTTCCCCATAATTTTTTTAGTCGACAATTTTTGTTCCCTCCCTCCCTTGCTGCTGGCCATCGCCCATAGCACACACATACACACCCAAAATTTATTTTTGATCAATCTTGCTTCATCAAAGTCTCAATTCGTGTCATCCTCTACGCGCGTGTATCGTTAATTTTGTGATCTAAGGTATAATTGCATAAACCCTAATTCTTAAAATCTGATTTTTATAAGAGTTTCGTAGTTATGTTGTCAATTGATCAAGTCTATACGCGTACGTGTTAATCGTTATCGTTATTTTGATTGTTTGACGCGCTAGGGTTTAAAAACGAATTTGTATTTGCTTGATCAGAAAAATTAAGTTTTTCAAATATTAATAATTATGTTATAATCAGATTCCTTGCAAAAAACTATTGAGTTTAGGCTTTGGATTCGCCTGATTTCGTTTCCGTATGATTAAGTTATGTCCATATGAATTATCGTTGTGTTTTTGTTGATTGATTAGAAATCTGGTATTGATAGACAATGAATTGGAATGTGAGACTTATACCACTGGAAATATAATTTAAAAACACTCAACTTAGACTAGGATATCATGTCGTTTACTTATGTATAACCCGAGATATGCTTGAATTAGTGTAAAAGTAGTTTTATACAGCACTTGCATGAAAATAACCTTGTATGATAACATGTGTTAACTTCTGTGATTAAATCTTTACATATTTGAAAATTAGACAAAAATTACTTCATCTTTCATGTGGATATCATAGGCTAATTGTATCTAGATCTTCGGATAATCGCGTACGAATGTGACTAACTAAATGAGAATCGAATCTGTAACTTGCTCACGGTTTTGTACTCTGTGGATTGTGTGAATTGCATGAGCATGTATGCTTCTGGAAAATGAAACTTAACATGATATGTGACTTATTGTTAACTTATTTCAATCTCTAAAACCTTATGCATTGGGCACAATAGAGCCATACTTTATGTGAATTCTGATTTGAGCTGAAAACTGAATGTTCAACTTGCACGAATAAACTGTACAAATTGGCTAAACAAAAGTTGCTAGATTTTTGAAACGTGTTACTTTGATTTTTCTTTGAACTATGGCCACTGGTCTTGTATCAATTGCATGTTCCTAACTCCGGTTATAGCCAAAATGAAATCAGTACGCGGTCAGAAACTGACCTGGAAAACCCCAAATGTATCCGTTCTGATTCCTAACTTTTAATTGTCGTATGAGTCCCTGGCAGGACTTTTTGGAATATATTTTGAGTATACTTATGATCTGGAGATTTTCATGTTTACTTGAATTTTTTACTATGAGATAATGTGCTAAGTATGCTACGTGTTCATGAACTTTGTGCATAACGATAAACTGAAATGGTGAAAATGATTATTCATGACCTAAAACGTATTGTTTGACTTAGGTTTGACATGTTGACCAATATTTGACATGAACCTACTGATGTTGACTTTAGTTTACCACATTGACCAATTTTGACTTTTGGTTTGACTTCGGTGGACTTTGTTTGACTTGCTTGATATAGTTGATTTTTACTTTGAAACGCGTCGAGTCGAGCAATAAGACAACGTACACTATGAAACCACACTTATTTAAGATACATATATTGACCAACCTAAATACGTATACTTAGGTTGCATTACTCGGCTATAAACCGTACAAGTTAATTGTTCACTTTTCAATCCGAGCTTTATTCAAAGGTGAGTCTACAGTCCCGCTTTTTACATATTTTCAGGGATGAGAATACACGCTGTTATACTTACATTTTCAAATGCTTTTGTATTGACATGAGTACTATATATGCATATTGAGTTTGTTCAAAAAGCCTGTAGCTTGAATACTTTTAATACCATCGGTGTAAGCACAATTTAGATGGATGGATCCGTTAGGTTGACAACCTCACCCACTATAAAAATTGTGGCGCATTTACTTTGAACATTAAATACATTTGAACAAGTGTATAACATTTTACGAGGTAAGGCAGGTATAGTGGCTTTTATACTCGGGTCATTGCTAGTATTCAGGTGCTCATATTATGCAAACGTTTTGCGAGTTTGTGTTGTACTTGTAAAATCTCGTGGTCAAGGAAATTAAACTATTTTTCTGATAACTGTTTTTCAGATACTGTTATACTTTTAAACATGTAGATTCACCAACATTATTTGTTGACCTGTTTTTGCGTGTTGTTATTCACAGGTCCTTAAGAGGTATGCTTCCGCTATGTTTGCTGCATGACTGGCTGTGGAGTCAGCATTTGATTTTTAAATAACATTATTTACTTTCGCATTTAAAACTTTTATACTGTTTAAATACTGTTGGCTTGTGGTTACGATCACAACAGTGTTTCTATTTTGGGATTATTGACTTATGCTTTTGAAAGTTAATTTTTAATAAAATTAAATGCGATTGCTTTAAACGTCTCATATAGAGAGTGTAACTGTTAACTGTAGGACCTGGATTAACACACCGTCAGATGGTAATTTGGCGGGGTGTTATATCGGAACAAGATGAACAATGTTAACTCTTGCAGTTTGAAGAGATTTAACCTCCTTCTTCCTCAAATCAAGTTTTCTCTCACTAGAAGTGAGTTTCTCACTCTAAAAGGGTTGAGAGAGTTAGTGTGTGTGGAAGACAGAATTGAAGTGAGTCTAAAACTGGTTCACCAGCTATATGGTCGTCCATAAGTGGAAAGACACAATTTCCCCTCATTAGACCCCTTTAAAATGGGTTTAAAACCCAGATATGACACACGAACGTCGTTCCTGAAAATGGAACTGCACATACCTAGAACGTCGTTCCTTTTAGAAAAGAACGTCGTTCCCTTTAGAAAAGAACGTCGTTCCTCAAACGTCCTCAAACTCGTTCTGTTCACCTGGTACCTATTTCCCTTGATCACAACATCGTTACTGGTTTTGGAACGTCGTTCCTTCATATGGAACGTCGTTCCTACACTTTAGAACGTCGTTCCTTAGACAGAAAAACTGGGGTGTTACAACTCTCCCCCACTTGCACCCGATTGCATCCCCGCGATCCATGCAGCATGCAACGAGGGCAGATGTTCCAACACAAATTCCTCAGATTCCCTAGTACACTCGGACCCTTTTCGGTGATGCCATTGCACCTTTTAAGTCCGCATCCTCTTATTCCTAATCTCTTTAACCTTTTCATCAAGAATGATAATCGGCTCTTCCACGTACTCTAGCTTGTTATTTAGAGTAATCTCATTCAACGGTACCCACATCGAGTCGTCCACAAGATACTTGTGAAGATAGGAAACTGATATAGCCAAAACATGCGGTTTTGCTCGTGCAGTGTCGTTAGGTCGCAGGGCGTCAAATTTTGTATAGCACAGAGAAGTTGTCGTTTAATTTAAATTTTGCGGGGCCTAAATTTACTTTTAACTTTCTAATGTAGAAGGTGTAAGTTAACCTAGGGTCGTGCTTTTGAATGGGTTAACGAATTGAAGATCAAGTGGATAATTGTCTTTTATTTAAATTACCTGGATAAAAGATAGTAGTTGGTTTAAGCTAAAATCCTAATTGCAGAAAAGGTAAATAAAGTGGGAGGATGTCCGGAGTGTGCAGATCAGGGAAATACTGACCAAGATATCAGTTTGGGTTAGGAAAAGGTAATTATGTTGATATTAAAGCTTATGATTGAAGTGGTGTAGATATGGTTGGATGAGCCAATTACACAGAACTACTTATCTCTAAACTCTCAGATTTCTCGTTGAGCAGTGAAAAGTATGTCACGTGGTTGTATAATTGAAACGTGACAATACCTCAGAGGTTACCCTTAGTAAAGCACTAGGTTTATTAGTAAGTTGAGTTCTAATCCTAACCCTCGTTATCAGTTTGGTTAACTAAATAACAACGTGCCGTGTTGATTGAACACTGATCACAAACGGAAGGAGTTCGTCGGGTTAAATTGACAAAACCTTAAATGAAAACTAACAACCATTTCATCATACTAATGAGATCAAACCAAGACAAATGTTATACAACATTAAAGTTGATATACTGAAAGTAAAGCAGATAGAAACCTAACAGGTACCTAGACAGTTGGTATGACTTAATCCTAGGGCAACAATCAAACAAGAACATGTAATAGGTTTGGATCATATAGTCAGGGCACTAGCTAGATCTTAACAGCTACTAGGAGGTCTCTTTGGAACAGTCAATAGGCAACTAGGTCATTCATGTCTCAATTTCTAAGTTCCGTGTCCTAAAAGCGCATTAAATGCCTCTCGGGAACTCCGGCCATACCGAGTTCATAGAATCTTCAGATACAGTATAACCAGGGGTGTTAATCCTATGAAGTAGCTAAGTTCATATAGGTGGACAAGTCCTTATCACAACCTAGGTTGGTCAATCCTTAAGATGCTAGCATACAAATCTATCAGACTTCCTAGTTCAGCATAATAACAATAACCGTACTAATTTAACATAATTACGCTAACCCAAACTTCTATCATGGCAACATACAGATTACTTAAGCTATCATGGTAATATCGGAATGCATTATTAAACATAAAAGATAAGAATACATGTTTAATACAAAAGACAAGCGTTTCGGATAAAAACCTGAAAAGGCCGAAGAAATCTGCCCAAGATCGCAGGGACTCGCCAGGATATCCTCCGAAAAATAAAATCCAAGCTAGGTAATACTAAAAACTAACCTAAAACTTGAAAATTAAAATGAATTGTAAATTGAGTGTGTCTTGAAATGGATGGAGAAGGCCCTTTAAATAGACTTGATTTTTGCCTGCAAACCGCTGGCAGGCCGTTTGCCAAGCCAGGTCGTTTTCTTGGGCCGTTTGGCAGGCCATTTCTAAGCCAGGCAAGCCGTTTGGCAGGACATTTGGCAGGACGTTTGGCTTGCCTGGTCAGCCTGATTTCCTGGATTGTAACTCGTTTTCTTGTCTTTCACCGTTTTCGCTCTAGATTCTTCGTTTTAGCTCCGTTTTACTTGATTCTTTTTGCATCGCCTTTGTAATTACTTAATCTACAAAATCAACCGACAAAGCGATTATTTTTGCGATAAAATTTGGAACTTTATGGGTTTTAGGACCCAATATCGGGGGTAAAAACGTGACTTTTTGACCGATATCAAATACCCACACTTAGCTTTGCTTGTCCTCAAGCAAATAGCGGAAATATAAGGATCTTTCTAATAGATTCTACTTCGCCTATCCTCAGATCTTTTATTATGCCTTCATCAGAAGTCGTCGCATCTTTCGAAAGTATTAGAAAATGTTTCGAACTTGATAGTTTTAGTCGCTAGGTGTCAATCGCGTCCATAGTGAAAAAGGCATACTTTTCAACTTTCAAATGTAGAGTGTACATGACCAGGCTTCTTACTAGCGGATCACTCATATCACTCAAGTGTTTAGGGTGCCCTATTCTAGTTGTATTGTCGCTCAGAAACCAGTCGTGTAACAGTTCTCATCATAGGCTTGGTAAAGCGTCGATATCTCCACCGGTTAAGTAAGGACGGCACTGATCTTCTTCCTAGGCATTCTTTCAAGAGGAAGACGGGTTATAGGGTTTGGAAATTTTATGGATGGGTGAAAGGTATCCAGATCTTTTGATATTCAAAGAGAATTGATAGATTTTGATTCTTCAGAGTATCCTTTTTGGATAGAAAACGGCTTAAATTCCGTAAGATTTTTCCTTGGAAGATGCAGGTTTTGCTAAGACTTTGTCTAGAATTTTCTCGGCTCTTCCGGTAATTTCTTCTTTGGGCAACTTCTCGGGGTTTTCTTGCCTTTATTTAGAGACTTTGCTCTTTCATTCATTTTTTTTTTGGCATACCCTTTCTTCATAACTTTTGTCTTTCGTTCCTGGTGCCCAGAGAGGAAGTGATATTTCACCGAAAATAGGTCTTTGACCTATCAAAAATAATCAGGGGTTCAGAATCTTTTCAACAAGTGCTTTTGAAGTGAATTTTGATCGATCTATCTCTTCATCAATCTATGGATCTTTTTAATAAATGGAAAGGGAATGAAGGTGAATGGGTTGTGTATTTTGGGAGTGAATTTAGGGTGAATATTTCTGATTCATCAACTCCTTGTGTGAGTTGGTCGGGTTTAAATTACGTGGAGTGGAAATGGAAATGGATGGCTTTTTGTCTTCTCTATTCAGAATGATTTTGGAAGGAGTATCGCACCTACACCACGTAAGGCGCTTACTAACCATTGGCATCGAAACGAATGTCAAAATCAAGTTCTAACTTGAACCGTACATACGCACGCTCATCATTTGAATTGATAAAGTACTGTAGATTTGATAGATCGTACAGATACTTTGGGTCCAAAAGTCCTCAATTTTTAGGAGTAGGGGTCGTGCTTGGTCATGTGTAGCCTTTAACATATTTTATCGAAAGAAATCTTTTGATGTAAACCATGAGTTTTTAGCTTAATCGTTCCGTTCTAGTAAATGTTTCGAAAACTGATTTCTAGAAATTTTATAGAATCTTTTGGGTAAAACGAGGTAAGATTTTTTTCGAAATTACCTATATATTCCTTGCTAGTTACTTTTAGAAAAAAGAATTTTTCAAAACTTTGGCATTTTCACGGTTACTTGTCCTTAAACCTTTACCCAGTACCCCACACTTAGAGGAACATTGTCCCTAATGTTCTCTAATTATACGCATATCCGCAAGACTATGCGAATTACGCATCCAAAGCCCTAAACCGCACGCAAAACTGTCATGTCAGAGATATGGCACGGGTATAGCCGCACTCTATGCGCCTATACCATCTGATGTGAGTTTCGTATACTTGTATAGGGGTCTAGTATGTTCTAGAAAGATGTACGATATAATCAATTCGGATTCTTTTCCTTAAATAACGAAAGTTAGTTGGGAAGAGATCGCATTTAGTTAGGGAAGGAATTCTATCAAAACCCTAAATCGTGAGCTGATAAATACATAGCTCATAAACCCTAAAAACATATTCGTTTACTCATACGTAACAACAACATACAAATCTTCATCGTACGAACAAATCTTCATACGATCTTAAAGACTTTCATGTATGTCTTAAACTATAAAACCTTCATGTCTTTGGGCCACTCAACCTCGTATGCTAGGTTGTTGGTGGACTCTCAAATCAGCCACCCTGTCGGAATCAAAACGATACCGGTGTGGGTTATCCACGACTAAGTGTCGGAGGTCCGAATGTTGTTAGTCCTTAAGCCCTATTATGCACTCAAGCATAGGTTCACCTTGACCTCATGAAAATATGCTTGATCATTTGGCGACATCCGTGGGACTGGTTATACGAAATAAATATGATTGGAATTTATGTTTTATACGATTTATTATACATATCTTTTTCCGTAAAACTTTTTTGTTTAATTAATCGGTCACTTTTAAGTTTTCAGATTGTCAGGAAGAATGGGTGGAGGAAGTAAGAGTGCCAAAAATCAGGGGCGATCGGATTCTCCCGTAAGTCCAGGGTTTCAAACACCTACGACGACTATTACGAATACACCATCGACGCCCACTGCACCAGTCAAAGGCACGTGCAAGCGTCCATCAACATCAAGCATGAGAACAGGACCAGTTGCATCAGAAACGGTCGTTACAGAATCATCTAAGAGTTGGTGGAATTCTCTGGATGGAAGCATATTAGAAACATGAACTAGCTTCATACCATTCGAGGATCTGCCTCCAAAAAATCTGAGCTTCGGTTCTCCAAGCGAGACCATTCCACCAAGTTTCAAAGTTAAAACTACCTATGTGGGCACCATGCCCATCATCACTTCGGTGGAACCTAAAACTCCTATGGAAAGGGTTACCACCGAGAGCGCTCAGGAAAGAATCAGGCAGATGGGTCTGAGAAATCAAGATGGTTCATATATCACGCTAACACTGCAACAAGGGTCAACGACATATGCGTCTTCGCAACCTATCCCTAATGTTGCAACTAACCAATATAGCGGGCCGCAACATGTCTTGACCCAGCCAATTAGTTTCATATCCCAGTTGCAGTAGGTCGCGCCACAGCATTTGGCACCAGCTTTTAATGAACCAGCAAGGGTTTAAGAATTCATGAACCACTGGTTCGCGATAATGCAAGGACAAAAAGCCAGGCAAAGTCTTGAGCTAGATCCCACAACTGAAAAGTTTGTACCACATATCACAAATCATCCTTTTATAGTAGCGTCAGTGGTACCCTTAACGTTAGGAAGTTACGATGGACTGTCAGATCCAGATGATTTTTTGCAAAAATTTGAAGGAACTGTAAGAACACACATCGGGGGTGACGCAATAGCATGTCATATGCTACCAATAGTACTGCAACGGGTAGCAAGGGAATGGTTCAACAATTTGCCAGCGCAGAGCATAACAGGCTTTGCGGATCTGCGCTCAAGATTCTTATTAAATTTCCACAACCTGCGCGCTCGCAAAAGAACACATGTTGAATGTCACGACATTAAACAAAAGCAAAAAGAAAGTTTGGAGGAAGTCATCGATAGGTATACCAAGGAAGTGGCAAAAATACAAGACCTCCCAGAGAGTCAAAAGGTGTCCGGTTTTATATACTGCATAGCACCGATAGACATCTCTCTTTGTGGCAGCGGCTGCGCAAAAGAGTACCAGAAACTTTCACGGAGGCTATAAAAGAAACACATGACTATATGCGTGCGCAAGAGGATATAAAACAAAACCGTAGAAGCAACTCTTCGTACATGGACATTGATGAAGATTATTATCGGACGCAAAGAAGAGCATCAGAGCATGGTAAACGGTATAATAACAATGGACCGTCCCGAAGCGGTAATTACAATAACGATAAATACTGCAAATTTAATAACAACAAAGGGGGAGGAAGTCAGAGGTACAAAAGTAATCACACCGACAACGTCGCATTAGTAAAAGATCTCACGAAAATGCCAAAAGAAATTCTGGCTATAGAGGCAGCGTGGAAAGACTTCGATCCCCTGGTCCCTATGTCAAAATATGGGAATAGGGATAAAAGAAAGTTTTGTGACTTTCATGATGATTACGGTCACGAAACAAATGAATGTCGGCATCTAATCGAAAAGGTGGTTGCCGAACTTAAGAAGGGAAGATTACAACACTTGAAGAAAAGTGGAAAAGCATCAAGCGAGAAGTCGAAAGGAGAAAAAGAATATTCGTGGCAAAAGAAGAATGATGGAAGGGAAACGGATAAAACCATTAATATGGTAATCAGCGGACGAGCAAATCAGAGACGCAAGTTAGAATTATCTAAAGAGTGGGAAAACACTCCCATCATGTTCCCGGTCATAGCACAGGAACCCTCAGATGCGCCCATCACAATTAAAGGACGCGTTAAAAGCTGCGGGTACATCATAAAGTAATTACATATAGAAACTGGCTGTGGTGTTGATATAATGTACGAATATTGTTTCCACTTGCTGCCAGGAGCAGTGCGAGCCAAGCCAATAGCTCCAAGCACCGCATTATCAGGATTTTCTGGGGAGTCTGCATGGCCAGTTGGGATTATTGAATTAGAGCTAGAGCTGGTAGATTATGATAATAAGGAGTTGGTAAGAAGTACAACAATAGAATTTCCTGTATTAAGGTCTTACTCAAAGTATAATGCGCTCTTGGGACGCACAACTTTGCAAAAGCTGGGAGCTATCCCTTCCACAGTGCATGGCCTTATCAAGTTCCCAACACCATTAGGAATTGCAACACTAAGGTCAGAAAAACACGATGCAAATGTTACAGCCGTAGAACAAGCAGAAAAATAGCCAAGCGAGGCAGAACAGCTTCGAAGCTGCATGATTATCACAAACCCGCGATATCCAGAGCAAAAAATCAAAATCGGCGGAGGATTATCCGATGAGACAAAGTTTAAGCTTCGTAACATATTAGCTTCTAATACAGATGTCTTTGCATGGAAAGAAGCAGACATGACTGGCGTACCAAGAGAAATTACTGAGCATAAACTTAATGCAAATCCAAGTCTGACGCTAGTACGACAAAAGAAATGTGGTATGGCACCAGAAAGGTGCGAATGGTTCAAAGCGAAGGTTGACAAGTTGGTCAATGCAAATATATTACGAGAGGTAAGGTACCAAACGTGGGTAGCAAACCCGGTACTGGTAAAAAAGCCTGATGGGTCATGGCGTATGTGTGTCGACTTCACTTTCATTAACAAAACCTGTCCCAAAGACAATTATCCTCTATCCGAAATAGACTGGAAAGTCGAGTCAATGGTAGGCTTCCGATATAAATGTTTTCTGGATGCGTACAAAGGATACCATCAGATACAGATGGCAGCAGATGATGAGGATAAAACTGCTTTCCACACAAGCCAGGGAATGTACTGCTATACCAAGATGCCATTTGGTCTAAAGAATGCGGGAGCAACATACCAGCCCGTAATAGACAAGGCTTTTAAAGGTCAGATTGGCAGAAATTTGGAAGCGTATGTTGATGATCTGGTGATAAAAAGCACAACAGAACAAGGTTTGTTGGAAGATATATTAAAAACGTTTGCATCATTGAGAAAGATAAATATGAAGCTCAACCCGTCGAAGTGCAGTTTTGGAGAAGAAGAAGGAAAGTTTCTTGGTCATATAATAACTGAGCGTGGGATACACGCAAATCCAAAGAAAATAGAGGAAATCAAAAATATGCCGTCACCCAGAAATAAAAAAGAAGTGCAAAGTTTAACGGGTAAATTGGCGGCATTAACAAGGTTCTTATCAAAATCCGCAGAGCTATCGCTCCCCTTTTTCGGGACATTAAAAAATTGCTTAAAGAAAACGGATTTCAAATGGACAGAGGAAGTAGAAGTGGCATTTTAGGAAATGAAAAAGTTGTTAAAAGAGTTGCCGACAATGACTGCGCCGATTGTGGGAGAAACATTGATACTATACTTAGCAGCATCAAAAGAAGCAATAAGTTCAGTATTGATAGCAAACATGGGACAAGTACGCGCTTCAAAACAAAATCTAGTTGTTTCTTATTCAATAGTCATTTATCATATATATATATTATGCTGTGCGGACAGGTGCAAATGCCTGTATATTATGTTAGCAAAGGTTTAACAGGAAGCGAATTAAACTACCCTGCAATTGAAAAACTGGTTTATGCGCTCGTGCATACGACTAGACGCTTAAGGAGATATTTCCAAGCACATCCAATAATGGTCCTAACAGACCAGCCAATAAAGCAGGTATGTCAAAAAACAACGTATTGTCAAAAAACTTAAAATTGCTTGATAAATTCTAGCAAGTTTACATTCGCTGACACTTGTTGAGCAAGTGCTATATAAACCAGAAAATTCTGGTCGCATGGCCAAATGGGCTATTGAATTGGGTGAGCATGAGATAAGCTTCTCACCAAGAAGTGCGGTAAAAGGACAAGTCCTAGCAGATTATCTGGCTGAAACAGCCGGAGATATCGAAGTCTCGCATGAATCAAAAGAAATACCACCTCTACCCGAGCAGTTGTGGGAAATGCACACAGATGGGGCTTGTGGTCCAGAAGGTGCAGGGGCAGGAATAGTCCTAAAAAGTCCAGAAGGAGAAGAATATACCTTCGCGCTGCACTTTAGCTTCCCTGTAACAAACAATGAAGCTGATTATGAAGCATTGTTATCCGGAATACGGGTAGCAAAATATCTGGAGGTAAAAGAGATGTCTGTATATGTCGATTCGCAGCTAGTTACAAACCAATTCAACGGGATATTTGAAGCACATGATGAATCGATGTAAAAGTACTTGAAACTTGTGCAAGAGCTCGCGGTGGACTTCGATTTATTTCACATAACTCAGGTTTCAAGAACATTAAATAAAAAGGCAGATGCGCTCAGTAAGTTAGCCGCCTTAACATTCAGCCATTTAAAGAAAGAAATTTGGGTCGAGGAAGTAAAAGTAAAATCCATCGAGACAGACTGTGTATCTGCCGCAGTTGAAGAAGAGGAGTAGAGTTGGATGACATCGATAGTAGAATTTCTGAACAAAGGAACACTGCCAATAGATTCAATAGAAGCAAGAAAGATTAAGATGAAAGCACCAATGTATTTGTTAGACAAAGGAATTCTATACAGAAAGTCTTTTCTGGGACCTCGTTTGCGATGTCTTAATCCAATTCAAGCAGAATCGATCATACGGGAAGTGCACAAGGGAATGTGCGCTTTGCACTCGAGACACAAAACAGTTGTGTCCAAAATAATGCGGCTCGGGTACTATTGGCCGTCAATGTACAGAGATGCTGCAGAAGTGATACGCAAATGTCAGTCGTGTCAGCTTCACACGCCGGTAAGCAAGGCTCTATGACATCTAATGATACCGGTCGCATCTCCATGGCCATTCTGCAAATGGGAAGGACCATACAAGGTTATTGGCATAAGCGATACAAGGGCGTATCGACTAGCAAGTTTAGATGGAAAAGCAATCAAATGCACCTGACATGCACAAACACTGAAACGGTGCTACATATGAAAAAACTACAAAGGGATTGATCACCACAAATAACTGTTTAAAGTTTGTATTATGTAAATTTTTTATTTTATATTGTAAACATGACAACTAAGTGTTGGTCCAGTGATAAGTTTGAAATAAATTGAATCATGCTATTTAAGCCAATAACTTGTGCATTTTTATATTTGTTGATTGCAAGCCCCTTAAGCTACACAGGGACACACTCCGAGTCTCAAGTGGCATAGTTTAGTTTGGTTACTAAGACTATTTTTAATGGTGACAGTAGTAAAACATTGGTTTGTTTCAAATGCTCGTACACTGTGCAAGATGGAGACTTGCACAGTCTATACTATAAAACACAAGTTTGGTTTACTTGTTTAAATAACCCGAACATTGGCGTGGCCGGAAGACTCTTGAGTATAGACATTGGTTTATCTATAGTATGGTTAAATTACATTGGATTGTATATGCGTACATACTTATAAAATATTTTATAAAAGTCTTGAGTATAAACTTATAAGCATTGGTTTGCTTACTTTTGCGTAAAACATTGGATTGTTAGCACAAGAATAAAAAGATCGTGAAAAGATTGAAGGGTCGCTCCCGTCATGAATTCATGGCATTTATTCTAAACATGAGTTATTAAATGCATAAAATTGTAACGAATCATTATAACCGCCATAGTGATTTCATAAAAACACAATAAATGCCCTTTAACCAAAAGAGATATCGAATTATATTCAATCAAAGCTAACAAATTACAGTTAGAAGATATAAAGTCAACCGCTTAGCATAAAAGCGGGACATGTACCAAAATTTGACCTAATATACGATAATATAAAAAGTAAAAAAGGGGGTGGCCTTGGCTGGAACGTTTGCCCTACACTAAGGAGAGTATGCCATCCTTGCACGCTGCGATCAGATGCATACCCTGCTTTAAACATATAATAAAAATATAATATAGGGATGCGAAACCTCCAAGATTGCAAGGCCCATCCCGCACTAGCAAAAAACGCCACCCAAACATGGATAAATAATATCCATCCTGGGTAGCATAACAAACCCAGACGAGTTTTCATTGATTATCTCCTGTGCGGAGATGGTAGGATCATTGATGAGAAATTGTAGACGGGGATCGGAATTTGTTGAAGTCGGGTACAAGCTTCTTCACATTTTTCTTTGGCTCCATAAGAGAGTAGCTCAGCAACATTCCAGAACAGGGTTCGGTCATACGCACGTGCGGCAACCATGGCTGCACCAAATTACTGCTCGACGATTTTGCAGTCGAGAGCATGCTGGACAATGTTCGGTAAACCCTTTTGAAGAATGTCATATTCCACCTTTATAGCATCGTGTTTCGTGCCCCATGACTCCTGGGACGTAATCCAGTCACTGAAGCATTCATTTAAAAACATGACATGGCCCTCTGCTTCCTTCAGTTTTGCAGACAAGGACGAAACCTCAGACTCCAAAAACTTTTTTTCAGTAACATGATGATCCTCCTCTTGCTGCCTTTTAAACATCAGAACATTGATCCGCTCTTCTGCCTGCACGTGCGCGGTTACTGCAGCCGCAAGTTGGGCAGTTAGCTTTGCATTATCCTCTTGCAAGACATTTATCTTGGACGTCTATGTTGATGAGGGTGGTGGTGGATGAGCAAGTGTAGCAGATTTAAGTTGTAAACGATTCAGATCCTTGGAAAAGTTAAACAGAGTCGATTGCGTGTCCATGTAAAGTTCTTCGGAAGGTGAAAGCGAGGAAAATTTCTGCATTAGCTGATGAGGGGCACATGATTGTAAAAAAGAGAAATATTGTGCAAAAACTAGAAGAGGAACCTTCAAGAACTCATTTGCGTTCGGAATCAGTAAGGACGAATCATTAGGATTCAGACATACATGCTTGGAGTGATTGGATACACCACTTGGACCTGAAAATACGATAAACATGGCGTATAAAAACTTAAAGTCAATATTCAATAAATAGTCAGACTGTTGAAAGTAATACCTTCATCATGTGACCTTTTGTGGTTACCCAAGATTCTGGCATCAGGATTTTGGTATAGTGAAGGTATTGTATCTGAGTGACTGATCGGCGAACGAGAATGGTTACCGGAGTCGGTGGTAGGAATGAGTGCGTAAGATTCCAACTTCATCTACAATGTCAGAATCAGAACAACACATGAATGATACATAAAAAATGTAACTAGGGTTACATAGCATAATGCAGAGTATGAGAGTATGAAATATACCTTTTTTGATCAAGAACAGGTCTTCACAGAGAAGATGAAAAGGGTTGAATGGTTTAAAAGGGAAAATATTGTGAGATACGAAAAAGCCAGTATCCCATTTATAGAAAAAATATGGGAGTCAAAAAGTAACAAGAGTATAATAATAGCCGTACACGTGTATCAATCTTAAGCTAAACACTTTGTTAAGATGTCCGGTGCACGTTGGCATCATCAGGCGGTTGCATAATTACAATCATTACCTTTTCATAAAACAGTGATAGTTGTCACCTCGGGTGCAGGAAATGCAGTCGAAAAGACAGGTTGGTGACTGCACGCATACATTGCATTTAATGCTAATACAGTATCCGGTTACACATATATACTTAAATAATCTTATGCACTATCCGGTTATATTTGGAATCCAACTAGGATTTTTTAGCAAAATCATTAAGCATGCTAATTTGGATCAAGGGTGTTGTTATGGTTCATTATGAGTACATTTTATTACTAGTTCGACGTCATACACTAATTTTCATTGTATATAACATTGAACTGAGGGGACTTAATGATACGCATATTCGCAAGACTATGCGGATTACGCATCCAAAGCCCTAAACCGCACGCAAAACTGTCATGTCAGAGATATGGCACGGGTATAGCCGTACTCTATGCGCCTATACCATCTGATGCGAGTTTCGTATACTTGCATAAGGGTCTAGTATGTTCTAGAAAGATGTACGATATAATCAATTCAGATTCTTTTCCTTAAATAACGAAAGTTAGTTGGGAAGAGATCGCATTTAATTAGGGAAGGGATTCTATCAAAACCCTAACTCGTGAGCCTATAAATACATAGCTCATAAACCCTAAAAACACATTCGTTTACTCATACGTAACAACAGAAGAATACATATCTTCATCGTAGGAACAAAGCTTCATACGATCTTAAAGACTTTCATGTATGTCTTGAACTATAAAACCTTCATGTCTTTGGGCCACTCAACCTCTTATGCTAGGTTCTTGGTGGACTCTCAAATCGGCCACCCTGTCGAAATTGAAATGATACCGGTGTGGGTTATCCAAGACTAAGTGTCGGAGGTCCGAATGTTGTTAGTCCTTAATCCCTATTATGCACTCAAGTGTAGGTTCACCTTGACCTCTTGAAATTAGGCTTGATCATTCTCTGAAATAGAATATTTTATATTTAATAAATTAAGGAAAGTGCCTCTAGAATCTCTGAGTCGGTGCGGGGATGACCCCACACTTAGAGATTTTAGTGCGTGATAATTGAAAGAGATTTGAGGAAAGATTACTTCCCTACGGTTGTGCTTTCTACGGTCAGGGTCTCCTAATGCTGGAAAGAACTAGTCTCTTGATAAAATTCTGCATGAAGGACAAAAGAAAAAGGCAGCATTTCCACAATATATAACTTTTTCATACAATAAAAAGATAAAATCTAAAAATTAAATAAAGTAAAGTAGTCTACGGAATACTATCCTAGCGAATGTGCTGAACGGTGTCTGCAAAGTATCCAAAAAGATTATCGTCATCCTCAAGGGTTGGCAAATACTCTAATGGTTGCCCTACATCCAGTGCGGGGCTTAGAAACGTGTTTAGACAAAGGTCCGATGGCAAGTCCAGATGTGATAAGCTCAGAAATGGCTCTTCCTCGGGGATGTTCCCGGTGATCTCGAAAACCTGAGCCATGGGTGGCTCAACTGAGATGAGTACTCTCACTAAGTGGCAGCCCTCTGGTGGCTTATGAATAGGGATCGTCTCCGTGACTGGGGAGGTGAAATGTCTAGCACAGGTGGCGTAGTGGGAGCATCGTGAGTCGAAACGACGGCTATGGCGACTGAACGAACTGAGACTGGAGTAGAGTTCGTGGGGGTAGCTTATCGTGTCGGAGGGACACGGTGTGCTAGCCTGTACGACAAAGGGCCCAGAGTACTCTTGGGCATTCCTTCACGATGAAGGTACGCTCTGAAAGCTCGGTAAAGTCTCTGCTGGTCTCTAAGTACTGCCCAAGTAACATCTGGATCGTTGAAGGTGGCTCCATAATGAATCACAGTCTATGGCTCACATGTCTCTGGCAACTCTGGAAACTCAACTTGTCTCGATGCTAGACGTCGGGAATGTTGCACTGGAGGGGCTGGTGGTGTCGTACTAGTGTCCTCCTCAACACTCTTAAGGATCATACATCTTGGACCTAACTGTCCTGTGGATAGCCTAAACTGATCAACACTGCTTCCTGAAGAGTAAACTCGGGGAGTCCTTCTCCTGTGAACTGGAATGCAATAAGAAGCTCTTGAACTTGGCATTTTGCCTGAATACATTCAACAAACTTGTAAGTATTAAGCGCAAGTATGGCGCTTAGGATTAGTGCACAGAAATAGTATATTTGTAGACTGAAAATAATTTGAAAATAAAATAAATAAATAAAAAGGATAAGCAAGGGGTGCCTCCCAAGAGCGCTTTGTTTATCAAGTCATTAGAGCTCGACTTTTCCTGCCAGATCTTCAGAATGGATCAAAGGAGAAAAGGTGCTCCTCCTTGTTGTGGTCTTCTAGATAAGCCTTTAAACGGTTGCCGTTGACCTTGAAATTTCCAGTGGGTCCTTCCAATACCACGGCTACATGTGGAAAAGCGTGAAAAACAGTGTATGGGCCACTCCATCTTGATCTAAATTTTCCAGCGAACTTCTTGAATCGGGAAATTAAAGAGTAGAACTTTATCTCCAGGAGCGAACTTTGTAGGAATTAGTTTTGCAACATGCGTAAGCTTCGTTCGTTCCTTGTAGATATATGACGTCTCGTAAGCTTGGTCTCTTAATTCAGCGAGTTCATTCATTTGCGTTTTTCGATGTCTAGCGGTTACTGAAGAATCGAGGTTATAGGTTTTTCAGTGCCAAGAGAGCTTTATACTCTAGTTCCAGCGTAAGATGACAAGCTTTTCCATAGATCATTTGGTAGGGTGTATGAAATGTCCCGTTCATATTGATTATAAACGTTCCATCTTAATTGATTTCGTTGCGAGATTTTGACCTCTATATGAGACGTTTTTCAAAGACTGCATTCATTTTTAAAACAATCATAACCTTTATTTTATCTATAAAGGTTTAAAAAGCATTACGTAGATTATCAAATAATGATAATCTAAAATATACCGTTTACACACAACCATTACATAATGGTTTACAATAAGAATATATTACATCAAAAATAAGTTTCTTGAATGCAGTTTTTACATAATATCATACAAGCATGGACTCCAAATCTTGTCCTTATTTTAGTATGCAACAGCGGAAGCTCTTAATAATCACCTGAGAATAAACATGCTTAAAACGTCAACAAAAAATGTTGGTGAGTTATAGGTTTAACCTATATATTATCAAATCATAATAATAGACCACAAGATTTCATATTTCAATATACATCCCATACATAGAGATAACATTCATTCATATGGTGAACACCTGGTAACCGACATTAACAAGATGCATATAAGAATATCCCCTATCATTCCGGGAAATATTTCGGACATGATAAAAACGAATTCGAAGTACTAAAGCATCCGGTACTTTGGATGGGGTTCGTTAGGCCCAATAGATCAATCTTTAGGATTCGCGTCAATTAGTAGATCGGTTTACTAATTCTTAGGTTACCAAGCAAAAGGGGCATATTCGGCTTCGATCATTCACCCATATAATGTAGTTTCAATTACTTGTGTCTATTTCGTAAAACATTTATAAAACTGCATGTATTCTCATCCCAAAATATTAGATTTTTAAAAGTGGGACTATAACTCACTTTCACAGATTTTTACTTCGTCGGAAAGTAAGACTTGACCACTGGTCGATTCACGAACCTATAACAAATATGTACATATATATCAAAGTATGTTCAAAATATATTTACAACATTTTTAATAAATTTGAATGTTTTAAGTTTATTAAGTCAGCTGTCCTCGTTAGTAACCTACAACTTGTTGTCCATAGTTAGATGTACAGAAAATAAATTGATATATATTATCTTGACCCAATCCATGACCCAGTGTATACACGTCTCAGGCTAGATCACAACTAAAAGTATATATATTTTTGGAATCAACCTCAACCCTGTATAGCTAACTCAAACACTACTGCATATAGAGTGTCTATGGTTGTTCCAAATAATATATATACATGGGTCGATATGATATGTCAAAACATTTGCATACGTGTCAATGGTATCCCAAGATTACATAATATATTAGAATACATGTATAATACAATATAAGTTAGCTAGGATATGATTTGTATAGAATTGTTACAATATTTCCCGTAGCTACAACAATAAAAAAATATCCAATATTGTTTTACCCATAACTTCTTCGTTTTAAATCCGTTTTGAGTGAATAAAATTGCTATGGTTTCATATTGAACTCTATTTTATGAATCTAAACAGAAAAAGTATAAGTATATAGTCAGAAATACAGGTTACAAGTCGTTTTTGTAAGAGGTAGTCATTTCAGTCGAAAGAACGACGTCTTGATGACCATTTTGAAAAACATATTTCCACTTTGAGTTTAACCATGATTTTTGGATATAGTTTCATGTTCATAAGAAAAATCATTTTCCCAGAAGAACAACTTTTAAATCAAAGTTTATCATAGTTTTTAATTATCAAACCCAAAACAGCCCGCGGTGTTACTACGACGGCGTATGTCCGGTTTTACAGTGTTTTTCGTGTTTCCAGGTTTTAAAGCATTAAGTTAGCATATCATATAGATATATAACATGTATTTAGTTGATTTTAAAAGTCAAGTTAGAAGGATTAACTTTTGTTTGCGAACAAGTTTAGAATTAACTAAACTATGTTCTAGTGATTTCAAGTTTAAACCTTCGAATAAGGTAGTTTTATATATATGAATCGAATGATGTTATGAACATCATTACTACCTCAGGTTTTGTGGATAAACCTACTGGAAATGAGAAAAATAGATCTAGTTTCAAAGGATCCTTGGATGGCTTGAAAGTTCTTGAAGCAGAATCATGACACGAAAACAAGTTCAAGTAAGATTTCCACTCGAAATAAGATTATTATAGTTATAGAAATTAAATCAAAGTTTAAATATGAGTATTACCTTGTATTAGAAAGATATCTTACTGTAAATAAGAAAGATTTCTTGAGGTTGGATGATCACTTTACAAGATTGGAAGTAAGCTAGCAAACTTGGAAGTATTCTTGATTTTATGAAACTAGAACTTATAGAATTTATGAAGAACACTTAGAACTTGAAGATAGAACTTGAGAGAGATCAATTAGATGAAGAAAATTGAAGAATGAAAGTGTTTGTAGGTGTTTTTAGTCGTTGGTATATGGATTAGATATAAAGGATGTGTAATTTTATTTACATGTAAATAAGTCATGAATGATTACTAATATTTTTATAATTTTATGAGATATTTCATGCTAGTTGCCAAATGATGGTTCCCACATGTGTTAGGTGACTCACATGGGCTGCTAAGAGCTGATCATTGGAGTGTATATACCAATAGTACATACATCTAAAAGCTGTGTATTGTACGAGTACGAATTCGGGTGCATACGAGTAGAACTATTGATGAAACTGAATGAGGATGTAATTGTAATCATTTTTGTTAAGTAGAAGTATTTTGATAAGTGTCTTGAAGTCTTTCAAAAGTGTATGAATACATATTAAAACACTACATGTATATACATTTTAACTGAGTCGTTAAGTCATCGTTAATCGTTACATGTAAATGTTGTTTTGAAACCTTTAGGTTAACGATCTTGTTAAATGTTGTTAACCCATTGTTTATTAGATCTAAAGATATGTTAAATTATTACATTATCATGATATTATGATATATTAATATATCTTAGTATGATATATATATATATATATATATATATATATATATATATATATATATATATATATATATATATATATACAGTTAAATGTTGTTACAACGATAATCGTTACATATATGTCTCGTTTCGAAATCATTAAGTTAGTAGTCTTGTTTTTACATATGTAGTTCATTGATAATATACTTAATGACATGTTTACTTATCATTTATCATGATTAAACATAGTGTATCAATATCTTAATATGATGCATATGTATTTAGTAAGACGTTGTTATAACGATAATCGTTATATATATCGTTTCGAGTTTCTTAAATCAATAAACTCAATTTTATGTATATAACTCATTGTTAAAATACCTAATGAGATACTTACTTATCATAATATCATGTTAACTATATATGTAACCATATATATGTCATCATATAGTTTTTACAACTTTTAACGTTCGTGAATCACAGATCAACTTGGGTGGTCAATTGTCTATATGAAACCTATTTCAATTAATCATGTCTTAACAAGTTTAATTGCTTAACATATTTGAAACACTTAATGTCCTGTATCATAGTGTACTATATTTCATGTTATACATGTCTTTATTTCCTTTGCTGAACAACTTACGTATTAACTAGATTTATCTTCAAAACTGTCCTATATCATAGTGTACTATATTTCATGTTATATGTAATATAGTGAAGTTGTAAGTTTGAAGAATATTTGTATGTGATATATTATTATAATCAGTTTTTCATATGGAATTGTAGTAGTTTAATTGTATATTAGCTACTAAGTATGAACTTAACGGGTAGGTAGTACCCGAATTTAGACTTATAAAACGCTAATATGAAGAAAAAGCTTTTATAAATGAGTTCATATTATGCTACGAGATACTATTGACTACTCTTAATATTCTGTATGATTAACTTGTTTCATTTGACTATTTTGAAGGAAATGGCACCAACTACTCGAAACACCTTGAATATGAGCGAAGATGAATTTCGTGCCTTTCTTGCTTCAAATATAGCCGTAGTACAGGCCGCGCTACATACCAACAATAACTCTGAATCTAGCAATACAGCTAACGGCACAAGAAATCGTGTAGGATGCTCCTACAAGGAATTCACTGCCTGCAAACCTTCAGAATTTGATGGGACCGAAGGACCAATCGGATTGAAACGGTGGACTGAGAAAGTTGAATCGGTGTTTGCCATAAGTAAGTGTGCTGAAGGAGACAAAGTGAAGTACGCTACGCATACCTTCATAGGTATTGCGTTAACATGGTGGAATACCTATCTAGAGCAAGTGGGACAAGATGCTGCTTACGCGCTACCGTGGTCAGCATTCAAGCACTTGATGAATGAGAAGTACCGTCCCAGAACCGAGGTCAATAAGCTCAAGTCAGAACTTAGAGGGTTAGGAACACAGGGATTCGATATTACTTCATACGAAAGACGATTCACAGAATTGTGCCTATTGTGTCCGAGAGCGTTCGAAGATGAGGAAGAGAAGATCGACGCGTTTGTAGAAGGGTTATTGGAGAGAATCCAATAAGATATAAGTTCACACGAGCCTGCCTCCATACAAAAGGCATGTAGAATGGCTCACAAACTAGTGAACCAGATTGAGGGAAGAATTAAAGAACAGGCGGCCGAAGAGGCCAACGTGAAGCTAGTCAAAAGAAAGTGGGAGGAAAATGGTGATAAGAGTCACCAAAACAACAACAACTATCCCAACAATCGCAACATCAATCGCAACTACAACAACAACAACTACAACAATCATCCCAACAACAATAACAACCGCAACAACAACAACAATCAGAAACAGCTATGCCAAAGGTGTGAAAAGTATCACTTGGGGTTCTGCACCAAATTTTGCAACACGTGTAAAAGAAATGGTCATAGCGCGGCGAAGTGTGAGGTCTACGGACCAGGGGTTAACAGAATGAGAGGAATAAATGGTGTCGGAACGAGTAATGGCGGAGCAAGTAGTGTCGAAGCAAGTTATGCCAATGTAGTTTGTCATAAATGTGGAAAACCGGGCCACATTATTAGAAATTTCCCAAATCAGGAGAACACGAATGGACAAGGCCGCGGAAGAGTTTTCAATTTTAATGCGGTAGAGGCACAGGAAGACCCGGAGCTTGTTACGTGTACGTTTCTTATTGACAATAAATCTGCTTACGTTTTATTTGATTCGGGTGCGGATAGAAGCTATATGAGTGGAGATTTTTGTGCTAAATTAAGCTGTCCATCGAGAAATTAAACTGGGTAGCGAAATATTTAAGATTGATTTGATACCAGTAGAGTTAGGGAGTTTTAATGTAATAGTTGGCATGGACTGGCTGAAGGAGATGAAAGCAGAGATCGTATGTTACAAAAATGCAATTCGCATTGTACGAGAAGAAGGAGAACCCTTAATGGTGTACGGAGAAAAGGGCAACACGAAGATACATCTTATTAGTAATTTGAAGGCACAAAAACTAATAAGAAAAGGTTGCTATGCTGTTCTAGCACACGACGAGAAAGTACAAACTGAAGAAAAGAGCATCAATGATGTTCCCGTCGCAAAAGAATATCTCGATGTATTTCCAAAAGAATTACCGGGACTACCTCCACATCGATCTGTTGAATTTCAAATATATCTTGTACCAGGAGCTGCACCAATAGCTCGTGCTCCTTACAGACTCGCACCCAGCGAGATGAAAGAACTGCAAAGCCAACTGCAAGAACTATTAGAACGTGGTTTCATTCAACCAAGCACATCACCATGGGGAGCTCCTGTTTTGTTTGTCAAGAAGAAGGATGGTACATTTAGGTTGTGTATTGACTACAGAGAGTTGAATAAACTTACCATCTGATGTTATGCGAGGGGTATATGAAATAGTAGTATTTTTGCAAGGAAAATACTATTAAATACGATACAATTTTACACAAGATATTTATTTATTTATAGAATGGATATACCTAAACCTTGCTACAACACTTATAGGCAGTGTACCTAATCATACAGTAGTGTAGTTTTTAGTAAGTCCGGTTCGTTCCACAGGGATCTTTAGCCAAGCTTAACGCTATATTTTTAAAAACTATATTTGTAAAAATACAAAAGTATATAAGTAATATTATTATTATAAAAGGGGGTTTTTACCGTTTAATGATCGGTTTGTCGATTTTAAAACTTTAGTAGCAGTTAAAACCTAATGTAAAATATTAAAAATAAATACAACTTAATTTAAAGCGTAAATTAAATAACAATAATTAAAGTGCGATAAATTAAAATGCGAAAGATAAAATTGCGATAATTAAAGAGTACAATTATATATGAAATAAATAAATTATGCTTATTTAAACTTTCATAATCATGATGTTCGACGTGTTGTTTTTAGTTTATTCCCATGGGTTAATTGTCCTTTGTCCTGGATTATTCGATATGTCCATACGGATTTGTCCATAATAGTCCATCAGTCATAATCATAAAGTGCGAAAGTCTTCATCAAATTATTCTTATTCCCGAAGTCAAATATTCCAACTAATTGGGGATTCAAATTGTAATAAGGTCTTAATACTTTGTTTAATGAATACAGCAGGTTATCGACTGCGTGTAGTCCAAGGTTTTACTACTTTGTTAACAATTACACCAATTACCCTTGAATGTAATCCACCCCTGTTTCAACAAGTCTATTAACTATTAATCCA
Source organism: Rutidosis leptorrhynchoides (assembly GCF_046630445.1). Classification (NCBI taxonomy): domain Eukaryota; kingdom Viridiplantae; phylum Streptophyta; class Magnoliopsida; order Asterales; family Asteraceae; genus Rutidosis; species Rutidosis leptorrhynchoides. The sequence goes on from NC_092334.1 coordinate 211,506,468, forward strand.
ATCTCGTGTCCGGTAAAATGAACAATTATTGGTATTTATAGATATCCCGCCCACCGTACCCAGTCAAGCGTATGTGGTTATATATAAATACGTCAAATTATAAGTCTATATATTAAATCAATGAGGTATCATTTAGTTAATATAAAATCCATTAATAGCCCATAGTCTAATTTCCACAAGTGTCGTTCTTTTGTCCAAACCCCAATTATGATCCAAAGCCCAATTACCCAATTTTAATATTTAGCCCAACATCACGATTACTTCGGCATTAAATATGCATAATAATAATTTAGCTACGAGACATTAAATTAAAAAGGTTGAACATAACTTACAATGATTAAAAATAGCGTAGCGTTACACGGATAGAATTTCGACTTACACCCTTACAACATTCGCTAACATACCCTTATTATTAGAATTAAAATTAAAATTAAAATTAAAATATAATATATATATATATATATATATATATATATATATATATATATATATATATATATATATATATATATATATATATATATATATATATATATATATATATACGAGTGAGATAGAGAGAAAGATTGTGTTGATATTCGATCAAAACTGCGCTTTTTATAGGAATGTGGCCCTCCACTGTACACCATGCGATCGCATGGAAAATGTACTTCCAGGCCATGCGATCGCATGACCACTTTTTCCAGCTCAATGAGCTTGTTTCTATCTTGCCGACGGTTTTAAATATAATATATAATATATAAATAATTTTAAGAATTATTTAAATATTATATTATATTTATGTGCATAGTTGACTTGTAATTTTTAGTCCGTTGCATCTAGCGTTGAGAGTTGACTTTGGTCCCGGTTCCGGATTTTCGAACGTCCTTTCGTACAATTTAATATCTTGTATTTTGCGTTTTGCGTCTTGTACTCTTGTAATTTTGAGACGTTTCTCATCAATAATTGGAACCACTTTGATTGTATTTTGTACTTTTGAGCTTTTTGGTCGTTTGCGTCTTCAAATCGTCGAATCTGTCTTTTGTCTTCACCTTTTATTATTTAAACGAATATCACTTGTAAATAGAACAATTGCAACTAAAAGCTTGTCTTTCTTGAGGGATAATGCTATGAAATATATGTTCGTTTTTAGCATTATCAAATATTCCCACACTTGAGCGTTACTTGTCCTCAAGCAATATAGTCTTGAAATAAAAATACTAGAATCACTTCTTTATTCTTCACACTTTGTACATCAGTGATTTCTATACGGCGGTATAAACAATGGTAGTAACGATGTGGTTTACAGTCCCACATGACTATAAAAATTTAGATCCTTAAGGAAATTAGATCTTTATGAAAACATTTGATCTTTTGAAAATACGATCTAGCTTTTACCCTAGATAAGTTTTCCGAAATAACCCTTCACTGGTGTTTGCAAAATGTTTTTGTGGGTTTGGTGGGTTTCAGATTTGAAAATTTTAGCTCAAAACTTGCGGTTTTGTGTCACCCACTTGCTAACCTTGTATTAGGAAAGCAACACGTCCAGTATACTTGCTCCGTATATTACCTTTCGGTAAACTACCGTTCGGTTGTAAAGGAAAGCGTTGAACAAGCAACTGTTAAGGCAATGTCCCCTGACATGCTTTTAATTATGGTCTATAACGTGTCGGATGCAATTACTATCCTTTGTAGGAGCAATAGTAAAGCTCACCCTATAATTTTTTGGTCTGGCACAAGGTCCTGTCTTTGACCATGCTATGCAACCACCGTTCTTACGGTTGACAGGTGACCTAATGAATTCCAGATGAATTCCTAGGATTTTACGTTCAATGGTAATGAACGCATTAAAAATGTGTTTTTCAGAAAACAAATCGGTTTGTAATTTTGATCAAAATATTTTCTCGTTCAAGTTCGAGTTTAGATATCATCGAATTCCATGAGTTTGTAATTCTTAATCTTTAAGGTCAATCTCTAGGATTGAGTAATATCAGGCTTAAAAGCTGATTTTTGATCTTTTAAGGATATTATCCTTTCTGGGGATCTAATTCATTAGTCAAATCAAGCTAATTTGCACGGCATCCTCCCCATTTTACGAGACAGATCCTCTCATGGTTAGGATAAGTCTGACCACTTGGCGACCATGTTTGATGCTGAGGTCCGTAGATTTCCTGCTGATTTTAGAGATGACTTTTCTAGATTTTTTGTCAACCTACAGCTGGTCTGGACGACAACTTTCTGACCTAAATCAAGAAGCTCGTGTCTTTTTCAGAAGACTTTACTTCCTTTTAATGATGGAATTGATTCATCGTGTAGATCCATCTTTCTTTTAGATATATTATAATAAATCGGGTAAAACTGATTAGTTTAGTCCAAAGCAAAAGTATTTTCAATTATTTGTTACAAAAAATATGTGACATATGTTCAAAATAACTTGCTAAATTTTTCCACACTTGGCTTTTATTTTTTTCTTTCTTTGCCTTTTTATTGTCCTCTATTCCATTTTAAATGAATTCTAACATTTTGGGTTGTTTCTCAATTTATGTCCTTTCCGAGGTAACAATAATTTCGGTGTTAACACCTAGTTTTATCGTTCATAAATATGTATAAACATGATTTTGAATTCATTTATTTGAAAATTTTGAAAAATTTTACTAGAATTGGGTAGTCAGTATATAAGACTAGGGATGTTCTTTATTATCAGAGAGCACTAGATTCTAATACAACTACTGCGTTACTAGTATTTCTAATGGTAACCAAGTGTTTAAATTTAAAATTTTAAAAATCCGAAAGAATTTAACCCCTTCCCACACTTAAGATCTTGCAATGCCCTCATTTGCAAGAAATCAGTAACAATTTAAATTATTGAGGGTGATTCGCGTAGAAAAATGATTAAATTTTATCAAAGTTTCCAAACATATTGGCGTTTGTTTACTGAATGATAAGTGGTGCACATCATTTGTTCATTCCGTCTTATTGTTACATCACATTTGTTTTTCGTTTTGTCGTCAAAATTAGTAGCTTTTGCTGAACTTAATGCCAGTCTTTAAAAATGCGCCGTTTTACCCTATTGTGTACAATTGACAATATACATACATACAATACAGATATAAACATGCATGGTAATTTGAAATGAGACTTAAAATCCCACTTTCAAATCAAATATGAAATATTAGTACCAAATAATAAAAATATTAAACAATACATTAATGTATCACAATATCATATGTTTAAACATAAATAAATAAAAATAAAAAAAAGATAAAAATCATAGAAATCACCAACAGAACTATATCAATCTGGATAGAGGTTCCAGTTCATGTCATCGTCCGGGTTCCATGGTTGGTGATAGGTGTACTGGTATGCCAGGTTAGGGTCGTAGAGAGTAAATGGTGGTCTCATCTCGGGCTGGTGTGGAGGATAGTAAGCGGGTCGGGTCGGAACGTAGTGATCCTGAGGTGACAGCCGGCTCATAATCTAACGCTGATGATAGTCCCATCTATCATGCTGTCTTTTCGTGGAATGCTCGTAATCATTCCGGGCTTGCCACTGCTCCATCCGACTAAATCTCTCCCCGCTTGTCATATCTACCTCATCTACACGCTGGTAGACATCAATCATAGCCTCCCGAATGACATCCCTAATGTCATCCGCTTCCTCCATTTCCTCATCTGAACCTCTCTCTACCTGAGGATGATTACCTTCATAGGGTACTGGCTGATTGCGTCTACTCTTTAATACCTTAGCACCCGCATAAACCCTCAATCCTAAAGGCTCAACCTGTTCTCTACATACCATAAGTGGACCCCCTTGGTCCCTATCTACACCCAAATACTCTCCAATGAGAGTAACAAAAATACCTCCTCCTATAATCCCCCCTTCCTGCATTCCTTCCACCATTTTAGACAAATAAAAACCAACACAGTAAGGGATATTAACAAAGCCTCTTAGGTCTCGAATACACTTTGGGTAAAATAAATCATGTAAGGTCAATTTTTTCTTGTTGTGACCTCTCTGTGTAATCGAGTTAGCCAAAAATATATGAATTATACGAAGCTCGGCTCTATTAATATGTAAGTAGGTATGTGTTCTTGCCCGCCCAAAAATATTATAATATGACATACGCCTCCAGACGGCGTTCGCATCAAAATTCCTATCTACCCTTTCACCACGATAAATCAAATTAATACAATCGGGTAGTAGTAATTCAGCGGGCGTATATATCTGCAAAGCCCTGACCATGTCCAGCATGGACATCCTGTACATCCTACGGCCAAGTATAAATCTAAGAAAACTTCTATCATCTAACCTATCTACATCTGCATTTAATGCTATAGTACTCATAAGCTCGACACACCATTCCTTATATACAGGCCTACGAATGGTGAATAGACGTTCACAATCGGTAAAAGAAGAACTGCCATACCTTTGAATCAGCAGCAGTCTAACACGGTCAGCTACATGTACCGTTTCCAAAGGATTCCAATCAATTACCCTAGGCACCTCTACATCTTTCGTTACTAATTTGAATTTATTACTTTGATATGCCGGGTAATCTCTCCAGCTTCTATCGAATCTCAGATTAGGATGCAATGTATGTTCAGGAATCGTTGGGTATTCTACTGATGGATGCATTGGAAATACTGTGAAAGCATCAACAAATTGTAGCGGATTATAATAAGGTACGTGTTGATCAGGCTGTTGTTGTGGTTCCTGTTGTTGTTCCGGTTCAGGTTCATATTGCATTTCAGGTTCAGGTTCTGGAGCAGGTTGCCTGGATGATGATGTTGCACCATCTGTATCTGTAAATCTCTGCAAAACACATTAAACACAAAATTTGTTCATCCAAATATGCATTAGTGTTAGCAAAATAACAAATTGAAACAATTACAATAACATGTTAAATCAAAATTAAACTTATACACATTTTCACAATTTTTTACAATTCTACACTTTTTCAAATAAGCATATATGAAAATGTTTACAAAGTTCATAAGCATTTAACTCAAATAACATGTTAAAACATCCATTACTAACAATTAAACAAGCCTCGAATGGCATTTACATCAATTTAATCAAGTTCATGAATTTTGGACCTAAAAAGTCCACTTTAATTCTCAAAAATCATGTTTAGGATCAAAGTTTGGATCATTTAGCTACCTAAACATGTTACACTACTTAATTTAGCAATAATTCATGACAAAAATCGGCCATAACCTGTTTATATCAAAAAGCCCCAAATTGCTCAAGAACACGAACCCTAGATTCCTAAAAATTTTGAAGTTTTTGGCTTCAAATCATATTAAATAGCATCAATCAAGGTTATACATGCATAATATACTAACAATTTAACTCTAATTATACTAGAAATTAACAAAATTAAATTAGGAAAAATATAGCTCAAGAACACTTAAAATCAAATTTAAAGAGGTTTAGTGTTGAAATTGTTACCTTTCTTGATAAACTTCTGAACAATTTCATGTTTAGAGCGGATTGTAGCAAGAAATTTGGTGAATTTTGGTGGAAAAATAATGAAATTAGGGGTGTTTTGGAGAGTATGCTCGTATATGTGTGTGTGTTTGTGAGAATACAGAGAGCTCGCTGGTTCTTTTGTTCCTGGCATGAATTCCAGCTTCATGCGATCGCATGAGGCTCCAGTGCAAACCCCATGCGATCGCATGGGGTCCGGGTACAGTACCATTTTTGCTTTTTTTTTTTTAATAAAAACCCTTACTTAATAAAACATATATTTAAATTAATTTTTAAAAATTTGTTCTTTTTTAGGAGTGAGGGCGTTTCGGAACGATGTCCTAGTCCATCCCTCGACAAAATTTTAAAATTTGTCATTTTTAAGCGCGGTTTTAAAAATAAAGATTTTTGGGTTTTTTAATGTTTTTGGCATACTTTAATTCAATAAGATTAAAAATAATGATAATAAAAGTTCTCGTCCCTCCCTTGGGTAGAGCAATTTCGGTTCAACGACCTAGTTTTCAATTCAAGACGAATTTTTAGAAATCAATTTTTAATTTAGCGAAATAAAGTACATTTTTGTTTTTAAATTCACTCCAAACTTAAATTTAAAATGCATAAAATTAAAAATTCATATTATTAAAATTTTAAAAATTCACACCAAATTTATATTATATTTTTGTTTTTATACATACAAACTTATATTAAAAATATTAATTTTTTTTAAATATTTACAAACTTAAATATATTGATTTTAAAAAGTTTACAATATTATTTTAATATTAATTTTAAAAACAAAGTAAAACTAAAATTAAAAATCTTTTTGGTCTTTTATCCCACTTTAATCAATCAAATATTATCAAAAATATACGCCCCTCTTTTCGGTAAAGTAATTTCGGTTCCATAACCTAGTTTAACTCATGACGAATTTTTTTGAAATATTTTGGCTTGATCGATTAAAGATATTTATACCTTAAGAATAAACGGTAAATTTCGCAGTGATGTAATAAATTTTTTTATGATATCAATAATTTCGGTCGCAAAACCTAATTTTATTGAATACCAATTTAATACTTTATAGCGAACGATTTAGCGTTTATTATCAAAAGGTTAAAAGCTATAAAATAAAAATAAAAACTGTACATACTTACCTGTAAGATAGAATTCTCAATGACCTGCTTTAGCCCACTCATAAGATAGTCGGACTAATTGGTTTTCCATAGCTACATAGGCATAACCTCGAGCATTCAACGATTTTTCTTCTAAACATATGAACGGTCCATCTCTGTATAAAGTAACAAATTCGGTATTCGAATATGTTTGATTATTTAAATATTTACCTTCGTGTGACCATTTTCCGCATTTGTGACATCTTTCAAGGTGTCGTGCTCTTCTTTTCGCTGTGGATTTTGATTTTCCTTTACCAAAATGTAACTTATTATTTTCGTTCCTGGATTCTTTTCTTACTCCGTCCAATTTGCCTCTGATTAAGGATACCAATTCACTTGGAAGGGTGTCATTATTACGTTTAGTGATCAAAGCGTGTAGCATTAGACCATGGTTTAGTTCACAGGAAGTCTTCATCTTGTAAAACCTAAAAAAATAAAAATTCATAATGGGGGGAGAAGACTAGTACTTTAGGGTCAGCTAGGGAAAGACCATTCGGATTCCATTCTCGAGAACTACATGTAAACAGAAAATCTAACTCTAACAGAAATACATATTACCCTAAAAAGATTCGAATCTCCCCACACTTAGTTAGATGTGGTGCTGAAATTGTGATTAACTTCGTTGTCAACTTCCATCGGACTATCTATGTAATGTTTAACTCTGTGACCATTAACCTTAAATTCAATCCCATTTGAATTTATTAATTCTACTGTTCCGTATGGGAAAACTCTTTTGACTATGAATGGTCCAGACCATCTTGATTTCAATTTTCCAGGAAATAGTTTGAATCTTGAATTAAAAAGAAGAACTCTGTCTCCTTCTTTGAATTCTTTTGAACTTCTGATTCTTTTATCATGCCATTTCTTCGTTCTTTCCTTATAGATTAACGAATTTTCGTATGCTTCATGTCTTAATTCTTCTAATTCGTTTAGTTGACTTAATCGTAAACGTCCAGCTTCATGTAAATCAAGATTACATGTCTTCAAAGCCCAAAATGCTTTGTGTTCAATTTCTACTGGAAGATGACATGCTTTTCCGTAAATGAGTTTAAAAGGTGTGGTTCCAATTGGAGTTTTGTAGACTGTTCTAAAAGCCCAGAGTGCATCCTCTAATTTAATGGACCATTCCTTCGGATTTGATCCTACGGTTTTCTCTAGAATACATTTTAATGCTCGGTTGGTATTTTCAACTTGTCCACTTGTCTGTGGATGATAAGCAGTGGAGATTTTATGAGTTACTCCATATCTTTTGAGAACTTTTTCAAGTTGATTGTTACAAAAATGAGTTCCCCGATCACTTATTAAAGCTTTCGGTGTTCCGAACCTAGCAAAAAGACGTTTTAAAAAGTTGACTACAACTCGTGCATCGTTAATTGGGAGAGCTTGTGCTTCGCCCATTTAGATACATAATCAACAGCAACGAGAATGTAGAGATTATTATGAGATTTTGGAAATGGACCCATAAGTCAATACCCCAAATGTCAAATACTTCACATACTTGAATGACATTTTATGACATTTCATCACGTTGACTTATTTTTCCGGCCCTTTGACAAGCATCACTGGATTTGCAAAGAAGGTGTGCGTCTTTGAAAATTGTAGGCCAATAGAATCCAGCATCGTAAACTTTTCTTGCTGTGAGTTGAGGCCCATAATGCCCTCCTGTTGGTCCTGTGTGACAATGGTTTAAGATTTAACTAGTTTCATCCCCGAATACACATCGGCGTATTATTCCATCAGGACAACTTTTAAACAAATGTGGATCTTCCCAGAAATAGTGTTTTATATCACTAAAGAATTTCTTTCGTTTTTGGTACGACAATCCTTTTTCAAGGAATCCACATACTAAATAGTTTGCATAGTCTGCAAACCATGGAATTTCATTATAATCTATCTTCAATAGATATTCATCAGGAAAGTTGTCTTGTATGGCCGATTCATTTAGAACTTCTAATTCAGGATTTTCAAGACGAGAAAGATGATCAGCGGCGAGATTTTCTGCTCCCTTTTTGTCTCGGATTTCAATATCGAACTCTTGTAAGAGTAAGATCCAACGGATTAATTGTGGCTTGGCATCTTGTTTTGAAAATAGGTATCTAAGAGCAGAATGGTCGGTATAGACCACCGTTTTTGCTAGAACGAGATATGAACGAAATTTGTCAAAAACAAAGACAATAACAAGGAGTTCTTTTTCAGTGGTTATGTAATTTGTTTGTGCTCCTTGTAACGTCTTACTAGCATAATAAATAGGTTGAAATCGTTTTTCAATCCTTTGTCCTAAAACGGCTCCTATTGCAAAATCACTTGCATCGCACATTAGTTCAAACGGTAGAGTCCAATTTGGAGTTATCATGATCGGCACATTAGTGAGTTTTTCTTTAAGAATATTAAAATATTGGATGCATTCATCTGAAAAGATGAATGGAGCATCCTTTTCTAGGAGTTTATTCATAGGAGTGGCAATTTTAGAAAAATCTTTTATGAAACGTCGGTAAAAACCGGCATGCCCTAGAAAACTTCTAACTCCTCTAACATTGGTGGGATGTGGAAGTTTAGCAATTACATCTACTTTAGCTCTATCCACTTCAATTCCTTCCTTTGAAATTTTATGACCAAGAACGATGCCTTCTTTAACCATGAAATGGCATTTCTCCCAATTAAGTACTAGATTTGATTGTTCGCATCTAATAAGCATCCGTTCAAGATTAACTAGACATGATTCAAATGTATCACCGAAGACTGAAAAGTCATCCATAAAAACTTCCATGCATTCTTCTATCATGTCATGAAATATCGCCATCATGCACCTTTGAAAGGTTACAGGGGCGTTGCAAAGTCCAAATGGCATGCGTTTGTAAGCAAAAGTACCATAAGGGCACGTTAACGTGGTTTTTTCTTGGTCCTCGGGTGCTATTGGAATTTGAAAATATCCGAAAAAACCGTCAATAAAACAATAGTAACTGTTTACGGCTAATCTTTGCAACATTTGATCAATGAAAGGTAAGGGAAAGTGATCTTTTCTGGTGGCGTCATTTAATTTTCTATAAGCAATACAAACACGCCATCCTGTTACAGTCCTAGTAGGAATAAGCTCATTTTCCTCATTTGTGATGACAGTCATGCCACCCTTCTTAGGTACGCATTGAACTGGGCTTACCCATGGACTATCAGAAATTGGATAAATTAAACCTGCATCTAGCAGTTTAATAATTTCTTTCTTAACAACATCTTACATATTAGGATTTAGTCTTCGTTGGCGTTGCACATACATTTTATGACCTTCTTCCATAAGGATTTTATGTGTGCAATACGAAGGACTTATTCCTTTAGTATCATGAATCTTCCATGCAATAGCTGGTTTATGAGCTTTTAGCACAGAAATGAGTTGAGATTTTTCATTTTCAGTAAGAGAAGACGATATTATTACAGGTAATTCAGATTTACCATGTAAATAAGCGTATTCCAAATGGTTTGGAAGTGGCTTTAACTCTAATGTCGGTGGTTCTTCTATCGATGATTTATATCGATATCTGTCTTCCTCTTTTAGCATTTGAATTTCTTCTGTTGTTGGTTCATATCCATTAGCCATAAGTGTAGCTAACATTTCAGTTTTATCAATTGGTTCAGTTCCTTCTCCTAAAGAACATTCTCCTGTTCCTTGTAATTTTGGAAATTCTTCTAACAATTCTGCATGTGAATCTATAGTTTGAATATAATAACATGTATCATCTACAGATTGCGGTTGTAGCATGGCTCTATCCACAAAAAAGGTAATACTCTCGTCCTCTATACTTAGGGTCAGTTTCTTACCAAACACATCTATTATTGCTTTAGCCGTGTTTAAGAATGGTCTTCCTAATATGAGAGGAACTCGAGAATCTTCTTCCATGTCCAGAATAACAAAATCTACTGGAAATACTAAAGTACCAACTTTAACTAGCATGTTTTTCATTATCCCTCTAGGATATTTTACTGATCGATCGGCTAGTTGTATGCTTATTCGTATTGGTTTCAATTCTCCAAGGTCTAGTTTAGCGTATATTGAATACGGCATTAAATTTATACTAGCACCTAAGTCTGCCAATGCTTCTATTGAAGTAAGACTACCCAGAAAATATGGAATCGTGAAACTTCCTGGATCAGATAATTTTTCTGGTATCTTATTCAACAGCACTACAGAACAATTAGCATTCATAGTAACAGCCGAGAGTTCTTCCATTTTCTTTCTATTTGTGATTAGATCTTTCAGAAATTTAGCATATCTAGGCATTCCTGAAATGACATCAATGAAAGGAAGATTTACATTTATTTGCTTAAACATATCCAAAAATTTAGATTGCTCGGCTTCAAGTCTCTCTTTTCTCATTTTACTCGGGTAAGGAAGTGGTGGTTGGTATGGTTTAACATAAGGTTTAGCCTTAACTGTGTTATCTTCATTAACCTTTTCAACTACCGGTTCTGTTTCCTTATCTTGCTCAGGTTGTGGTTCTTGTGGAGTAGGAATAATGTCATCAGAAATTATAGGTATTTCTGGTGGTTTAAGTGTAATACCACTTCTTGTGGTAATGGCTTTAGCTGTTTCATTTCGGGGGTTAGCATTTGTATCACTAGGTAAACTTCCCGCTTTTCTTTCACCTATCAACCTTACTAGGTTGCTTACTTCTTGTTCCAAATTTTGAATAGAAGCTTGTTGATTTCTAAATGCTTGGGCATTTTGTTCATTCGTTTCTTTCTGAGATGTGAAAAAATGAGTTTGAGATTCAACTAACTTTAACATCATATCTTCTAAATTTGGCTTTTTATCATCGGTTTGTGGTGGTTTGTTTTGAAAAATAGGTCTTTGCTGATTGTAAGTATTGTTGGATACTTGTTGATTGCGTGGACCTTGTTGGTTGTTGTATGGAACATTTCGGTTATAATTCTGGTTTTGATTGTAAATTGGTCTTAGCGGTTGATAATTATTCTGATAATTATTTCCAGGCCTTTGGTTTATGTATGAAACATTATCTCTTTGTTCCATTGTTAGTTCAATACTGAGACAATCTTTTGTCAAATGTGGTCCTCTACACTGCTCACAACTAATTCTTATTGAGTGGATATCTTTAGTCATTTTTTCCATTCGTCTCTCGACAGCATCTATCTTTGCAGAAATGGAATCAAAGTCATGGCTAGAATCGGCTCTAGCTGCTTTAGATGATCTAACAATATCTTTTTCTTGGTGCCACTCATGTGAGTGGGAAGCAGTGTTATCAATAATTTTGTAAGCGTCAATTGCGGTTTTCTTCATAATGGAACTACCAGCTGCTATATCGATGTCTTTTCGTGTAGTGATGTCGCATCCTTGGTAGAATATTTGTACTATTTGACAAGTGTCTAAACCATGTTGCGGACATCCTCTGAATAACTTTCCAAATCTTGTCCACGCCTCATATAGAGTTTCATTTGTCTTTTGTGTGAACGTAACAATTTCTCCTTGAAGTCTTACGGCTTTAGATGCCGAAAAGAGTTGTTTAAGAAATTTTTCAACTAAAACGTCCAATGTATCAATCGCCCCTTCAGGTAACGATTCTAACCAATCTTTGGCTTCTCCCTTTAAAGTCCAGGGAAATAACATGAGATATATCTGTTCATCCTCCACTTCTCGGATTTTAAATAGAGTGCGGATCCTATTAAAGGTTCGAAGATGTTCATTTGGATCTTCCTTCGGTGCACCACTAAATTGGCATTGATTAGTTACCATGTGTAGAATTTGTCCTTTGATTTCATAATCTGGCGCATTAATGTCTGGTTGAGTAATTGCGTGACCTTGGCCAATGCGTTTAGCTCGCATTCGGTCTTCCATACTTAGAGGTTCCAGATTTTCCATAATTGAATTTGTTGAATCTGAATCACTAAAGGATTCTGATTTAATGGTTGGTTCCTCGACAATCTCTGTTTGAATGATTGGTGGTTCCGGAGGAAAGATTAGTGGTTCAGGATCTCTGAATTGTCCTTGAATATTCTCCGGATTCTCAATTGTGAGGTCGGGTTCAAAAAATGGATTATCGGAAATTTGAATTGGTGTACTTGGTCGATTGGATGACGATTCTAAAGAAAAATCAACGGCGACAATATTTGCTAGATGTCTTGATCGAGTTACAGGTGGTGAACGTACAAAAGGTGGTGAACGTGTTGCTCGGTGCATTCACTGAATATCCTATTAGTTATAAAAAATAAAAATTATATAAGTTATCAAATTAATAGACTTTTTTGCTTTTGCCCACGTTTCGAATAGCTAATAGATGCAGCAGGGAGCCAGAACCCTTTAAATCGGAAGCTCACAACTCAGCTACTAACAAATCCAACTATTACTACGAAGCAGAAAATTTTGGATGTCTATCAATTTAACCACTTAAAATAATTTTTCGTTGAAATTTAAAGAAATTTTAGATAAGAAATAGAAAATTCTATGTCCTAAAAACTAGAGTGTCGAAAAATAAGAAAGAAAAAGAGTGCGTCAAAAAACGTCGAAAAATAAAAAGTCGAAAAATAAAAATAAGAAAGTAGCGCGTCGAAACTTAAAAAGGAACTAAAAACTAAGAATTAAAAGTTGTGTCTAAAGGTATTAAAGCTTAAAAGAAACTCTATATCCAAAACGGCAATTACTTAAAAAGTACTAAAATATTAAAAACGGCGTCGCAAAATTTTAAAGCACCTAAATCTTAGTCTTAAGAAAAAGCACTTAAGGGATTTTACAGCAAAGCCTAAAAATCTAGAGCTACTATGGCAAAATACTAAGTTTAAAATTAATTACGAACGAAATACAAATATTACGCTAAAATGAATAAAAAGATACAAAATATAAAAATAAACTTAAAGTTGTAAAAAGTACAATTTTTATAAAAATATTATTTTTATATTATTTATTTTATAAAAGTATTAATTTTATAATTTATTAAAACTAATTACACTTAAAAATACAAATAAATTAAAAACTTAAAACAAATAATTAAAAACTAAACCCTAATTAGGGTTTATATTAATAATTAATATTAATTAAAATCCTAATTCGATGCATCTGATGTACCGGGCCTGTCAAATCACTCCAAGCGATCGTATGGAGTGCTAGTTAAGTTTTCATGCGGTCGCATGACCTGCAGATTCGGGCCAAATGCTGGGCTGCTACAGTACCAGGCTGAAAACTTATATATATATGTTTTTTATTTTTTTTTTAAACGTATATTTTTACAAAAATAAAAGCTTAATAAAACTTTAATAAAAATCTTTTTTTTTTAGATAGCGTTTCGCTTCCGGCATTTAAGATTTCCCCGGCAGCGGCGCCAAAAATACTTGATGTTATGCGAGGGGTATATGAAATAGTAGTATTTTTGCAAGGAAAATACTATTAAATACGATACAATTTTACACAAGATATTTATTTATTTATAGAATGGATATACCTAAACCTTGCTACAACACTTATAGGCAGTGTACCTAATCGTACAGTAGTGTAGTTTTTAGTAAGTCCGGTTCGTTCCACAGGGATCTTTAGCCAAGCTTAACGCTATATTTTTAAAAACTATATTTGTAAAAATACAAAAATATATAAGTAATATTATTATTATAAAAAGGGAGTTTTTACCGTTTAATGACCGGTTTGTCGATTTTAAAACTTTAGTAGCAGTTAAAACCTAATGTAAAATATTAAAAATAAATACAACTTAATTTAAAGTGTAAATTAAATAACAATAATTAAAGTGCGATAAATTAAAATGCGAAAGATAAAATTGCGATAATTAAAGAGTATAATTAAATATGAAATAAATAAATTATGCTTATTTAAACTTCCGTAATCATGATGTTCGACGTGTTATTTTTAGTTTATTCCCATGGGTTAATTGTCCTTTGTCCTGGATTATTCGATATGTCCATACGGATTTGTCCATAATAGTCCATCAGTTATAATCATAAAGTGCGAAAGTCTTCATTAAATTATTCTTATTCCCAAAGTCAAATATTCCAACTAATTGGGGATTCGAATTGTAACAAGGTCTTAATACTTTGTTTAATGAATACACCAGGTTATCGACTGCGTGTAGTCCAAGGTTTTACTACTTTGTTAACAATTACACCAATTACCCTTGAATGTAATCCACCCCTGTTTCAACAAGTCTATTAACTATTAATCCAATCCCGTGTCCGGTAAAATGAACAATTATTGGTATTTATAGATATCCCGCCCACCGTACCCAGTCAAGCGTATGTGGTTATATATAAATACGTCAAATTATAAGTCTATATATTAAATCAAAGAGTTATCAATTAGTAATATAAAACCCATTAATAGCCCATAGTCTAATTTCCACAAGTATCGTTCTTTTGTCCAAACCCCAATTATGGTCCAAAGCCCAATTACCCAATTTTAATATTTAGCACAACATCACGATTACTTCGGCATTAAATAAGCATAATAATAATTTAGCTACGAGACATTAAATTAAAAAGTTGAACATAACTTACAGTGATTAAAAATAGCGTAGCGTTACACGGACAGAATTTTGACTTACACCCTTACAACATTCGCTAACATACCCTTATTATTAGAATTAAAATTAAAATAAAAGTATAATATAGGAATGTGGCCCTCCACTGTATACCATGCGATCACATGGAAAATGTACTTCCAGGCCATGCGATTGCATGGCCACTTTTTCCAGCTCATATGAGCTTGTTTCTATCTTGCCGACGGTTTTAAATATAATATATAATATGTAAATAATTTTAAGAATTATTTAAATATTATATTATATTTATGTGCATAGTTGACTTGTAATTTTTAGTCCGTTGCGTCGAGCGTTGAGAGTTGACTTTGGTCCCGGTTCTGGATTTTCGAACGTCCTTTCGTACAATTTAATATCTTGTATTTTGCGTTTCGCGTCTTGTACTCTTGTAATTTTGAGACGTTTCTCATCAATAATTGGAACCACTTTGATTGTATTTTGTACTTTTGAGCTTTTTGGTCGTTTGCGTCTTCAAATCGTCGAATCTGTCTTTTGTCTTCACCTTTTATTATTTAAACGAATATCACTTGTAAATAGAACAATTGCAACTAAAATCTTGTCTTTCTTGAGGGATAATGCTATGAAATATATGTTTGTTTTTAGCATTATCACCATCAAAAACCGTTATCCACTGCCGAGAATTGACGACTTATTTGATCAACTACAAGGCTCGTCGGTTTATTCGAAAATCGATTTACGTTCTGGATATCATCAAATGCGTGTAAAGGAGGATGATATTCCAAAAACTGCTTTTAGGACGCGTTATGGTCATTACGAGTTTATGGTTATGCCGTTTGGATTGACTAACGCACCAGCTGTGTTCATGGACCTTATGAACCGAGTGTGTGGGCCATATCTTGACAAGTTTGTCATTGTTTTCATCGATGACATACTTATTTACTCAAAGAATGATCAAGAGCACGAAGAACATTTGAGAAAAGTGCTAGAAGTATTGAGGAAAGAAAAACTGTACGCTAAGTTTTCAAAGTGTGCATTTTGATTGGAAGAAGTTCAATTCCTCGGTCACATAGTGAACAAAGAAGGTATCCAGGTGGACCCGGCAAAGATCGAAACCGTTGAAAAGTGGGAAATCCCAAAAACTCCGAAGCATATACGTCAATTTTTAGGATTGGCTGGTTACTACAGAAGATTCATCCAAGATTTCTCCAAAATAGCAAAACCCTTGACTGCATTAATGCATAAAGGGAAGAAATTTGAATGGAATGATGAACAAGAGAAGGCGTTTCAGTTATTGAAGAAAAAGCTAACTACGACACCTATATTGTCATTGCCTGAAGGGAATGATGATTTTGTGATTTATTGTAACTCGTCAAACTAAGGTCTCGGTTGTGTATTAATGCAACGAACGAAGGTGATTGCTTATGTGTCTAGACAATTGAAGATTCACGAGCAAAATTATACAACTCACGATTTGGAATTGGGTGCTGTTGTTTTTGCATTAAAGGCTTGGAGGAATTATTTATATGGGGTCAAAAGTATTATATATACCAACCACAAAAGTCTCCAACATATATTTAATCAGAAGCAACTGAATATGAGACAACACAGGTGGATTGAACTGTTGAATGATTATGATATTGAGATTCGATACCACCCGGGGAAGGCGAATGTGGTAGCCGACGCTTTGAGTAGAAATGACAGAGAGCCTATACGGGTAAAAGCTATGAATATAATTATTCGTACTAACCTTACTACTCAAATAAAGGAGGCGCAACAGGGAGTTGTAAAAGAAGGAAAGTTGAAGAATGAGATACCCAAAGGATCAGAGAAACATCTTAATATTCGGGAAGACGGAACCCGATATAGGACTGATAGAATTTGGGTACCAAGGTTTGGAGATGTGAGAGAAATGGTACTTAAAGAAGCACATAAAACCATATATTCAATACATTCTAGAGCGGGGAAGATGTATAAAGATCTCAAGAAACACTTTTGGTGGCCGGGTATGAAAGCCGATATTGCTAAATATGTAGGAGAATGTTTGACGTGTTCTAAGGTCAAAGCTGAACATCAGAAACCATCAGGTCTACTACAACAACCTGAAATCCCGGAATGGAAATGGGAAAACATTACCATGGATTTCATTACTAAATTGCCAAGGACTGCAAATAGTTATGATACTATTTGGGTAATAGTTGATCGTCTCACCAAGTCAGCACACTTCCTGCCAATGAGAGAAGATGATAAAATGGAGAAGTTGGCGCGATTGTATTTGAAGGAGGTTGTCTCCAGACATGGAATACCCGTCTCTATTATCTCTGATATTGATGGTAGATTTGTTTCAAGGTTCTGGCAGACGTTGCAACAAGCATTGGGGACTCGTCTAGACATGAGTACTGCCTATCATCCACTTACTGATGGGCAGAGCGAAAGGACGATACAAACGCTTGAAGACATGCTACGAGCATGTGTTATTGATTTCGGAAACAGTTGGGATCAACACCTACCGTTAGCAGAATTTTCCTACAACAATAGTTATCATTCTAGTATTGAGATGGTGCCGTTTGAGGCACTTTATGGTAGAAAGTGCAGGTCTCTGATTTGTTGGAATGGAGTGGGGGATAGACAGATTACGGGTCCGGAGATAATACAAGAAACTACCGAGAAAATCATCCATATTCAACAACGATTGAAAACCGCCCAGAGTCGACAAAAGAGCTACGCGGACAGTAAAAGAAAAGATATAGAGTTTGAAATTGGAGAAATGGACATGCTTAAGGTTTCACCTTGGAAAGGCGTTGTTCGATTTGGTAAACGGGGGAAACTAAATCCAAGGTACATTGGACCATTCAAGATTATAGATCGTGTCGGACCAGTAGCTTACCAATTGGAGCTACCTCAACAACTCGCGGCTGTACATAACACTTTCCACGTCTTGAATTTGAAGAAATGTTTTTCTAAAGAAGATCTCACTATTCCGTTGGACGAAATCCAAATCAATGAAAAACTTCAATTCATTGAAGAACCCGTCGAAATAATGGATCGTGAGGTTAAGAGACTTAAACAAAACAAGATACCGATTGTTAAGGTTCGATGGAATGCTCGTAGAGGATCTGAGTTCACCTGGGAGCATGAAGATTAGATGAAGAAGAAATACCCTCATCTATTTCCAGAAGATTCGTCAACACCTTCAACAGCTTAAAATTTCGGGACGAAATTTATTTAACGGGTAGGTACTGTAGTAACTTGAACTTTTCCATGTTTATATATATTAATTAAGATTGATATTTACATGACTAAATGTTTCCAACATGTTAAGCAATCAAACTTGTTAAGACTTGATTAAATGAAATAAGTTTCATATAGACAATTGATCACCCAAGTTGACCGGCGATTCACGAACGTTACAAAATTGTTAAAACTACATGTTGTGGTATATATAGACATATATATATGGTTGACATGAGATTATGATGAGTAAGTATCTCACTAAGTATATTAACAATGTGTGATATACAGAAGAAATGAGATTACTAAGTTAAGAAACTCAAAATGATATATATAACGATTATCGTTATGATAACGTCTACTAAATACATATGTATCATATTAAGATATTGATACACTATATTTAACATGATAAAATGATATTTAAATATATCATTAAGTGTGTTAACAATGAACTACATATGTAAAAACAAGACTACTAACTCAAGAATTACGAAACGAGACTTATATGTAACGATTATCGTTGTAACAATATTTTAATGTATGTATCATATTAAGAGATATTCATACATCATAATATCATGATAATATAATAATTTAACATCTCATTTGATATAATAAACATTGGGTTAACAACATTAATTGAGATCATTAACTTAAAGGTTTCAAAACAACACTTACATGTAACGACTAACGAAGACTTAACGAATCCATTAGAATGTATATACATGTTGTGTTTTGATATATATTCTTACACTTTTGAAAGACTTCAAGACACATATCAAAGTACTTCTACTTAACAAAAATTCTTACAATTACATCCTCGTTCAGTTTCATCAACAATTCTACTCGTATGCACCCGTATTCGTACTCGTACAATACTCAGCTTTTAGATGTATGTACTATTGGTATATACACTCCAATTATCAGCTCTTAGTAGCCCATGTGAGTCACCTAACACATGTGGGAACCATCATTTGGAAACTAGCATGAAATATCTCATAAAATTACAAAAATATTAGTAATCATTCATGACTTATTTACATGAAAACAAAATTACATATCCTTTATATCTAATCCATATACCAACGACCAAAAACACCTACAAACACTTTCATTCTTCAATTTTCTTTATCTAATTGATCTCTCTCAAGTTCCATCTTCAAGTTCTAAGTGTTCTTCATAAATTCCATAAGTATAGTTTCCTAAAAATCAAGAATACTTCTAAGTTTGCAAGTCTACTTCCAAGCTTTCTAATCCATTCCAAGTAATCATATAAGATCAAG
Source organism: Rutidosis leptorrhynchoides (assembly GCF_046630445.1). Classification (NCBI taxonomy): domain Eukaryota; kingdom Viridiplantae; phylum Streptophyta; class Magnoliopsida; order Asterales; family Asteraceae; genus Rutidosis; species Rutidosis leptorrhynchoides. The sequence goes on from NC_092334.1 coordinate 211,526,100, forward strand.
GAACCTTTGTTATTTACAGTAGGTTATATTTCTAAATTCAAGGTAATATTCATATTTAAACTTTGATTCAATTTCTACAACTATAACAATCTTATTTCGAGTGAAAATCTTACTTGAACTGTTTTCGTGTCATGATTCTGCTTCAAGAACTTTCGAGCCATCCAAGGATCCTTTGAAGCTAGATCCATTTTTCTCATTTCCAGTAGTTTTATCCAGAAAACTTGAGGTAGTAATGATGTCCATAACATCATTTGATTCATACATATAAAGCTATCTTATTCGAAGGTTTAAACTTGTAATCACTAGAACATAGTTTAATTAATTCTAAACTTGTTCGCAAAAAAAAGTTAATCCTTCTAACTTGACTTTTAAAATCAACTAAACACATGTTCTATATCTATATGATATGCTAACTTAATGATTTAAAACCTGGAAACACGATGAACACCATAAAATCGGATATGCGCCGTCGTAGTGAAACCGGGGGCTGTTTTGGTTTGGATATTAAAACCTATGATAAACTTTGATTTAAAATTTGTTCTTCTGGGAAAATAATTTTTCATATGAACATGAAACTATATCCAAAAATTTGTTGGGATTTAACAAGTTACATAATACTTATAATCATTCAAGAAATAAGATTTGCGGAAGCGTATAAATTTCCATTTTAAAACTTGTAAATCTTTAACCATTTAAAGTTAAATCCCAAATAGGATCAAGTTGTGAAACATACTTACAAACTAAGAGTTGGTTTAGAGATTATACCTCCTCAAGCTAGTTGAGGGTTGTTTTCAAAGTTGCAAGATGATGATGAAGATGATGATGAATGCAAGCCTCAAAGTGATGAAACCTCAAGAGATTATACCCCAAACTTGACACCAACACCTTGTACAATGGTTAGGATTTTTTGACACTTGAAAATAAGCTTCCAAATAAGCTTAAGAACTCCCTCTTGGACAGCAGAAAAATCAGCCAGAATTCAGCAAAAGGAGCTAAATTTCACTTGCTATTTTTTGTGTATTTTATGTATCACTTGAGTCAAGCCTTGGTAAACTAGTTAGGCATGTTCCTTAGGAGTTGTGTCAACTTTAAAGTAACCAAAATAAGCATGGGGTGTCTCCTTGGAGTCCTAAAATCTGCACACTTATAATGTTTAATAATAATACTTGTAAGTTTATAAAAGTTTATAAACTTGTTATAAACTTATGTATTATTTTGTTACTTATATATTTTATAAAACCTTTTATAAAATATAACACAATATAATTATTTAAACCCATAAACAATTATATATAAATTATCCAAATAATTTATCTCAAGTGATAATATTTTAGAAACCCGATTTTCTAAAATCTATGTGTCGCGTATTTGTTTAATGATCCAATCGTTAAGATCAAATACGTATAAGGTGTTGGTAAGCTTGTTATTGGGTATGACCAGACTTGGACCAAAACATATTAGCCACGTTAATTTGATATGTCTCTCGGGCATACGAAAAACCTTCAAACTCCCACTTGCACGAGAAACATAAGAAATTAATGCAAGTGACGGATACCACCTAACGACCGTCCATCACCCCCAATATGTTATGACTTAGTGCCATTCAATAACATCATCCCTTTTGAGTTCCCATCTCGAATATGATTAGGTGAATCTTTTCATTATATCCTTTCATCCTAGATGTCATGTTAAATCCAAGAGACATAGATTGATCACTATCTTCTAGATTTAACTTTATCAGGCCTTAAACATCTGACTCTCAACGAATAAGAGGGACAAATTCCATCTTGACTATATATGTCCTAGATATACACTATGCATTATACCTGAGCTCTTCCTTATGAACTACCATATTTCAGAATAGCGAAGGAAAGAATCAAGGCACAATACTTAGTGAATATCCGAACACAATATGTATCTCAGGTCAGAGGATACGATGATATTCGCCTTTACTCAAGATTACATGTGATCAACCACAAAGGCTCCATTTAATGAATCTTGAGGGCGGGTCTTCCAATATTTGTATCCTACAAATATCTATGAACCTTGGTTGCAACCTTGCCCCACATTCATCCCGTGAATGTATACCAATCCAAGTTCACAATAGTCTAAACCTCACACTTGTTCCCACAAATGTGATCGACTACGGAATTTAGAACAATTACTTATTCATGGATAAAATATGCAAAATAGGAACATTACTCAAAATAAATTAATTCCATAATTATATTAATGAGTTTGAACAATTTCGTTCGGTTACAATACTTAAAACAGATCATGACCAATCACTAGAATATCGAAGCCCTAATGCACTAACATGCCCTTGATGTTTTGCACCATGTAAGAGTTTCGCGAGTGGATCCGCTATATTAAGATCTGTGTGAACTTTGCGAATACATATCTTTCCCTTTTCAACTTCATCCCTTATGTAGTTGAATCTCCGCTCAATGTGATGGGTCTTTTGTTGAGCACGAGGTTCCTTTATTTGAGCAATCGCACCCTCGTTGTCACAAAACATCTCAAGAGGGTCCTGAATGGAAGGGACTACTCCTAAGTCGTCGATGAATTTCTTCATCCATGCAGCTTCCTGCGCTGCCAATGAGGCGGCAATGTACTCCGACTCTGTAGTGGATAATGCAACAACATCCTGTTTTGAACTCTTCCAAGAGACCGCACCTCCATTTAACGTGAAGACATAACCGGATTGTGATCGAGAATAATCTCGATCAGTTTGGAAACTCGCGTCCACGTAACCTTTTACAGCGAGTTCCTCCTCACCACACCCATATATTAGAAACATATCCTCAGTCCTCCTAAGGTATTTCAATATACTTTTAACAGCAATCCAATGACTGTTTCCTAGGTTATTCTGGTATCTACTTGTCAAGCTTAGAGCGCATGACACATCCGGTCTAGTGCATATCATTGCATACATGATTGACCCAATAGCAGACGCATATGGGACATTCTTCATTCTTTCATGTTCATCTTTCGTGGTGGGGCACTGAGATGAACTAAGGAGCGTTCCTCTTTGAATAGGTACCAAACCTTTCTTAGAGTTCTCCATCTTGAACCTTTTCAAGACCTTTTCAATGTATGCACTTTGATTCAAACCTATCAGTTTCTTGGATCTATCCCTGTAGATCCCAATCCCCAAAACGTATTGTGCTTCTCCAAGATCCTTAATGGAGAAGCATTTACTTAGCCAAGTTTTAACACCTTGCATTGCCGGAATATCGTTTCCAAATAACAATATATCATCCACATATAGTACAAGGAACATGATAGTGCTCCCACTAGCTTTCTTGTATACACAAGCTTCATCACCATTTTTAATGAAGCCAAATTTCTTGGCCTCCTCATTAAATCGATGATTCCACATTCTAGATGCTTGTTTCAATCCATAGATTGACTTCTTTAACTTGCATACCTTTTTAGGATATTTCAGATCAACAAAACCTTCAGGCTTAAACCATATAGACATCTTCCTCAAGATGTCCATTTAGGAAAGCAGTCTTGACATCCATTTGCCATATTTCATAATCATAATGAGCAGCAATGGCAAGTAATATACTAATAGACTTTAGCATTGCCACAGGCGAAAAAGTTTCATCATAGTCAACCCCTTGAGTTTGAGTGAAACCTTTTGCTACAAGTCTAGCTTTATATGTATCCAAGTTTCCATGTATGTCGGTTTTCATTTTGAAAAGCCATTTACAATCAACTAGCCTTGAGCCAGCAGGTTGTGTAACAAGTTTCCAAACTTGGTTGTCATACATGGATTGCATCTCAGCGTTCATGGCTTCCTACCATTTATCTTTATCAATCCTTGATAAAGCATCTTGGTAGTTTATTGGTTCATCCAAATCAACCACATAGCAACCATCCATGAGAAACCCATATCTCTCAGGAGGATTACTAATCCTACCAGATCTGCGAACGTCTTGTGTATTTTGATCATCCATTTGATCACTCTCAACATTTTTATGTTGAGTGCTAGTGTCAACCAATTGTGTATCATCTACTTGATCTTGATCCTCTTCAAGATCTATCTTTCTTTCACTATTTCCTTCCATTAGGAACTTAGTTTCAAGGAATTCAGCCTTTCGAGCAACAAATACATTCTGCTCGGATGGATCATAGAAATAATATCCCATATCATCCTTGGGATATCCTATGAAGATACACTTCGTGGATCGAGCATTCAACTTATTAGGGACGTAACGCTTAGGGTAAGCTTCACATCCCCATACCTTTAAGTATGATAGAGATGGAGGTTTTCCAAACCACATCTCATGAGCAGTTCGTTCCACTTTCTTGGTTGGGGCCATATTTAAAATACGAGTCGCGGAGCATAGACAATAACCCCAAAATGATAGAGGCAACGAGCTTCTAGCCATCATAGATCGAACCATATCCATTAGGGTTCGGTTCCTCCTTTCGGAAACTCCATTAAGTTGGCGTGTTCCAGGAGGAGTGAGTTGCGAGATAATCCCACAACTTTTAAGATGATCTTGGAAAGCATCGCTTAGGTATTCACCTCCTCTATCGGTACGAAGTACCTTGATTGTCTTATTGAGTTGATTTTGTACTTCGTTGTGATATTCCTTGAATGCTTCAAAAGTTTCGTCCTTGTGTCTTAATAAGTAGACATATCCGAAACAACTAAAGTCATCAATGAAAGTAACGAAGTATCTTTCACCATACCTAGTTATAGGCTTAAAGGTTCTACATACATCAGAGTGTATTAATCCTAATAAGTCCTTAGCCCTTTCATAGGTCCCTTTGAAAGGTGCTTTAGTCATTTTGCCTTGTAAACAAGATTCACATACATCAAATGAGTCTAGTTCATTTGATTTTAAAAGGCCATTCTTTTGAATTGTATGCATTCGATTCTTGTTTATGTGACCAAGGCGACAATGCCATAAGTAGGAATCACTCAAATCCCTTTTGAGTTTCTTGGTGTTTGCATGGTATATTGAGTTATTGTATGATGTGTCATCATGAACCAATTCATAAATACCATTCGAAGGCGAAGCCTTAAAATAGAACACATTATCTAAAGAAACATGGATATCATCATTAATAAAATTAAGATTAAAACCATATTGTTTCAAACGGGACACAGAAATAATGTTTCGAGATCAATCGGGTGCATACAAAACATTTTTCAAAATAAGCTCCAAACCACTTGGAAGCTTTAAAACAAAGTCTCCGTGAGCTTTCACTTGCACCCTTGCTCCATTTCCCATGAAGAGACTTGTTGTTCCCGCATCTTGATTACTTCTTTTGAACCCCTGCAAAGAATTGCAAATATGAGTTCCACATCCTGTGTCTAATACTCATGTATTAGAAGAAGTAATACTAAGCTCAATGTATACCATATATACATTACCTGAGGTTTGCCATGCATCCCTCTTTTCTTTCAACTCCTTTAGGTAGACCGGGCAGTTGTGTTTCCAGTGACCCATCTCACCGCAACCAAAGCACGGATCTTCCTTGGGGTTAGCTTTACCAGCAACCTTTTGCTTCTTGTTGTTGTTGGTTGGGGTAACCATCTTCCCTTTTCCCTTGCCTTTGCCTTGGTAGGCGGGTCCCTTCCTCTTAGCCGCCTTTGGCTTAGAAGTATTATTGTTTTTGGACCCGCCTTCATTGATCGTAAACACGAGTGAAGCCCTTTTACCCATGCTTGCTTCTGCCATCTTAAGCATGGCATGTAATTCGCCAATGCTTTTATCCCAACCATTCATGTTGTAATTCATTACAAATGTGTCAAACCTTTTTGACAATGAGTTGAGAATGAGGTCCGTGGCTAATTCATTAGACACGTTGCAATTTAGACGGTTCGCTCGATCAATAAGGCTTTTCATCTTAAGGACATAAGATGAAACGGATTGGGAGTCGTCCATCCGACATGCATGAAGCGCTCGAACCGTTTCGAAGCGCTCGACATGAGCTTGTTGAAGGAACATCTCCTTCAACTGTGTGATCATGTCATATGCACTATGATGCTCAAAATCCTTTTGGAGTTCGGGTATCATAGTCCCAAGCATGAGGCAAGAAACTTGCAACGAATCGGTGCAATATTTCTCCCAATAAGCCATGCCTTCTGTATCATCCTCGTCCGGTTGATCGGGAATTTGGTCTTCCAACACATACGCCCTGTCCTCTAGTTTGAGGACAATTCTTAGATTGCGGAACCAATCCATGAAGTTTGTATGGTTGAGTTTTTCTTTTTCGAGGATTGACCTCAACGATAGGTTGTTAAAGTTTATTGGTGCGTTCGGAATGTTGTTGTTATTAGCGGCCATCTACAAAATTTAACAAAGTTGTTTAAGTATCAATTTTAATTTAACAATCAATACCCTTTAAATCCAATTGATATTTATTAAATTTTAGAATCCAACGGTAAACCAAATTTCGGTTAGGTGACCTTTATCCCGTCATTTGATTTAGCTAGGTAGTCATTATATGACAATTGCAATCCTTTTGCAACTTCTAAGTTATGGGATCATGCAATCCTTTTGCATTGCATATTTATCCCATCAACGCCTATTTGTTCCTCATGCTTCGGTGACCCTAAGTTCATGATTTCCAAATCAAGTCGTCCTACTTGTGTAAACGTGTAAACTTAACATACAAGTGGTTAGGTGACCTTTATCCCACAAGCATGCGAAATTCACCTTAATCATATTAGTTTGCTCATAACGGTTAGGTGACCTTTATCCCATTGTGAGTTCCTAAATATTTTTAAGTGTTGCACAAAAGGATGGCGTTTAACTTGTTTGCCTTGTTAATAAGGGATTTTAAGTTTTCATTAATTCTAGTTTGAGAAAACTTTTATGCCATACACCAACATGCATTTAGTGTATGGTTCATTTGAAATCCATTTTCATGTCTATAAACCATTTTATATATATGATCCTAATCATGTTCTTAATAACCGTTTATTAATGTCCTTTTAGCCATTTTAAATTTAACCAATTAAATTGTCATTTTGCATGTCGTTAATAAATGTATAATTTAACCAATTAAATTCCCATTTTGCTTGTTGTTAACCTGTGTGATTAACTTGTAGCATACAAACATACAATCCACAATCATACAATAAACAACCATGCATGCAAAACAAATATGTTCACAATCAAGCCATTTTGGTAGACATTTGTTTAGCCGAAAACAAATGCCACCGGATAAGGGGTTATAACACAAAGTAGGAGATTTTAAATCTCCCACTTAATCTTGCATCCAAATGCTTCTTCTTGTGTTCTTTAAGTCTTCATCATCTTCATCTTTTTACAAAATATATACTAATACATTTTGTCTAAAAAAGTGAAATTACAACCTAATCTATTTTACATAACAAATATAAAATAAATTACATAACCAAAATAATATTATTACATACCAAATGAATAAATATTAAATCAACAAAACATGCAACCAAACACAGGGTCAAGGCTTAGATTGTGAGCATCATCAACATAAGTGATAGGCAATACAGAATCACAAGTGATTGGAAACACAGAATCACAAGTGATCTGCAACACAGAATCACAAGTGATTGGCAATACAGAATCACAAGTGATCGGCAACACAGAATCACAAGTGATTTGCAACACAGAATCACAAGTGATTTGCAATACAGAATCACAAGTGATCGGCAACACAGAATGCAGAATCCCAAGTGATTTTGGCAAAAATGACAAACAACTCAAAATCGAAAATTTTACATTTTACTTCATGCATGTTCATAGAATGCAAAATTATAGTCGGTTTAATAACCATCTCGAAGCATATTTCAACAACTTCGGCTCTAGATACCATTTTTGGGATTTAACAAGTTTCATAATACTTATAATCATTCAAGAAATAAGATTTGCGAAAGCGTATAAATTTCCATTTTAAAACTTGTAAATCTTTAACCATTTAAAGTTAAATCACAAATAGGATCAAGTTGTGAAACATACTTACAAACTAAGAGTGGGTTTAGAGATTATACCTCCTCAAGCTAGTTGAGGGTTGTTTTCAAAATTGCAAGATGATGATGAAGATGATGATGAATGCAAGCCTCAAAGTGATGAAACCTCAAGAGATTATACCCCAAACTTGACACCAACACCTTGTACAATGGTTAGGATTTTTTGACACTTGAAAATAAGCTTCCAAATAAGCTCAAGAACTCCCTCTTGGACAGCAGAAAAATCAGCCAGAATTCAGCAAAAAGAGCTGAATTTCACTTGCTATTTTTTGTGTATTTTATGTATCACTTGAGTCAAGCCTTGGTAAATGAAATGTCCCATTCTTATTGATTAAAAACGTTCCATATTAATTGATTTCGTTGCGAGGTTTTGACCTCTATATGAGACATTTTTCAAAGACTGCATTCATTTTTAAACAAACCATAACCTTTATTTCATCAATAAAGGTTTAAAAAGCTTTACGTAGATTATCAAATAATGATAATCTAAAATATCCTGTTTACACACGACCATTACATAATGGTTTACAATACAAATATGTTACAAAAAAATAAGTTTCTTGAATGCAGTTTTTACACAATATCATACAAGCATGGACTCCAAATCTTGTCCTTATTTAAGTATGCAACAGCGGAAGCTCTTAATAATCACCTGAGAATAAACATGCTTAAAACGTCAACAAAAATGTTGGTGAGTTATAGGTTTAACCTATATATATCAAATCATAATAATAGACCACAAGATTTCATATTTCAATACACATCCCATACATAGAGATAAAAATCATTCATATGGTGAACACCTGGTAACCGACATTAACAAGATGCATATATAAGAATATCCCCATCATTCCGGGACACCCTTCGGATATGATATAAATTTCGAAGTACTAAAGCATCCGGTACTTTGGATGGGGTTTGTTAAGCCCAATAGATCTATCTTTAGGATTTGCGTCAATTAGGGTGTCTGTTCCCTAATTCTTAGATTACCAGACTTAATAACAAGGGGCATATTCGATTTCGATAATTCAACCATAGAATGTAGTTTCACGTACTTGTGTCTATTTTGTAAATCATTTATAAAACCTGCATGTATTCTCATCCCAAAAATATTAGATTTTAAAAGTGAGACTATAACTCACTTTCACAGATTTTTACTTCGTCGAGAAGTAAGACTTGGCCACTGTTGATTCACGAACCTATAACAATATATACATATATATTAAAGTATGTTCAAAATATATTTACAACACTTTTAATATATTTTGATGTTTTAAGTTTATTAAGTCAGCTGTCCTCGTTAGTAACCTACAACTAGTTGTCCACAGTTAGATGTACAGAAATAAATCAATAAATATTATCTTGAATCAATCCACGACCCAGTGTATACGTATCTCAGTATTGATCACAACTCAAACTATATATATTTTGGAATCAACCTCAACCCTGTATAGCTAACTCCAACATTCACATATAGAGTGTCTATGGTTGTTCCAAAATATATATAGATGTATCGACATGATAGGTCGAAACATTGTATACGTGTCTATGGTATCTCAAGATTACATAATATACAATACAAGTTGATTAAGTTATGGTTGGAATAGATTTGTTACCAATTTTCACGTAGCTAAAATGAGAAAAATTATCCAATCTTGTTTTACCCATAACTTCTTCATTTTAAATCCGTTTTGAATGAATCAAATTGCTATGGTTTCATATTGAACTGTATTTTATGAATCTAAACAGAAAAAGTATAGGTTTATAGTCAGAAAAATAAGTTACAAGTCGTTTTTGTAAAGGTAGTCATTTCAGTCGAAAGAACGACGTCTAGATGACCATTTTAGAAAACATACTTCCACTTTGAGTTTAACCATAATTTTTGGATATAGTTTCATGTTCATAATAAAAATCATTTTCTCAGAATAACAACTTTTAAATCAAAGTTTATCATAGTTTTTAATTAACTAACCCAAAACAGCCCGCGGTGTTACTACGACGGCGTAAATCCGGTTTTACGGTGTTTTTCGTGTTTCCAGGTTTTAAATCATTAAGTTAGCATATCATATAGATATAGAACATGTGTTTAGTTAATTTTAAAAGTCAAGTTAGAAGGATTAACTTTTATTTGCGAACAAGTTTAGAATTAACTAAACTATGTTCTAGTGATTACGAGTTTAAACCTTCGAATAAGATAGTTTTATATATATGAATCGAATGATGTTATGAACATCATTACTACCTCAAGTTTAGTAGGTAAACCTACTGGAAGTGACAAGAAATGATCTAGCTTCAAAGGATCTTGGATGGCTTGAAAGTTCTTGAAGTAGGATCATGACACAAAAACAAGTTCAAGTAAGATTTTTGCTCGAATTAAGATAGTTTATAGTTATAGAAATTGAATCAAAGTTTGAATATGAATATTACCTTGAATAAGAAAGATAACCTACTGTATATAACAAAGGTTTCTTGATCTTAGATGATTACTTGGAATGGATTAGGAAACTTGGAAGTAAATTAGTAAACTTGAAGGGATTTTTGAAGTATTCTTGAAGTGTTCTTCCTATGATGATTATAGCTTGATTCTTGAAGTGATTTTTGATGAAGATGATGATTAACTACTGGAAAAATACGTTCATAATAGTGTGGGTGTGTTGAGAGAGAATTAGAAAGAGATTTGGAAGTGAAATGGAGTGAATGATGAGTGTTAATTGGTGAGTGGTGAGTGGGGTTAAAAGGAGTTCTAGTTAGTTGACTAGCTCATGGTAGAAGTTAAAATTGATTAGTCATACATGACATAATCAAGAGTGGAATCCCATGCTAGTTCCTATTGGTATATACCCATAGTAAGTACGTTTTGAAGCTGTGTATAATACGGGTAAGAATACGACTAGAATTCTTGATGAAAGAAAAGAATGGGAAAGTAACTGTAACCATTTTCGTTAAGTATGAGTGTTTTGATATATGTCTTGAAGTCTTCCAAAAGTATTTTAATACATCTAAATACACTACATGTATATACATTTTAACGGAGTCGTTAAGTCATCGTTAGTCGTTACATGTAAGTGTTGTTTTGAAACCTTTAAGTTAACGATCTCAATTAATGTTGTTAACCCATTGTTTATTATATCTAATGAGATGTTAAATTATTATATTATCATGATATTATGATATATTAATATATCTTAATATGATATATATACATTTAAATGTCGTTACAACGATAATCGTTACATATATGTCTCGTTTCGAAATCCTTAAGTTAGTAGTCTTGTTTACCATATGTATATAACTCATTGTTAATATACTTATGGAGATACTTACTTATCATAATCTCATGTTAACCATATGTATATTGATATATATATCGTCAAGTCGTTTTTACAAGTTTTAACGTTCGTGAATCGCCGGTCAACTTGGGTGGTCAATTGTCTATATGAAACATATTTCAATTAATCAAGTCTTAACAAGTTTGATTGCTTAACATGTTGGAAACATTTAATCATGTAAATATCAATCTCAATTAATATATATAAACATGGAAAAGTTCGGGTCACTACAGTACCTACCCGTTAAATAAATTTCGTCCCGAAATTTTAAGCTGTTGAAGGTGTTGATGAATCTTCTGGAAATAGATGCGGGTATTTCTTCTTCATCTGATCTTCACGCTCCCAGGTGAACTCGGGTCCTCTACGAGCATTCCATCGAACCTTAACAATTGGAATCTTGTTTTCCTTAAGTCTTTTAACCTCACGATCCATTATTTCGACGGGTTCTTCGATGAATTGGAGTTTTTCATTGATTTGGATTTCATCTAACGGAATAGTGAGATCTTCTTTAGTAAAACATTTCTTCAAATTCGAGACGTGGAAAGTGTTATGTACAGCCGCGAGTTGTTGAGGTAACTCAAGTCGGTAAGCTACTGGTCCGACACGATCAATAATCTTGAATGGTCCAATATATCTTGGATTTAATTTCCCTCGCTTACCAAATCGAACAACGCCTTTCCAAGGTGCAACTTTAAGCATGACCATCTCTCCAATTTCAAATTCTATATCTTTTCTTTTAATGTCAGCGTAGCTCTTTTGTCGACTTTGGGCGGTTTTCAACCGTTGTTGAATTTGGATGATCTTCTCGGTAGTTTCTTGTATAATCTCCGGACCCGTAATCTGTCTATCCCCCACTTCACTCCAACAAATCGGAGACCTGCACTTTCTACCATAAAGTGCTTCAAACGGCGCCATCTCAATGCTTGAATGGTAGCTGTTGTTGTAGGAAAATTCTGCTAACGGTAGATGTCGATCCCAACTGTTTCCGAAATCAATAACACATGCTCGTAGCATGTCTTCAAGCGTTTGTATCGTCCTTTCGCTCTGCCCATCAGTTTGTGGATGATAGGCAGTACTCATGTCTAGACGAGTTCCTAATGCTTGCTGTAATGTCTGCCAGAATCTTGAAATAAATCTGCCATCCCTATCAGAGATAATAGAGATTGGTATTCCATGTCTGGAGACGACTTCCTTCAAATACAGTCGTGCTAACTTCTCCATCTTGTCATCTTCTCTTATTGGTAGGAAGTGTGCTGATTTGGTGAGACGATCAACTATTACCCAAATAGTATCAAAACCACTCGCAGTCCTTGGCAATTTAGTGATGAAATCCATGGTAATGTTTTCCCATTTCCATTCCGGGATTTCGGGTTGTTGAAGTAGACCTGATGGTTTCTGATGCTCAGCTTTGACCTTAGAACACGTCAAACATTCTCCTACATATTTAGCAACATCGGCTTTCATACCCGGCCACCCAAAATGTTTCTTGAGATCCTTGTACATCTTCCCCGTTCCAGGATGTATTGAGTATCTGGTTTTATGAGCTTCTCTAAGTACCATTTCTCTCATATCTCCAAATCTTGGTACCCAAATCCTTTCAGCCCTATACCGGGTTCCGTCTTCCCGAATATTAAGATGCTTCTCCGATCCTTTGGGTATTTCATCCTTTAAATTTCCCTCTTTTAAAACTCCTTGTTGCGCCTCCTTTATTTGAGTAGTAATGTTATTATGAATCATTATATTCATAGATTTTACTCGAATGGGTTCTCTGTCCTTCCTGCTCAAGGCATCGGCTACCACATTTGCCTTCCCCGGGTGGTAACGAATCTCAAAGTCGTAATCATTCAACAATTCAATCCACCTACGCTGCCTCATATTCAGTTGTTTCTGATTAAATATGTGTTGAAGACTTTTGTGGTCGGTATATATAATACTTTTGACCCCATATAAGTAGTGCCTCCAAGTCTTTAATGCAAAAACAACCGCGCCTAATTCCAAATCATGCGTCGTATAATTTTGTTCGTGAATCTTCAATTGTCTAGACGCATAAGCAATCACCTTCGTTCGTTGCATTAATACACAACCGAGACCTTGCTTTGATGCGTCACAATAAATCACAAAATCATCATTCCCTTCAGGCAATGACAATATAGGTGCCGTAGTTAGCTTTTTCTTCAATAACTGAAACGCTTTCTCTTGTTCATCATTCCATTCAAATTTCTTCCCTTTATGCGTTAATGCAGTCAAGGGTTTTGCTATTCTGGAAAAGTCTTGGATGAACCTTCTGTAGTAACCAGCTAGTCCTAAAAACTGGCGTATGTGTTTCGGAGTTTTCGGGGTTTCCCACTTTTCAACAGTTTCTATCTTTGCCGGATCCACCTTAATACCTTCTTTGTTCACTATGTGACCGAGGAATTGAACTTCTTCCAACCAAAATGCACACTTTGAAAACTTAGCGTACAATTCTTCCTTCCTCAATACTTCTAACACCTTTCTCAAATGTTCACCGTGTTCTTGGTCATTCTTTGAGTAAATAAGTATGTCATCAATGAAAACAATGACAAACTTGTCAAGGTATGGTCCACACACTCGGTTCATAAGGTCCATGAACACAGCTGGTGCATTAGTTAAACCAAACGGCATGACCATAAACTCGTAATGACCGTAACGTGTTCTGAAAGCAGTCTTTGGAATATCATCTTCTTTCACCCGCATTTGATGATACCCGGAACGTAAGTCAATCTTTGAATAAACAGACGAGCCTTGTAGTTGATTAAATAAGTCGTCGATTCTCGGTAGTGGGTAGCGGTTCTTGATGGTAAGTTTGTTCAACTCTCGGTAGTCGATACACAACCTGAATGTACCATCTTTCTTCTTAACAAACAAAACAGGAGCTCCCCACGGTGATGTGCTTGGTCGAATGAAACCACGCTCTAAAAGTTCTTGTAATTGGCTTTGCAGTTCTTTCATCTCGCTGGGTGCGAGTCTGTAAGGAGCACGAGCTATTGGTGCAGCTCCTGGTACAAGATCTATTTGAAATTCAACGGATCGCTGTGGGGGTAATCCCGGTAATTCTTTCGGAAATACATCGGGAAATTCTTTTGCAATGGGAACATCATTGATGCTCTTTTCTTCAGTTTGTACTTTCTCGACGTGTGCTAGAACAGCATAGCAACCTTTTCTTATTAGTTTTTGTGCCTTCAAATTACTAATAAGATGTAGCTTCATGTTGCCCTTTTCTCCGTACACCATTAAGGGTTTTCCTTTTTCTCGTATAATGCGAATTGCATTTTTGTAACAAACGATCTCTGCTTTCACTTCTTTCAACCAGTCCATACCGATTATCACATCAAAACTCCCTAACTCTACTGGTATCAAATCAATCTTAAATGTTTCGCTAACCAGTTTAATTTCTCGATTCCGACATATATTATCTGCTGAAATTAATTTACCATTTGCTAATTCGAGTAAAAATTTACTATCCAAAGGCGTCAATGGACAACTTAATTTAGCACAAAAATCTCTACTCATATAGCTTCTATCCGCACCCGAATCAAATAAAACGTAAGCAGATTTATTGTCAATAAGAAACGTACCCGTAACAAGCTCCGGGTCTTCCTGTGCCTCTGCCGCATTAATATTGAAAACTCTTCCGCGGCCTTGTCCATTCGTGTTCTCCTGGTTCGGGCAATTTCTAATAATGTGGCCCGGTTTTCCACATTTATAACAAACTACATTGGCATAGCTTGCTCCGACACTACTTGCTCCGCCATTACTCGTTCCGACACCATTTGTTCCTTTTGTTCTATTAACCCCTGGTCCGTAGACCTCACACTTCGCCGCGCTATGACCATTTCTTTTACACTTGTTGCAAAATTTGGTGCAAAACCCCGAGTGATACTTTTCACACCTTTGGCATAGCTGTTTCTGATTGTTGTTGTTGTTGCGGTTATTATTGTTGTTGGGATGATTGTTGTAGTTGCTGTTGCTGTTGTTGTTGTTGTTGTTGTTGTTGTTGTTGTTGAGCCGTTTGTTGTAGTTGCGATTGATGTTGCGATTGTTGTTGTTGTTGTATTGGTGATTCTTATCACCATTTTCCTCCCACTTTCTTTTGACTTGCTTCACATTGGCCTCTTCAGCAGTCTGTTCTTTAATTCTTTCTTTAATCTGGTTCACTAGTTTGTGAGCCATTCTACATGCCTGTTGTATGGAGGCGGGCTCGTGTGAACTTATATCTTCTTGGATTCTTTCTGGTAATCCTTTCACAAACGCGTCGATCTTCTCTTCCTCATCTTCGAATGCTCCCGGACACAATAGGCACAATTCTGTGAATCGTCTTTCATACGTGGTAATATCAAATCCTTGGGTTCGTAACCCTCTAAGTTCTGTCTTGAGCTTATTGACCTCGGTTCTGGGACGGTACTTCTCGTTCATCAAGTGCTTGAATGCTGACCACGGTAGTGCGTACGCATCATCTTGTCCCACTTGCTCTAGATAGGTATTCCACCATGTTAACGCAGAACCTGTAAAGGTATGCGTAGCGTACTTCACTTTGTCCTCTTCAGTACACTTACTTATGGCAAACACCGATTCGACCTTCTCGGTCCACCGTTTCAATCCGATCGGTCCTTCGGTTCCATCAAATTCCAAAGGTTTGCAGGCAGTGAATTCTTTGTAGGTGCATCCTACACGATTTCCTGTACTGCCAGATCCAAGGTTATTGTTGGTATATAGCGCAGCCTGTACTGCGGCTATGTTTGAAGCTAGAAAACTACGGAATTCCTCTTCATTCATATTCACGGTGTGTCGAGTAGTCGGTGCCATTTCCTTCAAAATAGTTAAATGGAACAAGTTAATCATACAGAATATTAAGAGTAGTTAATAGTATTTCGTAGCATAATATGTACTCATTTATAAAAGCTTTTTCTTCATATTAGCGTTTTATAAGTTTAAATTCGGGTAGTACCTACCCGTTAAGTTCATACTTAGTAGCTAATATACAATTCAACTACTACAATTCTATATGAAAAACTGATTGTAATAATATTTCGCGTTCAAACTTTTACACAATATTTTACAAACTTACAATACCGCTTATTTTACATATAGCATGAAATATAGCACACAATAAATTTGATACAAGATGGTTGTGAAGATAATTCTAGCTAGTACACAAGTCGTTCAGCAAAGGCAATAAAGACACGTAATTCATACGTCCAGAAACAAGTCATGCATTCTGGTTTTACTAGGATTACTTCCCATCCTTGGTCTTGTGGAACATAACCGTTATGGCCGTTGATAAGACAGCGTGTTGTAACGTCGTCAAAGGGACGAGGGTTACGTAATGACCAACAGTCTCGTAATAACCTAAAAACCTCATTTCTTACCCCAATTACCGACTCCGTCACTTGAGGGAACGTTTTGTTTAATAGTTGTAGCCCGATGTTCTTGTTCTCACTTTGGTGAGAAGCGAACATTACTAACCCGTAAGCATAACATGCTTCTTTATGTTGCATGTTAGCCGCTTTTCCTAAATCACGAAGTCCTATATTTGGATATACTGAGTCAAAATAATTTCTTAACCCGTTGCGTAAAATAGCATTTGGGTTCCCCGCAATATATGCGTCAAAGTAAACACATCGTAACTTATGGATTTCCCAATGTGATATCCCCCATCTTCCGAACGAAAGCCTTTTATAATCCAAATCATTCTTGGAACGTTCTTCGAATGTCTTACAAACTGATCTCGCCTTAAATAGTTGTGCCGAGGAATTCTGACCGACTCTAGACAAGATTTCATCAATCATGTCTCCGGGTAGGTCTCTTAAAATATTGGGTTGTCTATCCATTTTGTGTTTTTATACTGTAAAATAGACAAGAGTTAGATTCATAAAAAAAAAATACTTATTAATACAAGCAATTTTTACATATATCATAAAGCATAAGCACACTATATTACATATATTACACCACACGAATACAACTATCTTATTCCGACTCGCTTGTTTCTTCTTCTTTGGTTTTGGTTCGTTTTCCCAAGTTTCTAGGGATATATGATGTTCCCCTAATACGAGCCGTTATTTTCCACATTGGTTTAGAAAAACCTGGTGGTTTAGAGGTTCCCGGGTCATTGTTACAACTTAAGGACTTCGGGGGTTGACGATACATATAAAGTTCATCGGGGTTGGAATTAGATTTCTCTATTTTTATGCCCTTTCCCTTATTATTTTCTTTTGCCTTTTTAAATTCCGTTGGGGTAATTTCTATAACATCATCGGAATTCTCGTCGGAATCCGATTCATCGGAGAATTGGTAATCCTCCCAATATTTTGCTTCCTTAGCGGAAACACCATTGACCATAATTAACCTTGGTCGGTTGGTTGAGGATTTTCTTTTACTTAACCATTTTATTATTTCCCCCACCGGTTCTATTTCTTCATCCGGTTCCGATTCTTCTTCCAATTCCGATTCTTCTTCTGGTTCCGACTCTTCTTCCGGTTCCTCTTCGGGAACTTGTGAATCAGTCCACGAATCATTCCAATTTACATTTGACTCTTCATTATTATTAGGTGAGTCAATGAGACTTGTTCTAGAGGTAGACATCTATCACATAATATCAAACGCGTTAAGAGATTAATATATCACATAATATTCACATGTTAAAAATATATAGTTTCCAACAAAATTTGTTAAGCAATCATTTTTCAAGTAAACACGGTCGAAGTCCAGACTCACTAATGCATCCTAACAAACTAGATAAGACACACTAATGCGAAATTCTGGTTCTCTAAGACCATCGCTCGGATACCAACTGAAATGTCCCGTTCTTATTGATTAAAAACGTTCCATATTAATTGATTTCGTTGCGAGGTTTTGACCTCTATATGAGACATTTTTCAAAGACTGCATTCATTTTTAAACAAACCATAACCTTTATTTCATCAATAAAGGTTTAAAAAGCTTTACGTAGATTATCAAATAATGATAATCTAAAATATCCTGTTTACACACGACCATTACATAATGGTTTACAATACAAATATGTTACAAAAAAATAAGTTTCTTGAATGCAGTTTTTACACAATATCATACAAGCATGGACTCCAAATCTTGTCCTTATTTAAGTATGCAACAGCGGAAGCTCTTAATAATCACCTGAGAATAAACATGCTTAAAACGTCAACAAAAATGTTGGTGAGTTATAGGTTTAACCTATATATATCAAATCATAATAATAGACCACAAGATTTCATATTTCAATACACATCCCATACATAGAGATAAAAATCATTCATATGGTGAACACCTGGTAACCGACATTAACAAGATGCATATATAAGAATATCCCCATCATTCCGGGACACCCTTCGGATATGATATAAATTTCGAAGTACTAAAGCATCCGGTACTTTGGATGGGGTTTGTTAAGCCCAATAGATCTATCTTTAGGATTCGCGTCAATTAGGGTGTCTGTTCCCTAATTCTTAGATTACCAGACTTAATAACAAGGGGCATATTCGATTTCGATAATTCAACCATAGAATGTAGTTTCACGTACTTGTGTCTATTTTGTAAATCATTTATAAAACCTGCATGTATTCTCATCCCAAAAATATTAGATTTTAAAAGTGGGACTATAACTCACTTTCACAGATTTTTACTTCGTCGAGAAGTAAGACTTGGCCACTGTTGATTCACGAACCTATAACAATATATACATATATATTAAAGTATGTTCAAAATATATTTACAACACTTTTAATATATTTTGATGTTTTAAGTTTATTAAGTCAGCTGTCCTCGTTAGTAACCTACAACTAGTTGTCCACAGTTAGATGTACAGAAATAAATCAATAAATATTATCTTGAATCAATCCACGACCCAGTGTATACGTATCTCAGTATTGATCACAACTCAAACTATATATATTTTGGAATCAACCTCAACCCTGTATAGCTAACTCCAACATTCACATATAGAGTGTCTATGGTTGTTCCGAAATATATATAGATGTGTCGACATGATAGGTCGAAACATTGTATACGTGTCTATGGTATCTCAAGATTACATAATATACAATACAAGTTGATTAAGTTATGGTTGGAATAGATTTGTTACCAATTTTCACGTAGCTAAAATGAGAAAAATTATCCAATCTTGTTTTACCCATAACTTCTTCATTTTAAATCCGTTTTGAATGAATCAAATTGCTATGGTTTCATATTGAACTGTATTTTATGAATCTAAACAGAAAAAGTATAGGTTTATAGTCAGAAAAATAAGTTACAAGTCGTTTTTGTAAAGGTAGTCATTTCAGTCGAAAGAACGACGTCTAGATGACCATTTTAGAAAACATACTTCCACTTTGAGTTTAACCATAATTTTTGGATATAGTTTCATGTTCATAATAAAAATCATTTTCTCAGAATAACAACTTTTAAATCAAAGTTTATCATAGTTTTTAATTAACTAACCCAAAACAGCCCGCGGTGTTACTACGACGGCGTAAATCCGGTTTTACGGTGTTTTTCGTGTTTCCAGGTTTTAAATCATTAAGTTAGCATATCATATAGATATAGAACATGTGTTTAGTTAATTTTAAAAGTCAAGTTAGAAGGATTAACTTTTGTTTGCGAACAAGTTTAGAATTAACTAAACTATGTTCTAGTGATTACGAGTTTAAACCTTCGAATAAGATAGTTTTATATATATGAATCGAATGATGTTATGAACATCATTACTACCTCAAGTTTAGTAGGTAAACCTACTGGAAGTGACAAGAAATGATCTAGCTTCAAAGGATCTTGGATGGCTTGAAAGTTCTTGAAGTAGGATCATGACACAAAAACAAGTTCAAGTAAGATTTTTGCTCGAATTAAGATAGTTTATAGTTATAGAAATTGAATCAAAGTTTGAATATGAATATTACCTTGAATAAGAAAGATAACCTACTGTATATAACAAAGGTTTCTTGATCTTAGATGATTACTTGAAATGGATTAGGAAGCTTGGAAGTAAATTAGTAAACTTGAAGGGATTTTTGAAGTATTCTTGAAGTGTTCTTCCTATGATGATTATAGCTTGATTCTTGAAGTGATTTTTGATGAAGATGATGATTAACTACTGGAAAAATACGTTCATAATAGTGTGGGTGTGTTGAGAGAGAATTAGAAAGAGATTTGGAAGTGAAATGGAGTGAATGATGAGTGTTAATTGGTGAGTGGTGAGTGGGGTTAAAAGGAGTTCTAGTTAGTTGACTAGCTCATGGTAGAAGTTAAAATTGATTAGTCATACATGACATAATCAAGAGTGGAATCCCATGCTAGTTCCTATTGGTATATACCCATAGTAAGTACGTTTTGAAGCTGTGTATAATACGGGTAAGAATACGACTAGAATTCTTGATGAAAGAAAAGAATGGGAAAGTAACTGTAACCATTTTCGTTAAGTATGAGTGTTTTGATATATGTCTTGAAGTCTTCCAAAAGTATTTTAATACATCTAAATACACTACATGTATATACATTTTAACGGAGTCGTTAAGTCATCGTTAGTCGTTACATGTAAGTGTTGTTTTGAAACCTTTAAGTTAACGATCTCAATTAATGTTGTTAACCCATTGTTTATTATATCTAATGAGATGTTAAATTATTATATTATCATGATATTATGATATATTAATATATCTTAATATGATATATATACATTTAAATGTCGTTACAACGATAATCGTTACATATATGTCTCGTTTCGAAATCCTTAAGTTAGTAGTCTTGTTTATATGTATATAACTCATTGTTAATATACTTATGGAGATACTTACTTATCATAATCTCATGTTAACCATATGTATATTGATATATATATCGTCAAGTCGTTTTTACAAGTTTTAACGTTCGTGAATCGCCGGTCAACTTGGGTGGTCAATTGTCTATATGAAACATATTTCAATTAATCAAGTCTTAACAAGTTTGATTGCTTAACATGTTGGAAACATTTAATCATGTAAATATCAATCTCAATTAATATATATAAACATGGAAAAGTTCGGGTCACTACAGTAAACTAGTTAGGCATGTTCCTTAGGAGTTGTGTCAACTTTAAAGTAACCAAAATAAGCATGAGGTGTCTCTTTGGAGTCCCAAAATCTGCACACTTATAATGTTTAATAATAATACTTGTAAGTTTATAAAAGTTTATAAACTTGTTATAAACTTATGTATTATTCTGTTACTTATATATTTTATAAAACCTTTTATAAAATATAACACAATATAATTATTTAAACCCATAAACAATTATATATAAATTATCCAAATAATTTATCTCAAGTGATAATATTTTAGAAACCCGATTTTCTAAAATCTAAGTGTCGCGTATTTGTTTAATGATCCAATCGTTAAGATCAAATACGTATAAGGTGTTGGTAAGCTTATTATTGGGTATGACCCGACTTGGATCAAAACATATTAGCCACGTTAATTTGATATGTCTCTCGGGCATACGAAAAACCTTCAAAAATCTTGGTTAAACTCAAAGTGAAAGTATGTTTTTCAAAATGGTCATGAAGATGTCGTTCTTTCGATGGAAATGACTACCTCTTTAGTAATTAACATGTAACTTAAATTTCCGACTATAAACCTATACTTTTTCTATTTGGATTCTTAAATTAGAGTTCAATATGAAACCATAGCAATTTGATTCACTCAAAACGGATTTAAAATGAAGAAGTTATGCTTAAAACAAGATTGGATATTTTTGATCTTTTTAGCTACGGGAAATGTTTAACAAATCTATACAAAGCATATCCTAGCTAACTTATATTGTATTATACATGTATTCTAATATATTATGTAATCTTGAGATACCATAGACACGTATGCAAATGTTCTGACATATCATATCGACCCATGTATATATATTATTTGGAACAACCATAGACACTCTATATGCAGTAATGTTGGAGTTAGCTATACAGGATTGAGGTTGATTCCAAAAATATATATACTTTGAGTTGTGATCTAGCCTGAGACGTGTATACACTGGGTCGTGGATTGATTCAAGATAATATATATATATCGATTTATTTCTGTACATCTAACTGTGGACAACTAGTTGTAGGTTACTTACGAGGACAGCTGACTTAATACACTCAAATCTTTAAAACATAATAAAAATGGTTGTAATTATATTTTGATCATAATTTAATATATATGTACATATTTGTATAGGTTTGTGAATCGATCCGTGGCCAAGTCTTATTTCTGAGGAAGGAAATATCTGTAAAAGTGAGTTATAGTCTCACTTTTAAAATCTAATATTTTTGGGATGAGAATACATGCAGGTTTTATAAATGATTTACAAAAAAGACACAAGTACGTGAAACTACATTCTATGGTTGAATTATCGAAATCGAATATGCCCCTTTTTATTAAGTCTGGTAATCTAAGAATTAGGGAACAGACACCCTAATTGACGTGAATCCTAAAGATAGATCTATTGGGCCTAACAAACCCCATCCAAAGTACCGGATGCTTTAGTACTTCGAAATTTATATCATATCCGAAGGGTGTCCCGGAATGATGGGGATATTCTTAGATATGCATCTTGTTAATGTCGGTTACCAGGTGTTCACCATATGAATGATTTTTATCTCTATGTATGGGATGTGTATTGAAATATGAAATCATGTGGTCTATTGCTACGATTTGATATATATAGGTTAAACCTATAACTCACCAACATTTTTGTTGACGTTTAAAGCATGTTTATTCTCAGGTGAATACTAAGAGCTTCCGCTGTTGCATACTAAAATAAGGACAAGATTTGGAGTCCATGTTTGTATGATATTGTGTAAAAACTGCATTCAAGAAACATATGTCGATGTAATATATTTCTATTGTAAACCATTATGTAATGGTCGTGTGTAAACAGTATATTTTAGATTATCATTATTTGATAATCTACGTAATGTTTTTAAAACCTTTATTGATAAAATAAAGGTTATGGTAGTTCTAAAAATGAATGCAGTCTTTGTAAAACGTCTCATATAGAGGTCAAAACCTCGCAACGAAATCAATTAATATGGAACGTTTATAATCAATATGAACGGGACATTTCATTAAATCATTAAGTTAGCATATCATATAGATATATAACATGTGATTAGTTGATTTTAAAAGTCAAGTTAGAAGGATTAACTTTTGTTTGCGAACAAGTTTAGAATTAACTAAACTATGTTCTAGTGATTTCAAGTTTAAACCTTCGAATAAGGTAGTTTTATATATATGAATCGAATGATGTTATGAACATCATTACTACCTTAGGTTTTGTGGATAAACCTACTAGAAATGAGAAAAATAGATCTAGCTTCAAAGGATCCTTGGATGGCTTGAAAGTTCTTGAAGCAGAATCATGACACGAACACAAGTTCAAGTAAGATTTCCACTCGAAATAAGATTGTTATAGTTATAGAAATTGAATCAAAGTTTGAATATGAGTATTACCTTATATTAGAAAGATATATTACTGTAAATAAGAAAGTTTTCTTGAGGTTGGATGATCACTTTACAAGATTGGAAGTAAGCTAGCCAACTTGGAAGTATTCTTGATTTTATGAAACTACAACTTATAGTATTTATGAAGAACACTTAGAACTTGAAGATAGAACTTGAGAGAGATCAATTAGATGAAGAAAATTGAAGAATGAAAGTTTTTATATGTGTTTTTGGTCGTTGGTATTTGGATTAGATATAAAGGATGTGTAATTTTGTTTACATGTAAATAAGTCATGAATGATTTACTAATATTTTTGTAATTTTATGAGATATTTCATCCTAGTTGCCAAATGATGGTACCCACATATGTTAGGTGACTCACATGGGCTGCTAAGAGCTGATCATTAGAGTGTATATACCAATAGAACATACATCTAAAAGCTGTGTACTGTACGAGTACGAATACGGGTGCATACGAGTAGAATTGTTGATGAAACTGAACGAGGATGTAATTGTAAGCATTTTTGTTAAGTAGAAGAATTTTGATAAGTGTCTTGAAGTCTTTCAAAAGTGTATGAATACATATTAAAACACTACATGTATATACATTTTAATGAGTCGTTAAGTCATCGTTAGTCGTTACATGTAAATGTTGTTTTGAAACCTTTAGGTTAACGATCTTGTTAAATGTTGTTAACCTATTGTTTATTATATCTAAAGAGATGTTAAATTATTACATTATCATGATATTATGATATATTAATATATCTTAGTATGATATATATACAGTTAAATGTTGTTACAACGATAATCGTTACTTATATGTCTCGTTTCGAAATCATTAAGTTAGTAGTCTTGTTTTTACATATGTTGTTCATTGTTAATACACTTAATGACATTTTTACTTATCATTTATCATGATTAAACATAGTGTATCAATATCTTAATATGATTCATATGTATTTAGTAAGACGTTGTTATAACGATAATCGTTATATATATCGTTTCGAGTTTCTTAATTCAATAAACTCAATTTTATGTATATAACTCATTGTTAAAATACCTAATGAGATACTTACTTATCATAATATCATGTTAACTATATATGTAACCATATATTTGTCATCATATAGTTTTTACAAGTTTTAACGTTCGTGAATCACCAATCAACTTGGGTGGTCAATTGTCTATATGAAACCTATTTCAATTAATCACGTCTTAACAAGTTTGATTTCTTAACATGTTGGAAAAACTTAATCATGTAATTATCAAATTCAATTAATATAAATATACATGGAAAAGTTTGGGTCACTACAGTTTTGTTCCTAGGGGATTCTTGTAGGCAGTCTGGAATGCCCACAGAGCATCATCTAGTTTCTCGGCCCATTTATTCCCATGATGGCCGATGGTGCATTCTAGAATTCTCTTGAGTGCTCTGTTAGTGATCTCTTCTTAGTGACCTCTGCTTGTCCGTTCGTCTGCGGATGATAGGCAGTGGACATTTTGTGGGTAACTCCGTATTGTTGCATCTGCTTCATAAACTGGGTGTTACAAAAGTGCGTGCCTCTATCACTTATTATAGCACGGGGAGCTCCTAATCGGCAGAAGAGTCTCTTTAGGAAGTTGGTGACGACTTTGGCATCATTAGTTGGAAATGCTTGGGCTTCGACCCATCTGGATACGTAATCTACTGCTACGAGGTCATATTCTTTCCCATTAACTTAGGGAATGGCCCCATAAAGTCTAATCCCCATATATCGAAGATCTCGCAAGCTTGGATATTAGTCCGAGGTATCTCATTCTTCATAGAGATAATACCTTGCCTTTGGCATGCGTCGCAACACTTTACAAGCTCTTGCGCATCTCAGAATATAGATGGCCAATAAAATCCTGATTCGTAGACTTTTCTTGCAGTTAAGTTTGCTCCATGATGACCTCCTGTTGGTCCATGGTGACATTGGTGAAGAATCCATGCTGCTTGTTTCTCATCTACGCACCTCCTGATTATTTGATTAGGGCAAATTCTAAACAGGTATGGATCTTCCCAGTAGTAGTACTTGGCATCCCTGAAGAACTTCCTTCTTCGGGATGTGCTCATTCCCTTTTGTACTACTACAGCAACTAGGTAGTTGGCTATGTCAGCATACCAACGGGTATCAATAAATTGTGATCCTATGTTAGCTTCTTCTAAGCTCATATGCTGTTCTTCCAAAAATTTGTCTCTAATAGTTTGTTCAGCAAGTTGTTCCATCGCTGGGTTCTGCAAATGACTGAGATGGTCTGCTGCGACGTTCTCTGCTCCTTTCCTATCTTTGATCTCAATATCGAATTCTTGTAGGAGTAAGATCCATCGTAGGAGTCTCGGTTTAGAATCTTGCTTAGTGAATATATATTTAAGGGCTGAGTGATCTGTGTAAACCGTAGTTTTGGACAGGATGAGATAGGAACGGAATTTGTCGAAGGCGAAAAATACAGCTAGCAGCTCCTTTTCTGTGGTGGTATAATTCTCTTGAGCTCCGGTTAAGGTTTTGCTGGCGTAATAGATTGGATGAAAGTGCTTATCTGTCCTTTATCCTAGTACAGATCCAACTGTGAAGTCACTAGCATCACACATGATTTCGAATGGTAAACTCCAATCGGGAGCGATCATGATGGGCGCATATGTGAGCTGTTCCTTCAGATAGTTGAATGCTTTTCTGCATTCTTCGTTGAAGACAAATAGAACTTCCTTTCCGAGGAGATGAGTGAAAGGTCTAGTGACCTTTGAAAAATCTTTAATGAAACGTCGGTAAAAACCGGCATGTCCAAGAAAACTCCTTATTGCTTTTACAATGGTAGGTTCTAGAAGTTTAGTAATGGTCTCAATCTTAGCCTTATCAAATTTTATTCCTGCTTTTGAAATCTTATATCCTAAAACTATACCTTCTTTAACAATGAAGTGACATTTTTCCCAATTCAGAACTAAATTCGAATCCTCATACCGGGTGAGCATCTTGTCAAGGTTAGAAAGGCACGAATCAAAGGTACTACCAAAAACTGAAAAGTCATCCATGAAGACTTCCATACAACGTTCAATCATGTCGTGAAATATTGCTACCATGCATCGCTGAATTGTAGCTGGTGCATTGCATAACCCAAAGGGCATGCGTCGATAGGCAAATGTTCCATAAGGACAGGTGAAGGTTGTCTTTTCTTGGTCCTTTGGATCGAGAGGAATTTGAAAGTAGCCGGAAAAACCGTCAAGGAAACAATAGAATTCATTTTCTGATAGACGTTCCAACATTTGATTGATGAAAGGTAACGAAAAGTGATCCTTCTGGGTTGCATCGTTAAGTTTACGATAATTTATACAAACCCTCCAATCGGTGACCTCCCATGTTGGAATAAGTTCATTATTCTCATTTTGGATTACAGTCATTCCTCCTTTCTTGGGTACGACTTGAACAGGACTGACCCATGGTGAATCGAAAATGGGATAGATCAGACCGGCATCCAGAAGTTTGATTACTTCTTTCTTGATGACTTCTTGAATAATAGGATTTCCCATTCTTTGCCTCTAAACTAATGGTTTGAAATCATCTTCCATGAAGATCTTGTGGGTGCAATAGTTGGGACTGATTCCTTTTATGTCGGAAATCTTCCAAGCAATTGCTTTCTTATGTGATTTCAGAACTTGAATCAATTTCTTCTTCTCATGTGGCGTGAGGTCTTTTGAGATGATTTCAGGGAGTTGCGATTCTCCTTCTAAGAATGCATACTCCAGATGTTCGGGTAACTTTCTTAATTCTAATTCCGGAGGTTCCTCGATAGATGGCTTCATTCTAGCTATTTCTGCTCTGTCTAACGAGTCATACCTCTCTTGGAATTCTGATTCTTCATCCTTAATAGTGGTCACTGATGCTATCTGTTCTTTGATTCTGGAAATTATCCTTCTTAAAGCTTCTTCTTCAGAAACATCTTCTTTAGTTTCGAAGATGGGTTCAGGACTCTCCGCAAAGTCTTCTTTTGACTGGGGTTCCAGAAATACCGGAATGAAATCTGTTTCTTCATTCGGTCTTCTCCTTAAAAGAGGTAGGGGAATGCCTTAACCTAGTGGTGCTATTTGGATAGTTTTTCCTAACAAGTTACTTTCAGAGAGGGGAGATTTATGTTGACCAGGATCTATGGCTAAATGGGTGTCGAGATTTCCTTTAGGAGGTGTAAAGAATAGATCCTTATAAATTTGATCTTGACTGCATATAGCCATGGTATCCACTAGATATTCATTGACGAGTTCTTAAAAAGAATCGGTGAGATTGATATCTTCCTCGCGGGGGTGGCTCATGAGTCGGTCGACATTAAATGTGACTTCTTCACTTCCAACTCATAACTTTAACGATTTATTGTGAACATCGATTACGGCCTTGGAAGTATTCAAGAATGGTCTGCCAAGTATGAGGGGGACCTTCATGTCTTCCTCAATATCCATAATGACAAAATCGACGGGGAATGCGAACTTATCCACTCTGACTAGGACATCCTCAGCTATCCCTAGAGGAATCTTAACTGATCTATCCACGAGTTGGATAGTCATTTTGGTTAGTCGTAAGTCTTTTAATCCTAGCTTTTGGAATAATGAATAGGGCATTAGGTTTACACTAGCTCCTAAGTCTGCTAAAGCATTGCTAATCTGGACATCTTGCAGGTAGCAAGGTACTGTAAATCTTTCTGTATCTCCTAACTTAGGGGGAATACCATGTTGTAACACTAATGAGCATTCTTCACTTAAGGGCAAGCTAACTATCTCTCTTAATCTCTCTTTGTTCGAAAGCAGTTCTTTGATAAATTTAGCGCAGTTTGGCATTTCAACTAAAGCATCTACTACTCGTACATTCAAATGTAAATTCTTAATAATATCCTAATACTTAGCGAATTGCGCTTCTTGTTTTTCCTTCCTAAGCCTACCTGGGAAAGGTATGCGGGCGCGCAGAATGATTTCCGGGGCCTTAGGAGAGATAGGTTCTGGTGGATTGACAACTGGGTCAATTGACACAGGTTCCTTATCGAAAAAATCTTGTATGGGTATATTAACAGTTGTTTCCTTCCCACCTCTAGTTACTAATAGGGCATTAAACTCACTACTCTCTAATTCAACTTTAGTGGTTAAACGTTTAAGTGTAAGCTGAAAATTGATTATTAACTCTTCAAAAGTCTTTATCAAGGTATCAAATTTGTTCTGGCATTCTATGACTTGAAGGTTTATCGTGTATTGCTTTTTCATAAATTCAACTAAAGTTTCTTTAGAGAGGGTAGTAGATTGGTGTAGTGGGAGGAGTATATTAAAGTCCGAGCTATTCTGCTGTTTATATGCCCATCTAGAGTAAGGAAACTTTAGATTGATTCTAGTAGCATCGGTACTTTTAGGAATTGATAAACTTTGAAGAGTGAGGGTGAGATCTTGTAACCTGATTTCCAGCATTTGTACCGTATAAGCGAAGATGTCATCCTTCTCAGCAGCTTCTTTGTTCCAATCCTCCTGCTGTGCAACTATTGTATCCAAAAGATCCCATGCTTCGTCTGCTGTTCGGGACATGAAATTTCCTTGCGATGCCATGTCTAGGAGAGACTTATCATCCTTGGTCAAACCATTGTAAAGAGTGCATATTATGTCTGCCCGACTTAATGAATGATTCAGACATCTTTTAAGCATCACTTTTACTCTATTCCGCGCTAGACATAATGACTCATTTTCTTTTTGAGAAAAGTTGGTGATGTCATTTCTTAAACAGGTTTGTAGGGAAGGTGGATAAAAGTTGTTCAAAAACTTAGTGGCTAATTCTTCCCATGAGTGTATTGAATTTAGGTTAAGACCATCAAACCATGTTAAAGCGTGTGAAGACAGAGAATATTGGAAAAGGTGAAGTTTTAAAAGGTTTTTCTCATTTTCTTCCTTCTTAAAAGAGTTAACCAGACTGATAAATTTGTTTAAGTGAAAGTTTGGATCGTCAGTCGGTAATCCTTGAAATTTACAGATCATAATGACCAGCTTGATCATATGTGAACTGATTTCAGGAGTTCCTTCGGTTCCTAAGGTGATTGGTCCTCCTCTTTCTTCTAAGCTTGATTTTTGCATAGAAGCAAGGGGTGTTTTGTTGTTCCATTTTTATGATTTTCTATTTAAAAAGACTTATAAGTAACTTTTAGAAAATATTAATTGACTAAAAGGATCGATAATTTAATAAAAACAATTATTCTTGAAATTCGGTCGCTAACCTTATCGATATTCCAATTGATAGGATTTCTTACAGATTACTACGTATCTAGGTGGCCAGGCCGACTACGGAGAGGTAGGATCCTTTTGGTTCCAATATAATTGGAGACTGTTCGGAAAATCCAACAACCAAGTCTGTGTATAAATGTCTTTCTTAGACACCACCAAACAATACTTTTATCTGCTTAAAATCTTTTTCAATCAAAATATTCGATCCCCGGCAGCGGCGCCAAAAAGGTAAACCTCCTATGATATAGCCAAAACAGACGGTTTTTTGTTCGTGCGGTGTCGTTAGGTCACAGGGCGTCAAATTTGGTATAGCACAGAGAAGTTGTCGTTTAATTTATATTTTGCGGGGCCTAAATTTACTTTTAACTTTCTAATGTAGAAGGTGTAAGTTAACCTAGGGTTGTGCTATTGAATGGTTTAACGAATTGAAGATCAAGTGGATAATTGTCTTTTATTTAAATTACCTGGATAAAAGATAGTAGTTGGTTTAAGCTAAAATCCTAATTGCAGAAAAGGTAAATAAAGTGGGAGGATGTCCGGAGTGTGCAGATCAGGGAAATGTTGACCAAGATATCAGTTTGGGTTAGGGAAAGGTAATTATGTTGAAATTAAATCTTATGATTGAAGTGGTGTAGATCTGGTTGGATGAGTCAATTACACAGACCTACTTATCTCTAAACTCTCAGAGTTCTCGTTGAGTAGTGAAAAGTATGTCACGTGGTTGTATAATTGAAAGACAATACCTCGGAGGTTACCCTTAGTAAAGCACTAGGTTTATTAGTGAGTTGAGTTCTAATCCTAACCCTCATTATCAGTTTAGTTAACTGAATAACAACGTGCCGTGTTGATTGAACACTGATCACAAACGGAAGGAGTCCGTCGGGTTAAGTTGACAAAACCTTAAATGAAAACTAACAACCATTTCATCATACTAATGAGATCAAACTAAGACAAACGTTATACAGCATTAAAGTTGATATACTGAAAGTAAAGCAGATAGAAACCTAACAAGTACCTAGACAGTTGGTATGACTTAATCCTAGGGCAACAATCAAACAAGAACATGTAATAGGTTTGGATCATACAGTCAGGGAACTAGCAAGATCTTAACTACTCCTAAGAGGTCTCTTTGGAATAATCAATAGGCATACTAGGTCATTCATGTCTCAATTCCTAGGTTCCGTGTCCTAAAAGCGCATTAAATGCCTCTCGGGAACTCCGGCCATACCGAGTTCATAGAATCTTTAGATACAGTATAACTAGGGGTCTTAATCCTATGAAGTAGCTAAGTTCATATAGGTGGACAAGTCCTGATCATAACCTAGGTTGGTCAATCCTTAAGATGCTAGCATACAAATCTATCAGACTTCCTAGTTCAGCATAATAACAATAACCGTACTAATTTAACATAATTACGCTAACCCAAACTTCAATCATGGTAACATACAGATTACTTAATCTATCATGGTAATATCGGAACGCATTATTAAAAATAAAAGATAAGAATACATGTTTAATACAAAAGACAAGCGTTTCGGATAAAAACCTGAAAAGGCCGAAGAAATCTGCCCGAGATCGTAGGGAACTCGCCGGGATATCCTCCGAAAAATAAAAGCTAAGCTAGCTACTACTAAAAACTAACCTAAAACTTGAAAATATAAAATGAATTGTAAATTGAGTGTGTCTTGAAATGGATGGAGAAGGCCCTTTAAATAGACCTGATTTTTTCCTGCAAACGGCTGGCAGGCCGTTTGGCAGGCCGTTTGCAAAGGTCGTTTGCCAAGCCAGAACATTTGCTTGGGCCGTTTGGCAGGCCGTTTTTGAGCCAGGCAAGCCGTTTGGCAGGCCGTTTGGCTTGCCTGGTCATCCTGATTTCCTGGATCGTAACTCGTTTTCTTGTCTTTCAGCGTTTTCGCTCTAGATTCTTCGTTTTAGCTCCGTTTTACTTGATTCTTTTTGCATCACCTTTGTAATTACTTAATCTACAAAATCAACCGACAAAGCGATTATTTTTGCGATAAAGTTTGGAACTTTATGGGTTTTAGGCCCAATATCGGGGGTAAAATCGTGACTTTTTGGCCGATATCAGAAACATGAAATGTGTTATGGATTTCAGCAAACTCTTCGGGCAACTCCAAATGAAAGGCCACCTCACCAACACGTGCCAATACTTTGAAAGGTCCAATAAACTGAGGAGAAAGCTTTCCCCACCTCCGGAACCTAATCACACCCTTCCATGACGACACTTTAAGAATCCCCATATCTCCCACATTAAATTCAATCGGTTGCATACGCTTATCCGCGTATGACTTTT
This sequence comes from Rutidosis leptorrhynchoides, assembly GCF_046630445.1. Lineage (NCBI taxonomy): Eukaryota > Viridiplantae > Streptophyta > Magnoliopsida > Asterales > Asteraceae > Rutidosis > Rutidosis leptorrhynchoides. The sequence continues at coordinate 211,558,481 of NC_092334.1, forward strand.
GTCGATCTTGTGCTGCCTTGAGGCAAGCACGAATCACGTCGATCTTTTTATTCATCTCAAGAACCACCTCGTTACCACCAACTTCCTTTTGACCCACCTCGCCCCAACAAGTCGGGGTTCGGAATTTCCGTCCATAAAGCATCTCATATGGTGGCATTCCAATACTAGCATGGTAACTATTATTTTACGAGAACTCCACTAATGGCTAATGCTCATCCCAAATTCCACCAAAATCAATTACACACACCCGAAGCATATCCTCTAAGGTTTGGATGGTCCTTTTGCTTTGACCGTTCGTTTGTGGTTGAAAGGCGGTGCTCAATTTCACTTGAGTACCCATTTCGCTATGAATCTTACCCCAAAATCGAGAAGTAAAACGCGTATCTCAATCTGAAATAATAGACACCGGTACATGTCTCGAAATCACCTCTTTAATGAGCAACCTTGCCAATGTCCACGATGAAATTGCCTCGTATATAGGGAGAAACAAAGCACTTTTTGTCAACCGATCAACGATTACCCAAATTGTGTCATATTGGGTTCGCCATTTTTGGCAACTAAGTGATAAAATCCATGGTAAGATGCTCCCACTTCCACTTCGGGATCTCTAACGGTTACACCATACCATAAGGCTTTTGATGCTCGGCCTTAACTTGCAAGCAAGTAACAGATTGCTCAACATACTTAACCACCTCACGCTTCATACTGGGCCACCAATACTCTTTTTTTAAATCAAGATACATCTTCGTAGCACCCGAATGAATAGAATACTTCGATTTGTGCGCCTCGTCGATTAGTACCGTATGGTTACCACCCAATTTTGGCACCCACACTCGACCCTAGAAACACAACAACCCATGTGAGCCTAGGACAATCGAATCTGTTTGTCCTTGAATTCGCTCATCGCGCTTTAAATTGACAAATGCCTCAATTTGAACCTCACTGAGTTTCTCGATAAAATCATTCGAAAGAATTGTCTGAAAAGACTTTACTTGTAAAATCGGAAATTGGTTCTTCCAGCTTAACGCATCCGCAACCACATTAGCTTTATCTGGGTGGTAAAGTATCTCAAGATCATAATCCTTCAACAAATCCAACTATCGCCGCTGACAGTTGTTTAAAGCTCATTGATCAAATATGTACTTTAAATTCTTATGATCGGAATAAATTGTACACTTAACACCATAAAGATAATGGCGACAAATCTTCAACTCATGAACCACCGCCGCCAACTCAAGATCATGAGTCAGGTAGTTCTTCTCGTGGTCTTTCAGTTGTCTCGAGGCATAAGCGATCACTTTACCCCTTTGCATAAGAACATAACCGAGCTCAGTTATCGAGGCATCACAATACACCACCATGTCTTCCACCCCTTCCGGTAGCACTAACATCAGAGCTCGACACAATTTGCTCTTCAATGATTGAAAAGCGGTTTCTTGCTCAATACCCCATTCGACCTTCACATTCTTCTGAGTTAGCTTCGTTAAGGATGAAGCAATCTTAGAAAAATCTTGAATAAACTGACGATAGTAACCGGCGAATCCGAGAAAACTTCGGACTTCTGTATGTGTAGTCGGTCATTCCCAACCTTTAACCACCTCAATCTTCCCCGGATCTACTTTAATCCCCTCTTGATTCACAATGTGGCCAAGGAATTGCACTTTTCTTAACCAAAATTCACACTTGGAGAATTTCGCATACAACTTCTCCTTATGCAACGTCTTCAATAACTCATGCAAATGATGTTTATGTTCCTTCATGCTCTTTGAATAAACGAGTATGTCGTCAATGAACACAATTACCGACTTTTTCAACATAGGTTGGCACACTCGATTCATAAGGTCCATGAATGCCGCGGGCGCATTCGTAAGACAAAAAGGCATTACAACAAACTCAAATGCCCATATCGCGTTCGAAACACCTTCTTCTTAATATCTTCCTCACGGATCCGCATTTGATGATAACCGGATCGCAAATCAATCTTAGAGTAATAGCACACACCTTGAAGTTGACAAAATAAATCGTCAATCCTAGATCCTTCTTGATCGTCACCTTATTAAGCTCACGGTAATCAATGCACATACGTATACTACGATCCTTCTTCTTTACGAACAAGACCGGAGCACCCCATGGTGAGCTACTCAATCGGATAAAACCCTTATATAACAAATCTCGGGTTTGATTCAACAACTCATGCATATCGGTTGGTGCCAAATGATAAGGAGTTTTGGCAATGGGGTTAGCCCCCGGAACTAACTCAATGCGAAACTCCACTTGCCTTGCCGGCGTAACACCCAGTAAATCATCAGGAAAAATATCTTCAAATTCATTAATAACCAGAATAGATTTAATGGAAGGTGGCTCATCACAAGTATCAACCACATGCGCTAGATAAGCCATACCTCCCCTAGACACGAGTCGACGCACCCGAGCAATAGTACAAATGGGCATGGGACGTCTTCGAGCTTCACCATACACGATTAGCTCTCCCCCACTTGGGGTTCTTACCCTTAAAAATTTCTCATGACACGCAAGATTAGCTCTATTATGATCGAGCCAATCCATACCCACAACGACATCAAATTCACCCAAGGTAATAGGAACCAAGTCAATATCAAACTTCTCTGTTCCAAAATCAATAACGCAATTTCTATACACCCCATTAGCCACTGAGAACCTACCATCGACGATCTCGACTCGTAACGGAGATCTAGATCACATAAAAAGGAAAATCTAAAGTAGTCGCATATTTTAAGGAAACATACGACATATTGGCACCACTATCAAATAGAACCTTAGCGGGTTTAGAAATAACCAAGAAAGTACCTGAAACCACTTTGTTGGACTTCCTAGCATCATCGGTAGTCATCATGAAATTTTGGCCCTTCGCGGGCCCCGCCGCATTTTCCAACCGCTTGGTGTTGTCATAGCTTTTATCACCCGTAGTCAACTCGGGTGGTACAATCACAAGAATAGTGCCCCTTTTGGCCACAATTGAAACAAGTGAGAGTGTAACCTCCCGGTCCCCCTTTCTTCACACTTCAGACGCTTTCGGCCCCACTTTTTGCCTTCTTGCCCGGAGCACTGCTAGCCTCAAACTTCCTCTTATTAAAAGAAACATCCCACGCTTTTGGAAGTCTTATGGAAGTCTTCCATTAACATACGGTCATTCCCTTTATACTCGGGGCAAAACCGCACCTTAGCAAGAAACATTGCCTTAAGAGTGTTTAGGTCCATAGTCCCTTGTCGCAAGTTTCACAACTCATTCCGAATTCGAGTAAGATCGGATTAAGCACGATACTTTAAAAAGAAATCGATCTTAAAATCATCCCAAGACAAACTCATGAATGGCCCTTCGCTTGTCAATAATATTTTATCATCCAACCAAGTCTTGGCCGCACCCCTTAATAGGCTCATTGCAAGCCTTGTCTTCTTGTTGGGCGGGCACTCACTTACCCAAAAGCACCCTTCAAGATCGGATATCCACCTAGTGCTTATAATAGGATCGAGATTCACTCCGAAGAGCGGCGACTTAGTTAATTCCAAGTCCTTGTAACTAAACCCCCTATTGTCGGGAACCCCATGATTAAACGGTCCCTCTTCGACACCACCCTCGACTTGAGGCGTTGGAAACCTCTTTTCAAATTCTTCTTTCACTGCCTCACCCATACGTTCACGTATGAGATCGGTGATTTGTTCATCCACGGTTTGTTGAAATATGTCCCTTACCTTCCCGGTGAAAACGAGGAATAGCTTTCGAGAGCGGCCTCGATCTTGGCTGTAAGATAATCATCATTGTTAGCATCATTTCTTGTACCCTCAATATCTATTCCACTTCATGTCCTCATTCAATAATTTTAAAATAGATTAGATGACGATTAAAGACACACCATACATACGTAACAACCCCATCTTGCTCGACGCTCGCTATATTCATTCGTTTGATACGACGTGCAACCGTACTAATGGTGGCAATCGTTAGTACACTTGCGCATCCTACCAAACTCCTTGATACGACGACCATCTCATTTGATGTTAATCAAATGCATACAAACAAACAAACACAAGTACTAAAGTGCCTACAACAATCTCGTGGTCCCGTAACCCGACTTGTCATAAAACGACCATTCAACCTAAGTCTATGCTCCCATCCCAAGGTAACCTAGATCCCTTAGGTCATGCTCTGATACCACTTGAAACGACTCCAAACCGATTTATCAATTAACTTGTAGAACTAGAACACACTTTTTTTTTCTCAAACATTGGTATTAACCACAAACAACACAAGTTTGGATGCATTATTCGCTCAAAATTTAACATAAGTTTCAAAACACAACAAGTTATGAGTTTACATCATCCGGATCTCAAGTCCCATAAATTTAACCAATTGTCTAACCAAGATGACCCAATAGTGAGCATGACTGTCAGGATCATTACCAAAAGCGCCTTCCAAAATCCACCACATGCAACCTAGGCCAATCCCTTACCCTTGTCCTACGATGTGCCACAATCTATAAAAAGATAAAGCTACAATGCTTAGTGAGTGCAATACTTATATGCATACATACATAAACCACTTACTTGTACCACATACACAAATGTCCGTATACAAGCTATTATCACAAGCAATAAAGTTCCAACATAAAACATCATACTACAAAAAGCCTATATGGTTAACCATAAGAGATAGTGCTAGTCATCAAATGAATTAACACTACTAAACAAGTGTAAATTTCCGCGAAGGCACCTTCCGGATGGCGCCGCCATGTACACACGAATGCGATCGCCGAAGAGTGTATACGTTGAGTGTATCACACTCGCCACACTTAAATCGAAATTGTGGTCACGAAGAGTGAAAACTTCCGGTAAGCATTCACCACCTAGCATCAAGTGGCCACGAAGAGTGACCCTTACCGTTGGTGTCACTAGCCACAACGCAATACAAGCAAACAACCTATATATACACACATATAAATACTCCACTCACCTTGAGCAACTAGATGAGTCAACCACCAAGCTAGGAGTTCAATCTTGCTCTAAAAGCGAGTTGCCTAGTATGAATCACAACATCAAGCTATAAACACTAGTAGCTTAACCCATAAATCCCCAACTGCTAATACGACCCAAATTGCACCCAAACTACTAACTAGGTCAAATAAGACCTCAAGTACCCTAAATCAAAAATATCAGTGATTTGGTCTCAAAATCACCAAAATACAACACATGGTCAAGTGCTAGGAGCACTTCATGACCCATTTCAACCAATGACTCATTTTGACCCAAATTGGGTTTAAACCCAAAATCATACTTTCAAACATACTCAAATGGGTTTCAATCACCAAAATAATCACTAATACTAGTGACTATAACTTAAATTGTAATCCCTAACATAGCCACAACATTTTCCAACCCAAAACCCACCAATACGGGTCAACAACACCCACAACTAGCTTCAAACAACCATTTGTGAGCTAGAGGGTTTTCTCAAGAACATGAAAGTTCAAACAATAACATCAAATTGAATGAAAATCAGAGTTAGGACTTACCACCATTATCACAATGTAGCTAGGAACAAGATGAACAATGTTAACGCTTGTACTTTGAAGAGATTCAACCTCCTTTTTCCTCAAATCAAGATTTCTCTCACTAGAAGTGGGTTTCTCACTCTAAAAGGGTTGAGACAGTTTGTGTGTATGGAAGATGGAATTGAAGTGAGTCTAAAACTGGTTCACCAGCTATATGGTCGTCCATAAGTGAAAAGACACAATTGCCCCTCATTAGACCCTTTTAAAATGGGTTTAAATCCCATATCTGACACATGAATGTCGTTCTTGGAAATGAAACATCGTTCCATCTGCACGTAGCAAGAACATCATTCCTTTTAGAAAAGAATGTCGTTCCTCAAATGGCCTCAAACTCGTTCTGTTCACCTGGTTCCCGTTTCCCTTGATCACAACGTCGTTCCTGGTTTTAGAATGTCGTTCCTTCATATAGAATGTCGTTCTTACACTTTAGAACATCATTCCTTAGACATAAAAACTCAGGTGTTACATGATAGAAAACCAATAGGTTGTAAATGGATTTATAAAATCAAGTACAAGTCTAATGGAGAAATAGAAAGATATAAAGCTAGGCTTGTTGCTAAAAGGTATAGTCAAAGAGAAGGCATTGATTTTGATGAAAGTTTCAGTCCTGTTGTTAAGATGGTTACTATTAGATGCTTACTTAACTTGTCTGTTCAAAATGGTTGGTCTTGTTTTCAATTAGATATTAATAATGCTTTTTTACATGTTGATTTAATTGAAGATGTATACATGACTTTACCTAAAGGTTTTTTTAGTAAAGATGAAACTAGGGTTTGTAAATTGACTAAGTCTTTGTATGGTCTTAAACAAGCTCCTAGGATGTGGAATGCTAAGTTGACTTCTTCACTTATTGAGTATGGTTTTAAACAAAGTCTTAATGATTACTCTCTCTAGATCTTGTCAAGAGATTATGTGTTCATTGCTCTTCTTATATATGTTGATGATATTATTATAACTGGTAATAATACCGATGAAATTAATAATGTTAAAAGGTTTTTAAATTCCAAGTTCATGATAAAAGATTTAGGAAAATTGAAACATATTATTGGGTATAGAGGTTGTTAATACTGACAAAGGTTTATGTATATCTTAAAGAAAATATTGTCTTGATTTATTAAGTGATTTTGGTATGCTAGGATGTAAACCAATTGATACTCCTCCTGAAATTAATTCTGTGCTTGCGTCTAAACCTTCTGAAAATGAGGAGTTAATACCAAATGTTACTGAATATCAAAGATTGATTGGTTAACTCATCTATCTTACTCGTACAAGACCTGACATCTCTTATTCTGTTCAAACTCTTAGTCAACATATGCATGCTCCGTCATAATCACATGTTAAGGCTGCATTTAGGGTCTTAAGATATTTGAAAGGAGCACCTGGAAGGTATTCACATTACTAAAACTCCAGGTTTTTCTTCCCTAACTGCATATTCTGATGTTGATTAGGGTAAGTGTTTGAATGACAGAAGGCATGTTACTGGTTACTGTTTGTTTCTTAGTGGTTCACTTGTATCTTAGAAAAGTAAGAAACAACCTATTGTTTTTAGATCCTCCACTGAATCTGAATATAGAGCTTTAGCTGCAACTACTTCTGAAATTATTTGGGTTTTAAATATTTTATCTGATTTTTAACTTAGTAATCTTTTACCAGTTAAGTTAAAATGTGATAGTACTTTTGCTTTTATGCTTGCTTCAAATCCTGTATTTCATGAAAGGTCAAAGAATTTTGAAATAGATGTTCATATTGTAAGAGAAAAATGTATGTCTGGAATTATTGAAACTGAGTCAATAAGTTCTTCAAATCAAATTGCAGATATTTTCACAAAAGGGTTATCTAAGTTGCAACACAATGTTTTATCAAATAAGTTGGGATTATTAGATTGTTTCAAGGATAAGATTGAGGGAGGGTATTAAAATTACAATCTTACCTTGATTTTATTTTTGTATTTGTTCTAACTTAAAATGTTGTTAGTTTCAGGACTTTGTTTGTTATGTTATGGATTGTAAGGGGCTAAAGATGTCAAGTTTATTAGTAGATTAAAGCTGGATTCAAGTTGAAGGGACTGGTTGCACTTATAAAAAGTTGAAGGACTGCTTGGAGCCCAAGTTAATTTATATCATATAAACCGTATTAGGGTTTGTGCAGCTTCATTCAGTTTTCATTGATTCATTCTCTCATTGTTCTTTTCAATTGATTCAATCTTGTTTTGAGGTCTATTGTTCATATTCTGTGAACAATTGTTAGTGTTTCTGTTCTCTGTACTTGAGATTCATTATCTCTTGCTTGTGTTTTTTGTTTGATTAAGGATCTTGTAATTTTAGTTATGATTGAGAGATTGATCAAGTGTTTCTTGATTGTGATTGTTTCTATTAATGTTCTGTATATTCTCACACTATGCGCGCAAGTTCTTTCTGCACCTTGTTTTCCTCCACTAATTCATTTAAATAGTTATTAGTAGAAATTGTAATGTAATAGATCGAAACATCAAGATCAATGTTCGTTTGGGCTGTTTCTTCTCGACTAGTGATCAAACTAAAATAGTTTGGTTCGAGTGCAGGTAAATGAAAGAATGACCTAACCTTCAGAAGGGGTTCCTTTGGTTAGATAGGATACGAAGGGTGTGGTGTTGTTTGCCTTTTGCCAAGTCTCCAAGGTAAGAATGAATAGAAGATTAGAGCATTCGTGGATTGATTAGCCTCCAGATGAGGCTTTAGGCCATTATTTATAGATATATAACGACAGTTATAATCAATAACCGCTATATTAGTGGCTACTCTCTTAATAACTGCCTCTAGAACCATCTAATCATGCTTACAACCTACTCCACGTTCTCCATGTGCCTGATATATCAGACTTTGGTCCAGCTAAGCGATAATGAGTCAACACCCCTAGTACGCTACGCTACCAGACATGTGGCGTTGACTCGAACATAAAGTTCATCGGTTTTGGGTTCGGGTTTTTCTATTTTAATGCCTTTTCCCTTATTGTTTTCTTTTGCTTTTTCAAATTAGGCCGAGGTAATTTCTATAACATCATCGGAATCCTCATCGGGATCCGATTCATCAGAAAACTGGTAATTTTCCCAATATTTTGCTTCCTTGGCGGAAACACCATTGACCATTTTTAACTTTGGTCCATTGGTTGATGATTTTCTTTTATTTAACTATTTTTTCTGTAGTTATTAATATTTCTTCCTCCGGAACCTCTTCTTCTTCCGGTTCCTCTTCTTCTGGTTCCTCCTCTTCCGGTTCCTCCTCTTCCGGTTCTTCCTCGGAAATTTGTGAATCTTCCCAAAATATATTCAACTCTTCATTATTATTAGGTGAGTCGATGGGATTTGTACTAGCGGTAGACATCTATCACACAATATCAAACAAGTTAAGAGATTAATATATCACATAATATTTACATGTTAATAATATATAGTTTCCAACAAAAAGTGTTAAGCAATCGTTCTTGAAGAAAACACGGTCGACGTCCAGACTAACTAATGCATCCTAACTGATGTGCTCGATCGTAACCTTTATTTTGAACGGATTTGAGTTGTTTTGTTACACGAATTGATTTATTGTATATATGGTGTTTTAATGAATTCGGGTTGATTTCACACATATATAGGCAACTAGTCTTATTCGCGTAGTTTAGTTTTATTGGTAAATCCGATTCGTTCCACAGGGAGGCGGAGTGTTTAATGGTTCTTAATAGTCTTTAATGTTAAACTAGTTTAAAAGGAGTTTTTGATTAGGAATTATATAATAACAATAATAAAATAAAAATAAAAACAACTTAATTGATTAAACTAAATTACTTAATAGAAAATAATATAAAATTACAAAACCTACAATTATTAAAAAATAATACATTAATACGTAATTATGTATGTAAATATAAATAGAAATTAATTTTAATTTACTTAAATGATAAAAATTTAGAAAAGTGATATATAATTTTTAAAGGTAGTGTTTACTTAAATGTATTACCTCTAGATCCATGGATTGTTTTAAATTTAAGCTCTATTAAAATGTTTTAGTACAAAACTTTATATTTTTCTTTCGAATATATAAAGTTACTACTAACTAAATTAAGTCTAATTTTCATTTGATCTTATTTAGCTAGTTACTATTCCCCAAGTATTTAAATTGAGACCTAACCCAGTTTTGACTTTCGCCAAAACTCAAATCATAACAATTTCCCTTTTTACAATTTCACTATTATATACCTAATGATATTACCCAAACCACCGAACTTTATTTCTAATTTAGTGTTAATAAAATGTTCATAAGTTCGTCTAAATCATTATTAATGTTGAAGCTTAATTTATATAAATAAAATAACTTTCGTTATTTGAATCTAATAAATTAAGTGACAAGGGTTAAATATCTAAATATATAATAATGGTTCTCCTAGCTAGGCTCAATGTTAAAAATACTTAAGTTACATTTTTAATTTTTACAAATGATAACAATCCATTTTACTAGGGGCTCTACATCTAAGCAAACACTAGGGAAATTTAGCTATTCATTATACTAGGGTAAACATAAAAATAAAAACATACAAACATAATAATAACGATAAAAAATTGATAACGATAATTTTAACGGAATATACTTACGAAAATCTTCACTTTCATTAACTTCAAATGGTAGAAAATTACAATAACAACACCCTTTTCACTCGAAAAATAATACCCTTAATATTGAAACTATCCTAATTCTTGAACTTGAAATTTATGATGCGAAATGGAAATAAAAATTAAATGATACGGAGTACTAGGAAATAAACAAAGACAGTAGTAATACAATTGAGTTGTGATTATGTCCTTTTCAATATCTCTAATCTCTCTGTATATAGCCTTAGAATTTGTAAGTGATCCATTTTTTTTATTCTCCATCTTGCTGTCTTCTGTAAAAGAATTCATTTAAAAATGAAGGTGTGCTACTTGCCTTAGGGTAGTTGGTTAAAAGTTGATAAAGAATCCATTGTAAATTTGATGTGTGCTAACTTTTGGTCATATTAAATTTGAGAGTGTATTTCAAATGTTGTATAGTAGCATCCTTTAGTCATTGATTATTCCATTTGTCCTTATTTAAATGGAAGGCATGATGCAAAGTAGAGATTCTCCATAAAACAAATATTATTATAGTGAAAAGTTGATCCACCCACGTGAATTTGGAATCTGAAAAATGGCCACAAGATTTACGCAATCCTTGTAAGGTTCCTTCTTGAAAGTTGTAGAGCTTTGAGTTACGGACGTCTGGACACCTGATTCGCCTTTTTTTGAGTCAGTATGATTTAGTTATGATTTTTTTCGTGCAGACGCGCAGATTTCGTGATTTCGCTCGTTTTAACTTGTAGTCTTGAGGCGCGATGTTGTAGTCTTTTGTTACTCATTAGAAATCTTCATTTTATCTTCATTTTGATCTTTATATCATTGAAAATCCATAATAGTATTTCATTCGATGCTTTGGACATTTTAACCAATTACAAACTGAAAACTACTCGAATACACATAAAAGTCATAACATTTTGGATTGATATTGCGACGAACTATATGTATATTTATAGCAATATCAAATTACCCCACACTTGAACGTTGTTTGTCCTCAAGCAATAACATCTTTTTAATAGACTCAGAATACTGCATATTTTTCCATATCAATCATTCATCACACACACACACACACACACACATCACACGAAACGAAAACACACGCTTTATGAAGTGAATTGAAAACACCACATGATATTTATTGGATCACACACACACCACACGAAATGAAATTCTGGCAACAGAAACAAAGCTGAAATTCGTGATTAAAGTCTCTCAAAAAATTATAAATTTGGATCCTTAGGGAAAATTGGACCTTGTGAAAACATTTTATGATTTTTTTAAAATGTCATGCTAGTTTTTACACTAGACACGTTTTCCGGTTTTAACCTCAAATTTCGGTTGAGGGTAACTGAAAACCGAAGTCACAGTCGGCGATTAGCAAGCTATTCGCCCCCATGATTGAAGTATCATGGAACTTGAAACCGAATGTCCTAAAAATGGTTTTACACAATATAGTTCATAAAATAGCATAAGTTTTAGAAGAAACTTATATTGTGTCCAAATATCATCGGTGAACCATGAGTTTGCACACCTCAATTTGTTATGGAATATGTATGTTGATCACGGTTAAACATAGATGCAGTTGATCTTTACGGAGATCATCCATCTGGGGATTAGATTCATTAGCCTTAAAAGCTAATTTGCAATGTGCCCCCCATTGTACGAGACAGATCCATCTCATGGTTAGGATAAGTCTGACCACCAAAAACCCTGTTTGATGCTGAGGTGAGGTGGATTTCCAGCCGATGATAGAGATGACTTTTCAAGATTTTTCGTCAACCTACAGCTGTTCTGGACTACATCTTCTAACATAAGTTAGCAAGTGTGTCATTTTGGAAGACTTTACTTCCTTAATGGGATATTCAGGTTTATACATTCTAAAGCAATGATATCTGCAATAAACTTCATAGAAACATGTGATAAATGGTTCCTAAAATATGGGTTTATAAATTCTGTTATACTTGGTTTTCTTTTATAGGTTTTAATCAAATAATCTTATGTATTTTTAATGTATGGAGACAATAATTTCTGTTTTTGACACCTAATCTTTAATTGCTCGTAATTACCTTAAAAATTGACTAGATATTTTTGTTTAAAAATTTTCAAAATTTTCGTAAAAACAACCAAGTTCACTTAAGTTCTCGAGAATTTATATATTCCCACATCACACTTAAGATTATGTAATGCCCTCATTACATAAAATCAGATTAAATGTATAAATTTGAGAGGACAAAAAGTGTAAAGTATTTAGAACTTCCTTGGTTAAAAATTGGAGATCGTAAAATGCTTATCGTATGAATATATCCAATCCCTTTATCACAATATAACTTTCGTGTTTCGTTATGTCGCATCTTATCATCGTAAGTACCTGTCAACAAATATGTTAATCACACACGAGATGGGGTTGTACTTTAGTAGTACAAAAATTTTACCCCACACTAAAAGTTTTTGATTTTTTTTTTAAAAAGCAAAAGAAAATATTAAAAACACACCATTAGAATTAATTTTTTTTATATATAACTTATAACTGATTAAAATTATGAAATATCCTTTATAAAATTTATATTTGAAGTAACGGAAATTTCGGTTATTATACCTAGTCTTTATCCATTTATAAATTTTTAAATTCAATTTATAAAATTTAATTCATTAAAAGTTAAATTTTTAATATTTTACGAAAAAAATTAGAATTAAAACAAAACACTCTATTTTTCTTTTTCTTTTTAAATTTTTAAAATTAAAAGAAGATTAATATTTTAAAATTTTAAAAACAAGTACATGAAAAATAAAAATTAAATGAATTTTAAATACTATATATATATATATATATATATATATATATATATATATATATATATATATATATATATATATATATATATATATATATATATATATATATATATATATATCCTTTCAAACCAACTAATTTTCAAACTTAAAACTTTGTTTCCTATCAACTAGGTAGAGATAATCTCGGTTGTTACACCTATCATTACCCACGATAAAGTTTACAAGTTATATATTTTTACGGTTATTAATAAAAAAGTATATTTTTAGTAGAAAAAAATTTTCTTTTATTTTTGTGGTTTACTATTTAAAAGATATATTATGAATCCAACAATAAATTTCGTGCAATTTGAAGAACGACAATTCAGTTGTTACACTTAACATTATCGTTTTCAATGAAAACATGTTAAACTCAAGGTTTATCAATTTTAAATGGTAGACCTTTTTAATAAAAACAAACAACAAACAATTACAAACTAAAACACACCAAAACATAAACACACAAAAATTCACAAACACACAAAAATGCACAAACACACAATTGGCGAGAAAAAGGTTTAGATGGTGAAACCCGGTCGACTTGCCTCATAGTAGAGTCGTACCATTTTGCCCCCCATGGCTTCGTAGGCGTAACCTCGTTGGTTTAAGAGGTTCTCCATTGAACATTTAAAAGGCCCTTCTCGGCATAAGGTTACGTACTCGTAATTAGAGTCCGTCTGGCTCTTTGGGCAATTTCCGTAATGAGCTTGTTTTCCACATTTTACACACTTGCCCAAATGACGCGCTCGACGTTTCTTAGCTGATTTTGATTTTTCTTTGGCATACTCGCCTGATCGCATCTATTCTTTATATCTAATACCACATCCCTTGGTAAAATTTTATCGCACATCAAAAGGAAATGGTTGTAGACATATTGATTGCGCATCTTGAAAATAAACAATAAATAAAAACGAAAAGAAAAAATAAAAAGGTAGAATGGAGGGAGAAGACTAGTTCTTTAGTGTCTACTAGGGAAAGACCGAACAAACCCACTCTTAAAGATAAAACTAAAGATCGAGAATGGAGTTGAAAACCTTAAAATTACCCTGAATTTACTTGTCCTTAGGGTAGAAAGTGATTTCGTCTCCTTCCGTAGTGTTGATTCCGTCAAAGTATAACTTGAGTCGATGACCGTTCACCTTGAAAGTTCCACCGTCTTTGCTATATAACTCTGCATATCCAGATGGAAAAACATGTTTTATTATATATGGCCCAGTCCACCGGGATCTAAGCTTCCCAGGTGAAAACTTAAAACGTGATTGGAAAACTAATACTTTATCCCCTTGTTCGAATTCCTTTCTTTCTTTTAATCGTGCATCGTGCCATCTCTTAGTTTTCTCTTTGTATGTTTTAGAGTTTTCATAAGCTTGTAGTCTTAACTCATCTAATTCATTAAGTTGTAAGAATCGATTTTCTCTAGCCTCCACAAGGTCAGTGTTACATTCTCTTAGAGCCCAATATGCCTTGTGTTCAACTTCGACAGGTAGATGACACGCCTTACCATAAATTAATCGGAAAGGTGTAGTACCAATGGGCATTTTGAATGCAGTTCTAAATGCCCAATGCGCATCATCTAACTTTTGATGCCAGATTTTAGGATTATTTTTAACCGTTCTTTCTAAAATTCGTTTAAGACCTCGATTTGTGTTTTCAACTTGGCTACTCGTTTGAGGGTGGTAAGAAGTTGAGAAATGATGATTAACTTCGTACTTTTTAAGTACTTTCTCGAGTAATTGATTTGTAAAATAAGTTCCACGATCACTGATTAATGCTTTTGGAATCCCAAAACGTGAAAATAGGTTTTTTAGAAAGTTCACAACAACACGGACATCATTTGTGGGTAAAGCTTTTGCTTCGGCCCATTTAGAAACATAGTCAACTGCCACAAGGATGTATTTGCATTTATTCGATGCGGGAAATGGACCCATGAAGTCAATACCCCAAATGTCAAATACTTCACATACAAGAATGCCTTTTTGTGGCATTTCGTCCCTTTTTGAGATGTTACCGGATCTTTGACATGCATCACATGTTTTAACCATGTGGTGTGCATCTTTGAAAATGGTTGGCCAATAAAAACCTGAGTCAAAGACCTTCTTAGCTGTATATCTAGGTCCAAAATGACCACCCGCTGGGCCTTGATGACAGTGCTCCAATATTTGTTGAGCTTCTTTACCATATACGCATCGGCGGATAACTTGATCCGCTCCTATTCGAAAAAGATTATGGTTTTCCCAGAAGTAAAACTTTAAGTCAGCAAAGAATTTCTTCTTTTGCTGGTACGTTTGGTTTTTATTTAATACTCCTGCAGCGAGATAGTTTGCAAAATCTGCAAACCATGGAACTTCAAATTCGGTTTCTATTCTCATTAGAAACTCATCGGGAAAAGTGTCATGAATAACTGACTCATCTGGTTTTTCTAGGTCGGGATTCTCAAGACGAGACAGGTGATCAGCAGCGAGATTTTCAGCACCCTTTTTATCCTTGATTTCTATATCAAATTCTTGTAAGAGAAGAATCCAACGTATCAATCTAGGTTTTGCATCTTGTTTCTTGAACAAGTACTTTAGGGCTGAATGATCGGTAAAAACAATCATTTTGGATAGCACAAGATATGATCTAAATTTATCAAAAGCAAATACAATTGCAAGGAGTTCTTTTTCTGTATTTGTATAGTTGAATTGTGCTCCTGTTAGTGTTTTACTTGCATAATATATTGGTTGAAATTTGTTATCTTGGCGTTGTCCTAAAACGGCTCCTAGTGCGAAATCACTAGCATCACACATTATTTCAAATGGTTTGGACCAATCGGGAGATACTATGATAGGCGCATTCGTAAGTTTATCTTTTAGAATGGAGAAAGCTTGTAAGCATTCGTCATTGAAGTCGAATGTACTGTCTTTCTCAAGAAGTTTAGTCATGGGTCGAGCGATTTTGGAAAAGTCCTTTATGAATCATCGATAGAATCCCGCATGACCTAAGAAACTACGAATTCCTTTAACGTTAGTTGGAGGAGGAAGCTTTGAGATTACATCGATCTTATCTTTGTCTACTTCCATTCCATCTCGAGAAATCTTGTGTCCTAAAACAATGCCTTCCTTCACCATGAAGTGGCATTTTTCCCAATTTAAAACAAGATTTGATTCCTCACAACGAATTAACATTCGCTCGAGGTTTGAAAGGCATGAATCGAAGGAGTCTCCAAAAATAGAGAAATCGTACATAAAGACTTTCATACTTCCTTCTATCATGTCGTGAAATATTGCCATCATACACCTTTGAAAAGTGCCTGGCGCGTTGCATAATCCAAATGCCATTCGTCGGTATGCGAATGTACCAAATGGACAAGTAAAAGTTGTCTTGTCTTGGTCTTTTGGATCAATGGGTATTTGAAAATAACCGGAGAATCCATCAAGGAAACAATAGTACTCTTTTCCCGCTAAACGTTCTAGCATTTGGTCAATATAAGGAAGTGGGAAATGATCTTTCCTTGTGGCGTCGTTTAGATGACGGTAGGCTATACAGACTCTCCAACCAGTGACTGTTCTTGTAGGAACGAGTTCATTCTTATCATTAAGGACGACAGTTGTACCCCCTTTCTTGGGTACTACTTGAACATGACTAACCCATGGGCTATCGGATATAGGGTATATTAACCCGGCATCAAGTAACTTGATAACCTCCTGTTTGACAACTTCTTTCATGTTAGGGTTTAACCTTCGTTATCTTTGTACCACGGGTTTAAAATCTTCTTCCATTAGAATCTTATGAGTACAATAAGCGGGGTTAATCCCTGGAATATCGGTTGTTTTCCAAGCAATTGCTTTCTTATGAGTTTTTATAACGGACATTAACCTACTCTTTTCGTTATCGGAGAGTTTTGATGAGATTATAACCGGTAATTGTGACGTACCTTGGAGATAAGCATACTCCAAATGTTCCGGGAGTTCTTTAAGTTCCAAGGTGGGTGGTTCTTCCAAGGAAGATTTTATTCGGAACCTATTACCATCGATAATTTCTTCAAAGGGTTCATCTTCCTTGAGAATTTCTTCCTCACAGCAATATTCATCGATGACTACTTTCAACAATTCGTCAAGTTCAAGCTCTACATCAAATTCATCGCTTTCACTCATTGGGGTGAAGTTCGAGGTGTCTATATTTAGTAATTCTTTCAATTATTTTTCAACACAACAATCAACAATGTCTACTTTAAAACATTCGTCATCAGAGGAGATAGGTTGTTTCATAGCTTTATCTATGTTTAAGGTAACTGTATCTTCCCTACACCTAGACTAAGTTTTTTATCTTTAACACGCACAATTGCATCGGTGGTATTTAGAAAAGGTCGCCCTAGAATTAGGGGAACCTTACTATCTTCTTCCATTTCAAGGACAACGAAATCGGCAGGAAAGATTAAATGATTAACTTTAACCGGTAGGTTTTTGGCAATACCAATAGGATAGTAAAAAGTTCTATCGGCTAGGCGTATACACATCTTAGTTGGTTTTAGATCACCTAGGTTTAGTTTTAAGTACAAGGAGTGTGGCATAAGATTAATACTTGCCCCTAAATCAGCTAATGCATCGTACATTACTGAATCTCCCATCAGACACGGAATAATGAAACTACCAGGATCTCCGAGTTTCGGTGGCATCTTTTACTTTTGCAAAATTGCTGAGCATTCCTCATTGAGGAATGTGGTTGAAACTTTTTCATATTTACCTTTGTCGGCTATGAGACCCTTGATAAACCTTCCATAATTTGGCATACTCGCAAGAACATCTACAAGTGCTACATTGATACAAATTTGCTTAATCATTTCGGCAAACTTGTTGTACTGTGCTTGTAATTTATCTTTCTTCAAACGTTGTGGGTATGGAATTGGATGTTTGTATTCTTTTAATGGCGGTTGAGTTTTAGGTGCACTTGTGGGTGGCACTTTATCTTCTTCCACCGAAGACTCTTTTTCGTTAGGAATAGGAACACAAGCAGGAGGCTTTGGAATATCAGGGTTAATGGTTAACCCACTTTTCGTAGTTATGGAATTTACTTGCTCATTCCTTGTTTGACTGTTGTTGGGATTCACTTGAGTATTTGAGGGGAGAGCGCCTGGTGGTCTCTCTGCTAGTAACTGTGAGATCCTTCCAACATCTCTTTCTAAATTCTGAATCGTAGCTTGTTGATTTCGAATTTACTGAGTTTGAATTTCCGCAGTTTGCTCGTGTTTAACCATAAAATCTCTCACGAGATCTTCTAAACCGGATTTCTTCTCGGGTTGTGGTTGTATAAGTGCTTGTGGTGGTGGTTGTGTTTGATTGTGTTGGAAATTATTTTGATAAATTCGTTGAGGTTGATTTCAGTTGTTTAGGTTATTGTAACCTGGTGGTGCATTTCTTTGATTTTGATTTGGGAAATTCCGGTTATTTTGGTAAACCAGATTTCCTCCTTGGTAATTATTTTTTAAACCTGAAGGTCCTCCTATTTGATAGTTGTTAATTGGAGCATATTTCCAGTTATTTTCTTCTATCACTGGAAAATCGTTGAAATTCATTTCACCTTTTCGCAAGTAACCTAAGAAATTCGCTTGCTCTTCCATCGTTGTTTTATCGCAATCTCTAGTAAGATGGGGACCTTGGCACAGTTCACATCCTACCCTGATAGCATTCATTTCCTTGGTTACTTTCTCAATTTGTCTTGCTTGATTTTCCATTTGAACTTTTAAGGAAGCAATTTCATCATTGCTTTCGATATTAGCAACGGTTGATGATCTAGAGAATTCTATTTCTTGATGCCAATTATGGGAATGTGCTGCTATATCGGCAATGATTGTGTGAGCGTCTTCTGGTGTTTTCTTCATGATCGAACCTCCAGCTGCAACATCTATATCTTTTCTAGTAGCCACATTGACTCCTTTATAGAATATTTGGACTTTTTGGAATGTATTCAACCCGTGTTGAGGACATACCCTCAGCATTTTGTTGAATCGGGTCCAAGCTTCATAAAGAGTCTCATTAAGCTTTTGTTTGAAGTGATTTATATCACTTTGCAATTTTGCTGCTTTTGAAGCAGGGAAGAATTCTGACAAAAACTTGTCCATCATATCATTCCA
Organism: Rutidosis leptorrhynchoides; assembly: GCF_046630445.1. NCBI lineage: Eukaryota > Viridiplantae > Streptophyta > Magnoliopsida > Asterales > Asteraceae > Rutidosis > Rutidosis leptorrhynchoides. Next base: position 211,577,619 of record NC_092334.1, read on the forward strand.
ATCTTCGATATAACCTTCTGGTAACGAGTCTAACCAATCTCTTGCATCGTATTTTAGGGACCATGGAAAGATTTTCAAACATGTGACTTCATCGGAGACATCCTTGATTTTGAATAGTTTGCAAATGCTTACAAACTTACGAAGATGCTCGTTAGCATCCTCATTTGGAGGTCCACCGAATTGGCATGTATTAGTCACCATGTGAAGGAATTGACCTTTTATTTCAAAGCCGTCAGTCATAGTAGGTTGGATAATTGCGTGGCCTTGACCTGTTCTTGTCGCCTTCATTAATGCTTCCATCGTTTGATTTGTAACAGCCATCTCTTCTTCTTTCTTAATAACTGGCTCTATGATTGGTTGAATATCTGGTTCAGAGTTAGAATCTAATGAAAGTGATTCTAAATCCTCGGCAAGAGACTCTACTTCTTGAGCTCTTAAACGTTCGTGAAATTCTCTTTCGGGTTCAGGATATGGAGGAGTTAATTTAGTGTTTGAGGAACGTAAATTCATGCATTAATTTCTATTATGAAATCATAACACCAAAAGCTTTTCTAGTGTTACTTACTTGTTTCTTTTTAGTGTTTTTTGGTGTTTTAAAATTACTAGTACTTCCTACTTCTTTTTGTTATTTTTGTCCTTTATTAATTCCTTGCAGTTCCGGATTAAGTTTAACGAGTTTAGGATTTCCTGAACGGGTCATACAATTGGGAAATTGTACAAAGATCTAAAGGATTTATTCATAAACATTGAACTTTCTTGGAAATGAATTTCCACGAGAGGATCGAATAACATAAAAACAATGATAAAAACCTTTAAACAAACAGATTTTCCTTCTGATTTTGCCCACGTTTCGAATAGCCAAAAGATGCAGCAGAGGGGCAGGATTCGTTTGGTCCCAATATAATTGGGTACTGTTTGGCTCTAATAACCCAGTCCAAGTACAAATCCAACTACTACTACGAATCAGAAAAATTATCTATTTATTTAACTGCAACTCCCCGGCAGCGGCGCCAAAAAGTTGATGTGCTCGATCGTAACCTTTATTTTGAATGGATTTGAGTTGTTTTGTTACATGAATTGATTTATTGTATATATGTTGTTTTAATGAATTCGGGTTGATTTCACACATATATAGGAAACTAGTCATATTCGCGTAGTTTAGTTTTATTGGTAAATCCGATTCGTTCTACAGGGAGGCGGAGTGTTTAATGGTTCTTAATAGTCTTTAATGTTAAACTAGTTTAAAAGGAGTTTTTGATTAGGAATTATATAATAACAATAATAAAATAAAAATAAAAACAACTTAATTGATTAAACTAAATTACTTAATAGAAAATAATATAAAATTACAAAACCTACAATTATTAAAAAATAATACATTAATACGTAATTATGTATGTAAATATAAATAGAAATTAAGTTTAATTTACTTAAATGATAAAAATTTAGGAAAGTGATATATAATTTTTAAAGGTAGTGTTTACTTAAATGTATTACCTCTAGATCCATGGATTGTTTTAAATTTAAGCTCTATTAAAATGTTTTAGTACAAAACTTTATATTTTTCTTTCGAATATATAAAGTTACGACTAACTAAATTAAATCTAATTTTCATTTAATCTTATTTAGCTAGTTACTATTCCCCAAGTATTTAAATTGAGACCTAACCCAGTTTTGACTTTTGCCAAAACTCAAATCATAACGGTTTCCCTTTTTACAATTTCACTATTATATACCTAATGATATTACCCAAACCACCGAACTTTATTTCTAATTTAGTGTTAATAAATTGTTCATAAGTTCGTCTAAATCATTATTAATGTTGAAACTTAATTTATATAAATAAAATAACTTTCGTTATTTGAATCTAATAAATTAAGTGACAAGGGTTAAATATCTAAATATATAATAATGGTTCTCCTAGCTAGGCTCAATGTTAAAAATACTTAAGTTACATTTTAATTTTTACAAATGATAACACTAGGGAAATTTAAGCAAACACTAGGGAAATTTAGCTACTCATTATACTAGGGTAAACATAAAAATAAAAACATACAAACATAATAATAACGATAAAAAATTGATAACAATAATTTTAACGGAATATATTTACGAAAATCTTCACTTTCATTAACTTCAAATGGTAGAAAATTATAATAACAACACCTTTTTCACTCGAACAATAATACCCTTAATATTAAAACTATCTAATTCTTGAACTTGAAATTTATGATGCGAAATGGAAATAAAAATTAAATGATACGGAGTACTAGGAAATAAACAAAGACAGTAGTAATACAATTGAGTTGTGAGTATGTCCTTTTCAATATCTCTAATCTCTCTGTATATAGCCTTAGAATTTGTAAGTGATCCATTTTTTTATTCTCTATCTTGCTGTCTTCTGTAAAAGAATTCATTTAAAAATGAAGGTGTGCTACTTGCCTTAGGGTAGTTGGTTAAAAGTTTATAAAGAATCCATTGTAAATTTGATGTGTGCTAACTTTGGTCATATTAAATTTGAGAGTGTATCTCAAATGCTGTAAAGTAGCATCCTTTAGTCATTGATTATTCCATTTGTCCTTATTTAAATGGAAGGCATGATGCAAAGTAGAGATTCTCCATAAAACAAATATTATTATAGTGAAAAGTTAATCCACCCACGTGAATTTGGAATCTAAAAAATGGCCACAAGATTTACGCAATCCTTGTAAGGTTCCTTCTTGAAAGTTGTAGAGCTTTGAGTTACGGACATCTGGACACCTGATTCGCCTTTTTTCGAGTCAGTATGATTTAGTTATGATTTTTTTTTCGTGCAGACGCGCATATTTCGTGATTTCGCTCGTTTTAACTTGTAGTCTTGAGGCGCGATGTTGTAGTCTTTTGTTACTCATTAGAAATCTTCATTTTATCTTCATTTTGATCTTTATATCATTGAAAATCCATAATAGCATTTCATTCGACGCTTTGGACATTTTAACCAATTACAAACTGAAAACTACTCCAATACACATAAAAGTCATAACATTTTGAATTGATATTGCGACGAACTATATGTATATTTATAGAAATATCACTAACAAACTCGGTAAGACACACTAATGCAAATTTTTGATTCTCTAATGTAGTGACCCGAACTTTTCCATGTTTATATATATTAAATGAAATTGATATTTACATGATTAAGTGTTTCCAACATGTTAAGCAATCAAACTTGTTAAGACTTGATTAATTGAAATAGGTTTCATATAGACAATTGACCACCCAAGTTGACCGGTGATTCACGAACGTTAAAACTTGTAAAAACTATATGATGACATATATATGATTATATATATAGTTAACATGATATTATGATAAGTAAGTATCTTATTAGGTATTTTAACAATGAGTTATATACATAAAAATGAGACTATTGAATTTAAGAAACTCGAAAACGTTATATATAACGATTATCGTTATATCAACGTCTTACTAAGTACATATGAATCATATTAAGATATTGATACACTTGGTTAATTATATTAAATGATAAGTAAATATATCATTACGTGTATTAACAATGAACTACATATGTAAAAATAAGACTACTAACTTAATGATTTCGAAACGAGACATATATGTAATGATTATCGTTGTAACGACATTTTACTGTATATATATCATACTAAGATATATTATATATCATAATATCATGATAATGTAAAAATTTAACATCTCTTTAGATATAATAAACATTGGGTTAACAACATTTAACATGATCGTTAATTTAAAGGTTTCAAATCAACATTTACATGTAACGACTAACGATGACTTAACGACTCAGTTAAAATGTATATACATGTAGTTTTTTAATATGTATTCATACACTTTTGAAAGACTTCAAGACACTTATCAAAATACTTCTACTTAACAAAAATGCTTACAATTACATCCTCGTTCAGTTTCATCAACAATTCTACTCGTATGCACCCGTATTCGTACTCGTACAATACACAGCTTTTAGACGTATGTACTATTTGTATATACACTCTAATGATCAGCTCTTAGCAGCCCATGTGAGTCACCTAACATATGTGGGAACCATCATTTGGCAACTAGCATGAAATATCTCATAAAATTACAAAAATATGAGTAATCATTCATGACTTATTTACATGAAAATAAAATTACACATCCTTTATATCTAATCCATATACCAACGACCAAAAAAACCTACAAACACTTTCATTCTTCAATTTTCTTCATCTAAATGATCTCTCTCAAGTTCTATCTTCAAGTTCTAAGTGTTCTTCATAAATTCTATAAGTTCTAGTTTCATAAAATCAAGAATACTTCCAAGTTTGCTAGCTTACTTCCAATCTTGTAAAGTGATCATCCAACCTCAAGAAATCTTTTTTATTTACAGTAAGATATCTTTATAATACAAGGTAATACTCATATTCAAACTTTGGTTCAATTTCTATAACTATAACAATCTTATTTCGAGTGATGATCTTACTTGAATTTGTTTTCGTGTCATGATTCTGCTTCAATAACTTTCAAGCCATCCAAGGATCCTTTAAAGCTAGATCCATTTGTCTCTTTTCCAGTAGGTTTATCCACAAAACTTGAGGTAGTAATGATGTTCTTAACATCATTCGATTCATACATATAAAGCTATCTTATTTGAAGGTTTAAACTTGAAATCACTAGAACATAGTTTAGTTAATTCTAAACTTGTTCGCAAACAAAAGTTAATCCTTCTAACTTGAATTTTAAAATCAACTAAACACATGTTATATCTATATGATATGCTAACTTAATGATTTAAAACCGGAAAACACGAAAAATAACGTAAAACCGGATATACGCCGTTGTAGTAACACCGCGGGCTGTTTTGGGTTAGTTAATTAAAAACTATGATAAATTTTGATTTAAAAGTTGTTCTTCTGGGAAAATGATTTTTCTTATGAACATGAAACTATATCCAAAAATCATGGTTAAACTCAAAGTGGAACTATGTTTTCCAAAATGGTCATCTAGACGTCGTTCTTTCGACTGAAATGACTACCTTTACAAAAACGACTTGTAACCTATAATTCTGACTATAAACTTATACTTTTTCTGTATATATTCATAAAATTAAGTTCAATATGAAACCATAGCAATTGGATTCACTTAAAATGGATTTAAAACGAAGAAGTTATGGGTAAAACAAGATTGGTTATTTTTGCTTGTTGTAGCTACGTGAAAATTGGTAAAAAATCTATATTAATCATATCCTAGCTAACTTATATTATATTATACATGTATTCTAATATATTATGTAATCTTGGGATACCATAGACACGTATGCAAATGTTTTGACATATCATATCGACCCATCTATATATATTATTTGCCCATCTATATATATTATTTAGAACAACCATAGACACTCTATATGCAGTAATGTTGGAGTTAGCTATACAGGGTTGAGGTTGATTCTAAAAATATATATAGTTTGAGTTGTGATCTAGCCTGAGACGTATATACATTGGGTTGTGGATTGATTCAAGATAATATATATATATCGATTTATTTCTGTACATCTAATTATGGACAACTAGTTGTAGGTTACTAACGAGGACAGCTGACTTAATACACTCAAATCATTAAAACATAATAAAAATGGTTGTAATTATATTTTGATCATACTTTGATATATATGTACATATTTGTATAGGTTCGTGAATCAATCCGTGGCCAAGTCTTATTTCCGAGGAAGGAAATATCTGTGAAAGTGAGTTATAGTCCCACTTTTAAAATCTAATATTTTTGGGATGAGAATACATGCAGGTTTTATAAATGATTTACAAAATAGAAACAAGTATGTGAAACTACATTCTATGGTTGAATTATCGAAATCGAATATGCCCCTTTTTATTAAGTCAGGTAATCTAAGAATTAGGGAACAGACACCCTAATTGACGCGAATCCTAAAGATAGATCTGTTGGGCCTAACAAACCCCATCCAAAGTACCGGATGCTTTAGTACTACGAAATTTATATCATATCCGAAGGGTGTCCTGGAATGCTGGGGATATTCTTATATATGCATCTTGACTATGTCGGTTACCAGGTGTTCACCATATGAATGATTTTTATCTCTATGTATGTGATGTGTATTGAAATATGAAATCTTGTGGTCTATTGTTACGATTTGATATATATAGGTTAAACCTATAACTCACCAATATTTTTGTTGACGTTTAAAGCATGTTTATTCTCAGGTGAATATTAAGAGCTTTCGTTGTTGCATACTAAAATAAGGACAAGATTTGGAGTCCATGTTTGTATGATATTGTGTAAAAACTGCATTCAAGAAACATATGTCGATGTAATATATTTCTATTGTAAACCATTATGTAATGGTCGTGTGTAAACAGTATATTTTAGATTATCATTATTTGATAATCTACGTAATGTTTTTAAAACCTTTATTGATAAAATAAAGGTTATGGTTGTTTTAAAAATGAATGCAGTCTTTGAAAAACGTCTCATATAGAGGTCAATACCTCGCAACGATATCAATTAATATGGAGCGTTTATAATCAATATGAACGGGACATTTTAGTTGGTATCCGAGCGTTGGTCTTAGAGAACCAGAAAATTGCATTAGTGTTTCTTACCGAGTTTTGTTAGGATGCATTAGTGAGTCTGGACTTCGACCGTGTTTTTCTTCAAAAATGATTGCTTAACATTTTTTGTTGGAAACTATATATTATTAACATGTAAATATTATGTGATATATTAATCTCTTAACGTGTTTGATATTGTGTGATATATGTCTACCTCTAGTACAAATCCCATTGATTCACCTAATAATAATGAAGAGTCGAATATATTTTAGGAAGATTCACAAATTCCCGAAGAGGAACCGGAAGAAGAAGAACAGGAAGAGGAGGAACCGGAAGAAGATGAACCAGAAGAGGAGGAATCGGAAGAGGAGGAACCAGAAGAAGAGGTTCCAGAGGAAGAAATATTGATACCTATAGTAAATCGATTAAATTAAAGAAAATCCTCAACCAACAGAACCAAATTTAATAATGGTCAATGGTGTTTCTGCCGAGGAAGCAAAATATTGGGAAGATTACCAATTTTCCGATGAATCGGATCCCGATGAGGATTCCGATGATGTTATAGAAATTACCTCGACCCAATTTAATAAAGCGAAAGAAAATAATAAGGGAAAAAGTATAAAAATATAGAAACCCGATTCCATCACCGATGAACTTTATATGTATCGACAACATCCGTATTTCCTAAAATGTAACAATGACCCGAGAACCTCTAAACCACCAGGTTTTCCAGAGGAACACCATATATTCCTAGAAAATTAGGAAAACGAACCAAGTCCGAAGAAGAAGAAACCAGTGATTCAGATTTGAAGGTTGTAATCATGTTGTGTATTATATGTATTGTAGTGTGCTTGTACTTTTATGTTCTATGTAAAAATTGCTTGTATTGTTTGTTAATTATCTTTACGAATCTAATCCTTGTCTATTTTACAGTATAAAAACAAAATGGACGTTAAGGGTAGACAACCGAATATTTTAGAAGACCTACCAGAGGATATGATTGAGGAAATCTTGTCTAGAGTCGGTCAGAATTCATCAGCACATTTAGTTATGGTGAAATTAACTTGTCAAACATTTGAAAGACTTTCCAGAAATGCCTTAGTTTATAAAAGGCTTTCCTTTGATAGGTTTGGTATATCACATTGGGGAGACCGTAAGTTACGCTTTGTTTTCTTTAAAGCGTTAAATGCGGGGAACCCAAATGCAATTTTACGCTACGGGTTAAGAACCTATTTTGACTCAACATATCCCAACATAGGATTTCGTGAATTAGAAAGAGCTTCTAACATGCAACATAAAGAAGCATGTTATGCTTACGGGTTAGTGATGTTCGCTTCTTACCAAAGTGAGAAAAAGAACATTGGATTGCAAATTTTAAATAAAACCTTCCCACAAGTGACGTATTCAGTATTTGGGGTGAGAAACAAGGTTTTTAGATTATTACGGGGCTGTTGGACATTACGAAACCCTCGTCCTTTTGACGACATTACAACATGCTGCCTAGCCAATGGTCATAACGGTTATTTTCCACAAGACCAAGGATGGGAAGTCGTCTTAGTAAAACCAGAATGTATGACTTATTTCTAGACTTATGAATTACGTGTCTTTATTTCCTTTGCTGAACAACTTGCGTATTAACTAGATTTATCTTCAAAACTGTCCTGTATCATAGTGTACTATATTTCATGTTATATGTAATATAGCGAAGTTGTAAGTTTGAAGAATATTTGTATGTGATATATTATTATAATCAGTTTTTCATATGGAATTGTAGTAGTTGAATTGTATATTAGCTACTAAGTATGAACTTAACGGGTAGGTAGTACCTGAATTTAAACTTATAAAACGCTAATATGAAGAAAAAGCTTTTATAAATGAGTTCATATTATGCTACGAGATACTATTGACTACTCTTAATATTCTGTATGATTAAATTGTTTTATTTGACTATTTTGAAGGAAATGGCATCGACTACTCGACACACCTTGAATATGAGCGAAGAGGAATTTCTTGCCTTTCTTGCTTCAAACATAGCCGCAGTACAGGCCGCGCTACATACCAACAATAACTCTGAATCTAGCAATACAGCTAATGGTGCTAGAAATCGTGTAGAATGCTCCTACAAGGAATTCACTGCCTGTAAACCTTCAGAATTTGATGAGACCGAAGGACCAATCGGATTGAAACGGTGGACCGAGAAAGTTGAATCGGTCTTTCCCATAAGTGTGCTGAAGGAGACAAAGTGAAGTACGCTACGCATACCTTCACAGGTATTGCGTTAACATGGTGGAATACCTATCTAGAGCAAGTGGGACAAGATGCTGCTTACGCGCTACCGTTGTCAGCATTCAAGCACTTGATGAACGAGAAGTACCGTCCCAGAACCGAGGTCAATAAGCTTAAGTCAGAACTTAGAGGGTTATGAACACATGGATTCGATATTACTTCGTACGAAAGACGATTCACAGAATTGTGCCTATTGTGTCCGAGAGCGTTCGAAGATGAGGAAGAGAAGATCGACGCGTTTGTGAAAGGGTTACCAGAGAGAATCCAAGAAGATATAACTTCACACGAGCCTGCCTCCATACAAAAGGCATGTAGAATGGCTCACAAACTAGTGAACCAGATTGAGGGAAGAATTAAAGAACAGGAGGTCGAAGAGGCCAACGTGAAGTTAGTCAAAAGAAAGTGGGAGGAAAACGGTGATAAGAGTCACCAAAACAACAACTATCCCAACAATCGCAACATTAATCACAACTACAACAAACGGCACCACAACAACAACAACAACAACAACTACAACAATCATCCCAACAACAATAACAACCGCAACAACAACAACAATCAGAAGCAGCTATGCCAAAGGTGTGAAAAGTATCACTCGGGGTTCTACACCAAATTTTCCAACAAGTGTAAAAGAAATGGTCATAGCGCGGCGAAGTGTGAGGTCTACGGACCAGGGGTTAACAGATAGAAAGGAACAAATGGTGTCAGAACGAGTAATGGCAGAGCAAGTAGTGTCGGAGAAAGTTATACCAATGTAGTTTGTTATAAATGTGGAAAACCGGGCCACATTATTAGAAATTTCCCGAACTAGGAGAACACGAATGGACAAGGCCACAAAAGAGTTTTCAATATTAATGCGGCAGAGGCACAGGAAGACCCGGAGCTTGTTACGGGTACGTTTCTTATTGACAATAAATCTGATTACGTTTTATTTGATTCGTGTACAGATAGACGCTATTTGAGTAGAGATTTTTGTGCTAAATTAAGTTGTCCATTAACACCGTTGGATAGTAAATTTTTACTCGAATTAGCAAACGGTAAATTAATTTCAGCAGATTATATATGCCGGAATCGAGAAATTAAACTGGGTAGCGAAATATTTAAGATTGATTTGATACCAGTAGAGTTAGGGAGTTTTCATGTAATAGTTCGCATGGACTGGCTAAAGGAGATGAAAGCAGAGATCGTATGTTACAAAAATGCAATTCGCATTGTACGAGAAGAAGGAGAACCCTTAATGGTGTACGGAGAAAAGGGCAACACGAAGCTACATCTTATTAGTAATTTGAAGGCACAAAAACTAATAAGAAAAGGTTGCTATGCTGTTCTAGCACACATCGAGAATGTACAAACTGAAGAAAAGAGCATCAATGATGTTCCCGTCGCAAATGAATTTCCCGATGTATTTCTGAAAGAATTACCGGGACTACCTCTACATCGATCTGTTGAATTTCAAATAGATCTTGTACCAGGATCTGCACCAATAGCTCGTGCTCCTTACAGACTCGCACCCAGCGAGATGAAAGAACTGCAAAGCCAACTGCAAGAACTATTAGAACGTGGTTTTATTCGACCAAGCACATCACCATGGGGAGCTCCTATTTTGTTTGTCAAGAAGAAGGATGGTACATTTATGAAATGTCCCGTTCTTATTGATTAAAAACGTTCCATATTAATTGATTTCGTTGCGAGGTTTTGACCTCTATATGAGACGTTTTTCAAAGACTGCATTCATTTTTAAAACAAACCATAACCTTTATTTCATAGATAAAGGTTTTAAAAAGCTTTACGTAGATTATCAAATAATGATAATCTAAAATATCCAGTTTACACACGACCATTACATAATGGTTTACAATACAAATATGTTACAACAAAATAAGTTTCTTGAATGCAGTTTTTACACAATATCATACAAGCATGGACTCCAAATCTTGTCCTTATTTAAGTATGCGACTGCGGAAGCTCTTAATAATCACCTGAGAATAAACATGCTTAAAACGTCAAAAAAAATGTTGGTGAGTTATAGGTTTAACCTATATATATCAAATCATAATAATAGACCACAAGATTTCATATTTCAATACACATCCCATACATAGAGATAAAAATCATTCATATGGTGAAAACCTGGTAACCGACATTAACAAGATGCATATATAAGAATATCCCCATCATTCCGGGACACCCTCCGGATATGATATAAATTTCGAAGTACTAAAGCATCCGGTACTTTGGATGGGGTTTGTTATGCCCAATAGATCTATCTTTAGGATTCGCGTCAAATAGGGTGTCTGTTCCCTAATTCTTAGATTACCAGACTTAATAAAAAGGGGCATATTCGATTTCGATAATTCAACCATAGAATGTAATTTCACGTACTTGTGTCTATTTTGTAAATCATTTATAAAACCTGCATGTATTCTCATCCAAAAATATTAGATTTTAAAAGTGGGACTATAACTCACTTTCACAGATTTTTACTTCGTCGGGAAGTAAGACTTGGCCACTGGTTGATTCACGAACCTATAACAATATATACATATATATCAAAGTATGTTCATAATATATTTACAACACTTTTAATATATTTTGATGTTTTAAGTTTATTAAGTCAGCTGTCCTCGTTAGTAACCTACAACTAGTTGTCCACAGTTAGATGTACAGAAATAAATCGATAAATATTATCTTGAATCAATCCACGACCCAGTGTATACGTATCTCAGTATTGATCACAACTCAAACTATATATATTTTGGTATCAACCTCAACCCTGTATAGCTAACTCCAACATTCACATATAGAGTGTCTATGGTTGTTCCGAAATATATATAGATGTGTCGACATGATAGGTCGAAACATTGTATACGTGTCTATGGTATCTCAAGATTACATAATATACAATACAAGTTGATTAAGTTATGGTTGGAATAGATTTGTTACCAATTTTCACGTAGCTAAAATGAGAAAAATTATCCAATCTTGTTTTACCCATAACTTCTTCATTTTAAATCCGTTTTGAGTGAATCAAATTGCTATGGTTTCATATTGAACTCTATTTTATGAATCTAAACAGAAAAAGTATAGGCTTATAATCGGAAAAAATAAGTTACAAGTCGTTTTTGTAAAGATAGTCATTTCAGTCGAAAGAACGACGTCTAGATGACCATTTTAGAAAACATACTTCCACTTTGAGTTTAACCATAATTTTTGGATATAGTTTCATGTTCATAATAAAAATAATTTTCTCAGAATAACAACTTTTAAATCAAAGTTTATCATAGTTTTTAATTAACTAACCCAAAACAGCCCGCGGTGTTACTACGACGGCTTAAATCCTGTTTTACGGTGTTTTTCGTGTTTCCAGGTTTTAAATCATTAAGTTAGCATATCATATAGATATAGAACATGTGTTTAGTTGATTTTAAAAGTCAAGTTAGAATGATTAACTTTTGTTTGCGAACAAGTTTAGAATTAACTAAACTATGTTCTAGTGATTACAAGTTTAAACCTTCGAATAAGATAGCTTTATATGTATGAATCGAATGATGTTATGAACATCATTACTACCTTAAGTTCCTTAGATAAACCTACTGGAAAAGAGAAAAATGGATCTAGCTTCAACGGATCCTTGGATGGCTCGAAGTTCTTGAAACAGAATCATGAAACGAAAACAAGTTCAAGTAAGATCATCACTTGAAATAAGATTGTTATAGTTATAGAAATTGAACCAAAGTTTGAATATGATTATTAACTTGTATTAGAATGATAACCTACTGTAAGAAACAAAGATTTCTTGAGGTTGGATGATCACCTTACAGGATTGGAAGTAAGCTAGCCAACTTGGAAGTATTCTTTAATTTATGAAACTACAACTTGTAGAATATATGAAGAACACTTAGAACTTGAAGATAGAACTTGAGAGAGAAAAATTAGATGAAGAAAATTGAAGAATGAAAGTGTTTGTAGGTGTTTTTGGTCGTTGGTGTATGGATTAGATATAAAGGATATGTAATTTTGTTTTCATGTAAATAAGTCATGAATGATTACTCATATTTTTGTAATTTTATGAGATATTTCATGCTAGTTGCCAAATGATGGTTCCCACATGTGTAAGGTGACTCACATGGGCTGCTAAGAGCTAATCATTGGAGTGTATATACCAATAGTACATACATCTAAAAGCTGTGTATTGTACGAGTACGAATACGGGTGCATACGAGTAGAATTGTTGATGAAACTGAACGAGGATGTAATTGTAAGCATTTTTGTTAAGTAGAAGTATTTTGATAAGTGTATTGAAGTCTTTCAAAAGTTTATAAATACATATTAAAACACTACATGTATATACATTTTAACTAAGTCGTTAAGTCATCGTTAGTCGTAACATGTATGTGTTGTTTTGAAACCTTTAGGTTAACGATCTTGTTAAATGTTGTTAACCCAATGTTTATAATATCAAATGAGATTTTAAATTATTATATTATCATGATATTATCATGTATGAATATCTCTTAATATGATATATATACATTAAATGTCTTTACAATGATAATCGTTACATATATGTCTCGTTTAAAAATCATTAAGTTAGTAGTCTTGTTTTTACATATGTAGTTCATTGTTAATATACTTAATGATATGTTTAATTATCATAGTATCATGTTAACTATATATATATCCATATATATGTCATCATATAGTTTTTACAAGTTTTAACGTTCGTGAATCACCGGTCAACTTGGGTGGTCAATTGTCTATATGAAACATATTTCAATTAATCAAGTCTTAACAAGTTTGATTGCTTAACATGTTGGAAACATTTAATCATGTAAATATCAATCTCAATTAATATATATAAACAAGGAAAAGTTCGGGTCACTACAGTACCTACCCGTTAAATAAATTTCGTCCCGAAATTTTAAGCTGTTGAAGGTGTTGACGAATCTTCTGGAAATAGATGCGGGTATTTTTTCTTCATCTGATCTTCATGCTCCCAGGTGAACTCGGGTCCTCTACGAGCATTCCATTGAACCTTAACAATTGGTATATTGTTTTGCTTAAGTCTTTTAACCTCACGATCCATTATTTCGACGGGTTCTTCGATGAATTGAAGTTTTTCGTTGATTTGGATTTCATCTAACGGAATAGTGAGATCTTCTTTAGCAAAACATTTCTTCAAATTCAAGACGTGGAAAGTGTTATGTACAGCCGCGAGTTGTTGAGGTAACTCAAGTCGGTAAGCTACTGGTCCGACACGATCAATAATCTTGAATGGTCCAATATACCTTGGATTTAATTTCCCTCGTTTACCAAATCGAACAACGCCTTTCCAAGGTGCAACTTTAAGCATGACCATCACTCCAATTTCAAATTCTATATCTTTTCTTTTAATGTCAGCGTAGCTCTTTTGTCAAATTTGGGCGGTTTTAAACCGTTGTTGAATTTGGATGATCTTCTAGGTAGTTTCTTGTATAATCTCCGGACCCGTAATCTGTCTATCCCCCACTTCACTCCAACAAATCGGAGACCTGCACTTTCTACCATAAAGTGCTTCAAACGGCGCCATCTCAATGCTTGAATGGTAGCTGTTGTTGTAGAAAAATTCTGCTAACGGTAGATGTCGATCCCAACTGTTTCCGAAATCAATAACACATGCTCGTAGCATGTCTTCAAGCGTTTGTATCGTCCTTTCGCTCTGCCCATCAGTTTGTGGATGATAGGCAGTACTCATGTCTAGACGAGTTCCTAATGCTTGCTGTAATGTCTGCCAGAATCTTGAAATAAATCTGCCATCCCTATCAGAGATAATAGAGATTGGTATTCCATGTCTGGAGATGACTTCCTTCAAATACAGTCGTGCTAACTTCTCCATCTTGTCATCTTCTCTTATTGGCAGGAAGTGTGCTGATTTGGTGAGACGATCAACTATTACCCAAATAGTATCAAAACCACTTGCAGTCCTTGGCAATTTAGTGATGAAATCCATGGTAATGTTTTCCCATTTCCATTCTGAGATTTCGGGTTGTTGAAGTAGACCTGATGGTTTCTGATGCTCAGCTTTGACCTTAGAACACGTCAAACATTCTTCTACGTATTTAGCAACATCGGCTTTCATACCCGGCCACCAAAAATGTTTCTTGAGATCCTTGTACATCTTCCCCGTTCCAGGATGTATTGAGTATCTGGTTTTATGAGCTTCTCTAAGTATCATTTCTCGCATATCTCCAAATTTTGGTACCCAAATCCTTTCAGCCCTATACCGGGTTCCGTCTTCCCGAATATTAAGATGCTTCTCCGATCCTTTGGGTATTTCATCCTTTAAATTTCCCTTTTTTAAAACTCTTTGTTGCGCCTCCTTTATTTGAGTAGTAAGGTTATTATGAATCATTATATTCATAGATTTTACTCGAATGGGTTCTCTGTCCTTCCTGCTCAAGGCGTCGGCTACCACATTTGCCTTTCCCGGGTGGTAACGAATTTCAAAGTCGTAATCATTCAACAATTCAATCCACCTACGCTGCCTCATATTCAGTTGTTTTTGATTAAATATGTGTTGAAGACTTTTGTGGTCGGTATATATAATACTTTTGACCCCATATAAGTAGTGCCTCCAAGTCTTTAATGCAAAAACAACCGCGCCTAATTCCAAATCATGCGTCGTATAATTTTGTTCGTGAATCTTCAATTGTATAGACGCATAAGCAATTACTTTTGTTCGTTGCATTAATACACAACCGAGACCTTGCTTTGAGGCATCACAATATATCACAAAATCATCATTCCCTTCAGGTAATGACAATATAGGTGCCGTAGTTAACTTTTTTCTTCAATAACTGAAACGCTTTCTCTTGTTCATCCTTCCATTCAAATTTCTTCCCTTTATGCGTTAATGCAGTCAAGGGTTTTGCTATTCTGGAAAAGTCTTGGATGAACCTTCTGTAGTAACCAGCTAGTCCTAAAAACTGGCGTATGTGTTTCGGAGTTTTCGGGGTTTCCCACTTTTCAACAGTTTCTATCTTTGCCGGATCCACCTTAATACCTTCTTTGTTCACTATGTGACCGAGGAATTGAACTTCTTCCAACCAAAATGCACACTTTGAAAACTTAGCGTACAATTCTTCCTTCCTCAATACTTCTAACACCTTTCTCAAATGTTCACCGTGTTCTTGGTCATTCTTTGAGTAAATAAGTATGTCATCAATGAAAACAATGACAAACTTGTCAAGGTATGGTTCACACACTCGGTTCATAAGGTCCATGAACACAGCTGGTGCATTAGTCAATCCAAACGGCATAACCATAAACTCATAATGACCATAACGCGTCCTAAAAGCAGTCTTTGGAATATCATCTTCTTTCACCCGCATTTGATGATACCCGGAACGTAAGTCAATCTTTGAATAAACAGACGAGCCTTGTAGTTGATCAAATAAGTCGTCGATTCTCGGTAGTGGGTAGCGGTTCTTGATGGTAAGTTTGTTCAACTCTCGGTAGTCTATACTCAACCTGAATGTACCATCTTTCTTCTTGACAAACAAAAC
The DNA here is from genome assembly GCF_046630445.1 of Rutidosis leptorrhynchoides. NCBI lineage: Eukaryota > Viridiplantae > Streptophyta > Magnoliopsida > Asterales > Asteraceae > Rutidosis > Rutidosis leptorrhynchoides. Next base: position 211,594,048 of record NC_092334.1, read on the forward strand.
AGGAGCTTCCCACGTTGATGTGCTTGGTCGAATGAAACCACGCTCTAAAAGTTCTTGTAATTGGCTTTGCAGTTCTTTCATCTCGCTGGGTGCGAGTCTGTAAGGAGCACGAGCTATTGGTGCAGCTCCTGGTACAAGATCTATTTGAAATTCAACGGATCGATGTGGGGGTAATCCTGGTAATTCTTTCGGAAATACATCGGGAAATTCTTTTGCGACGGGAACATCATTGATGCTTTTTTCTTCAGTTTGTACTTTCTTGACGTGTGCTAGAATAGCATAGCAACCTTTTCTTATTAGTTTTTGTGCCTTCAGGTTACTAATAAGATTTAACTTTGCGTTGCTCTTTTCTCCGTACACCATTAAGGGTTTTCCTTTTTCTCGTATAATGCGAATTGCATTTTTGTAACAAACGATCTATGCTTTCACTTCTTTCAACCAGTCCATACCGATTATCACATCAAAACTCCCTAACTCTACTGGTATCAAGTCAATCTTAAATGTTTTGCTAACCAGTTTAATTTCTCGATTCCGACATATATTATCTGCTGAAATTAATTTACCATTTGCTAATTCGAGTAAAAATTTACTATCCAAAGGCGTCAATGGGCAACTTAATTTAGCACAAAAATCTCTACTCATATAGCTTCTATCCGCACCCGAATCAAATAAAACGTAAGCAGATTTATTGTCAATAAGAAACGTACCCGTAACAAGCTCCGGGTCTTCCTGTGCTTCTGCCGCATTATTATTGAAAACACTTCTGTCGACTTGTCCATTCGTGTTCTTCTGGTTCGGGCAATTTATAATAATGTGGCCCGGTTTTCCACATTTATAACAAACTACATTGGCATAACTTGCTCCGACACTACTTGCTCCGCCATTACTCGTTCTGACACCATTTGTTCCTTTCGTTCTGTTAACCCCTAGTCCGTAGACCTCACACTTCACCGCGCTTTGACCATTTCTTTTACACTTGTTGCAAAATTTGGTGCAGAACCCCGAGTGATACTTTTCACACCTTTGGCATAGCTGCTTCTGATTGTTGTTGTTGTTGCGGTTGTTATTGTTATTAGGATGATTGTTGTAGTTGCTGTTGTTGTTGTTGTTGTTGTTGTTGTTGTTGTTGTTGTTGTTGTTGTTGTTGTTGTTGTTGTTGTTGTTGTTGTTGTTGTTGTTGTTGTTGTTGTTGTTGTTGTTGTGTGTTGTTGTTGTTGTTGGGCCGTTTGTTGTAGTTGCGATTGATGTTGCGATTGTTGGGATAGTTGTTGCGATTATTGTTGTAATTGTTGTTGTTGTTGTATTGGTGATTCTTATCACCGTTTTCCTCCTACTTTCTTTTGACTTGCTTCACATTGGCCTCTTCAGCAGTCTGTTCTTTAATTCTTTCTTCAATCTGGTTCACTAGTTTGTGAGCCATTCTACATGCCTGTTGTATGGAGGCGGGCTCGTGTGAACTTATATCTTCTTAGATTCTTTCCGGTAATCCTTTCACAAACGCGTCGATCTTCTCTTCCTCATCTTCGAACGCTCCCGGACACAATAGGCACAATTCTGTGAATCGTCTTTCGTACGTGGTAATATCAAATCCTTGGGTTCATAACCCTCTAAGTTCTGTCTTGAGCTTATTGACCTCGGTTCTGGGACGGTACTTTTCGTTCATCAAGTGCTAGAATGCTGACCACGGTAGTGTGTAAGCATCATCTTGTTCCACTTGCTCTAGATAGGTATTCCACCATGTTAACGCAGAACCTGTGAAGGTATGCGTAGCATACTTCACTTTGTCCTCTTCAGTACACTTACTTATGGCAAACACCAATTCGACCTTCTCGGTCCACCATTTCAATCCGATCGGTCCTTCGGTTCCATCAAATTTCAAAGGTTTGCAGGCAGTGAATTCTTTGTAGGGGCATCCTACACGATTTCCTGTACTGCTAGATCCAAGGTTATTGTTGGTATGTAGCGCATCCTGTACTGCGGCTATGTTTGAAGCAAGAAAGGCACGAAATTCCTCTTCGCTCATATTCATGGTTTGTCGAGTAGTCGGTGCCATTTCCTTCAAATAGTCAAATGAAACAAGTTAATCATACAGAATATTAAGAGTAGTCAATAGTATCTCGTAGCATAATATGAACTCATTTATAAAAGCTTTTTCTTCATATTAGCGTTTTATAAGTTTAAATTCGGGTAGTACCTACCCGTTAAGTTCATACTTAGTAGCTAATATACAATTCAACTACAACAATTCTATATGAAAAACTGATTATAATAATATTTCGCGTTCAAACTTTTACACAATATTTTACAAACTTACAATACCGCTTATTTTACATATAGCATGAAATATAGCACACAATAACTTTGATACAAGATAGTTGTGAAGATAATTCTAGCTAGTACACAAGTCGTTCAGTAAAGGCAATAAAGACACGTAATTCATACGTCCAGAAACAAGTCATGCATTCTGGTTTTACTAGGACTACTTCCCATCCTTGGTCTTGTGGAACATAACCGTTATGGCCATTGATAATGTAGCGTGTTGTAACATCGTCAAAGGGGCGAGGGTTACGTAATATCCAACAGTCCCTTAACAATCTAAAAACCTCATTTCTTACCCCAATTACCGACTCCGTCACTTGTGGGAACGTTTTGTTTAATAGTTGTAGCCCGATGTTCTTGTTCTCACTTTGGTGAGAAGTGAACATTACTAAGCCGTAAGCATAACATGCTTCTTTATCTTGCATGTTAGCCGCTTTTTCTAAATCATGAAGTCCTATATTCGGATATATTGAGTCAAAATAATTTCTTAACCCAGTGCGTAAAATAGCATTTGGGTTCCCCGCAATATATGCGTCAAAGTAAACACATTGTAACTTATGGATTTCCCAATGTGATATCCCCCATATTTCGAACGAAAGCCTTTTATAAACCAAGGCATTCTTGGAACGTTCTTCGAATGTCTTACAAACTGATCTCGCCTTAAATAGTTGTGCCGAGGAATTCTGACCGACTCTAGACAAGATTTCATCAATCATGTCTCAGGGTAGGTCTCTTAAAATATTGGGTTGTCTATCCATTTTGTGTTTTTATACTGTAAAATAGACAAGAGTTAGATTCATAAAAAAAAATACTTATTAATACAAGCAATTTTTACATATATCATAAAGCATAAGCACACTATATTACATATATTACACCACACGAATACAACTATCATATTCCGACTCGCTCGTTTCTTCTTCTTCGGTTTTGGTTCGTTTTGACAAGTTTCTAGGGATATATGATGTTCCCCTAATACGAGCCGTCATTTTCCACATTGGTTTAGAAAAACCTGGTGGTTTAGAGGTTCCCGGGTTATTGTCACAACTTAAGAAATACGGGTGTTGACGATACATATAAAGTTCATCGGGATTGGAATCAGATTTCTCTATTTTTATGCCCTTTCCCTTATTGTTCTCTTTTGCTTTTTTAAATTCAGTTGGGGTAATTTCTATAACATCATCGGAATCCTCGTCGGGATCCGATTCATCGGAGAATTGGTAATCCTCCCAATATTTTGCTTCCTTGGCGGAAACACCGTTGACCATAATTAACTTTGGTCGGTTGGTTGAGGATTTTCTTCTACTTAACCGTTTTATTATTTCCCCCACTGGTTCTTCTTCCGGTTCCGATTCTTCTTCCGGTTCCGATTCTTCTTCCGGTTCCGACTCTTCTTCCGGTTCCTCTTCGGGAACTTGTGAATCAGTCCACGAATCATTCCAATTTACATTCGACTCTTCATTATTATTAGGTGAGTCAATGGGACTTGTTCTAGAGGTAGACATCTATCACATAATATCAAACACGTTAAGAGATTAATATATCACATAATATTTACATGTTAATAATATATAGTTTCCAACAAAAATGTTAAGCAATCATTTTTAAAGAAAACACGGTCGAAGTCCAGACTCACTAATGCATCCTAACAAACTCGATAAGACACACTAATGCAAATTTTCTGGTTCTCTAAGACCAACGCTCGGATACCAACTGAAATTTCCCGTTCTTATTGATTAAAAACGTTCCATATTAATTGATTTCGTTGCGAGGTTTTGACCTCTATATGAGACGTTTTTCAAAGACTGCATTCATTTTTAAAACAAACCATAACCTTTATTTCATAGATAAAGGTTTTAAAAAGCTTTATGTAGATTATCAAATAATGATAATCTAAAATATCATGTTTACACACGACCATTACATAATGGTTTACAATACAAATATGTTACAACAAATAAGTTTCTTGAATGCAGTTTTTACACAATATCTTACAAGCTTGGACTCCAAATCTCGTCCTTATTTAAGTATGCGACAGCGAAAGCTCTTAATAATCACCTGAGAATAAACATGCTTAAAACGTCAACAAAAATGTTGGTGAGTTATAGGTTTAACCTATATATATCAAATCATAATAATAGACCACAAGATTTCATATTTCAATACACATCCCATACATAAAGATAAAAATCATTCATATGGTGAACACCTGGTAACCGACATTAACAAGATGCATATATAAGAATATCCCCATCATTCCGGGACACCCTTCGGATATGAAATAAATTTCAAAGTACTAAAGCATCCGGTACTTTGGATGGGGTTTGTTAGGCCTAATAGATCTATCTTTAGGATTCGCGTCAATTAGGGTGTCTGTTTCCTAATTCTTAGATTACCGGACTTAATAAAAAGGGGCATATTCGATTTCGATAATTCAACCATAGAATTTAATTTCACGTACTTGTGTCTATTTTGTAAATCATTTATAAAACCTGCATGTATTCTCATCCCAAAAATATTAGATTTTAAAAGTGGGACTATAACTCACTTTCACAGATTTTTACTTCGTCGGGAAGTAAGACTTGGCCACTGGTTGATTCACGAACCTATAACAATATATACATATTTATCAAAGTATGTTCAAAATATATTTACAACACTTTTAATATATTTTGATGTTTTAAGTTTATTAAGTCAGCTGTCCTCGTTAGTAACCTACAACTAGTTGTCCACAGTTAGATGTACAGAAATAAATCGATAAATATTATCTTGAATCAATCCACGACCCAGTGTATACGTATCTCAGTATTGATCACAACTCAAACTATATATATTTTGGAATCAACCTCAACCCTGTATAGCTAACTCCAACATTCACATATAGAGTGTCTATGGTTGTTCCGAAATATATATAGATGTGTCGACATGATAGGTCGAAACATTGTATACGTGTCTATGGTATCTCAAGATTACATAATATACAATACAAGTTGATTAAGTTATGGTTGGAATAGATTTGTTACCAATTTTCACGTAGCTAAAATGAGAAAAATTATCCAATCTTGTTTTACCCATAACTTCTTCATTTTAAATCCGTTTTGAATGAATCAAATTGCTATGGTTTCATATTGAACTCTATTTTATGAATCTAAACAGAAAAATTATAGGTTTATTGTCGGAAAAATAAGTTACATGTCTTTTTTGTAAAGGTAGTCATTTCAGTCAAAAGAACGACGTCTAGATGACCATTTTAGAAAACATACTTCCACTTTGAGTTTAACCATAATTTTTGGATATAGTTTCATGTTCATAATAAAAATAATTTTCTCAGAATAACAACTTTTAAATCAAAGTTTATCATAGTTTTTAATTAACTAACCCAAAACAGCCCGCGGTGTTACAACGACGGCTTAAATCCGGTTTTACGGTGTTTTTCGTGTTTCCAGGTTTTAAATCATTAAGTTAGCATATCATATAGATATAGAATATGTGTTTAGTTGATTTTAAAAGTCAAGTTAGAAGGATTAACTTTTGTTTGCGAACAAGTTTAGAATTAACTAAACTATGTTCTAGTGATTACAAGTTTAAACCTTCGAATAAGATAGCTTTATATGTATGAATCGAATGATGTTATGAACATAATTACTACCTTAAGTTCCTTGGATAAACCTACTGGAAAAGATAAAAATGGATCTAGCTTCAACGGATCCTTGGATGGCTCGAAGTTCTTGAAACAGAATCATGACACGAAAACAAGTTCAAGTAAGATCATCACTTGAAATAAGATTGTTATAGTTATAGAAATTGAACCAAAGTTTGAATATGATTATTACCTTGTATTAGAATGATAACCTACTGTAAGAAACAAAGATTTCTTGAGGTTGGATGATCACCTTACAAGATTGGAAGTGAGCTAGCAAACTTGAAAGTATTCTTGATTTTATGTAACTAGAACTTGTAGAATATATGAAGAACACCTAGAACTTGAAGATAGAACTTGAGAGAGATCAATTAGATGAAGAAAATTGAAGAATGAAAGTGTTTGTAGGTGTTTTTGGTCGTTGGTGTATGGATTAGATATAAAGGATATGTAATTTTGTTTTCATGTAAATAAGTCATGAATGATTACTCATATTTTTGTAATTTTATGAGATATTTCATGCTAGTTGCCAAATGATGGTTCCCACATGTGTTAGGTGACTCACATGGGCTTCTAAGAGCTGATCATTGGATTGTATATACCAATAGTACATACATCTAAAAGTTGTGTATTGTACGATTACGAATACGGGTGCATACGAGTAGAATTGTTGATGAAACTGAACGAGGATGTAATTGTAAGAATTTTTGTTAAGTAGAAGTATTTTGATAAGTGTATTGAAGTCTATCAAAAGTTTATAATTACATATTAAAACACTACATGTATATACATTTTAACTGAGTCGTTAAGTCATCGTTAGTCGTTACATGTAAGTGTTGTTTTGAAACCTTTAGGATAACGATCTTGTTAAATGTTGTTAACCCAATGTTTATAACATCAAATGAGATTTTAAATTATTATATTATCATGATATTATCATGTATGAATATCTCTTAATATGATATATTTACATTAAATGTCTTTACAACGATAATCGTTACATATATGTCTCGTTTAAAAATCATTAAGTTAGTAGTCTTGTTTTTACATATGTAGTTCATTGTTAATATACTTAATGATATGTTTACTTATCATAGTATCATGTTAACTATATATATATCCATATATATGTCATCATATAGTTTTTACAAGTTTTAACGTTCGTGAATCACCGGTCAACTTGGGTGGTCAATTGTCTATATGAAACATATTTCAATTAATCAAGTCTTAACAAGTTTGATTGCTTAACATGTTGGAAACATTTAATCATGTAAATATCAATCTCAATTAATATATATAAACATGGAAAAGTTCGGGTCACTACAATTTAGGTTGTGTATTGACTACAGAGAGTTGAATAAACTTACCATCAAAAACCGTTATCCACTGCCGAGAATTGACGACTTATTTGATCAACTACAAGGCTCGTCGGTTTATTCAAAAATCGATTTACGTTCTGGATATCATCAAATGTGAGTAAAGGAGGATGATATTCCAAAAACTGCTTTTAGGACGCGTTATGGTCATTACGAGTTTATGGTTATGCCGTTTGGATTGACTAACGCACCAGCTGTGTTCATGGACCTTATGAACCGAGTGTGTGGGCCATATCTTGACAAGTTTGTCATTGTTTTCATCGATGACATACTTATTTACTCAAAGAATGATCAAGAGCACGAAGAACATTTGAGAAAAGTGCTAGAAGTATTGAGGAAAGAAAAATTGTACGCTAAGTTTTCAAAGTGTGCATTTTGGTTGGAAGAAGTTCAATTCCTCTGTCACATAGTGAACAAAGAAGGTATCCAGGTGGACCCGGTAAAGATCGAAACCGTTGAAAAGTGGGAAACCCCAAAAACTCCGAAGCATATACGTCAAATTTTAGTATTGGCTGGTTACTACAGAAGATTCATCCAAGATTTCTCCAAAATATCAAAACCCTTGACTGCATTAACGCATTAAGGGAAGAAATTTGAATGGAAGGATGAACAAGAGAAGGCGTTTCAGTTATTGAAGAAAAAGCTAACTACGGCACCTATATTGTCATTGCCTGAAGGGAATGATGATTTTGTGATTTATTGTGACGCATCAAAGCAAGGTCTCGGTTGTGTATTAATGTAATGAACGAAGGTGATTGCTTATGCGTCTAGACAATTGAAGATTCACGAGTAAAATTATACACCTCACGATTTTGAATTGGGTGCTGTTGTTTTTGCATTAAAGACTTGGAGGCATTATTTATATGGGGTCAAAAGTATTATATATACCGACCACAAAAGTCTCCAACATATATTTAATCAGAAGCAACTGAATATGAGATAGCGCAGGTGGATTGAATTGTTGAATGATTACGACTTTGAGATTCGTTACCACCCGGGGAAGGCGAATGTAGTAGCCGACGCTTTGAGTAGAAAGGACAGAGTACCCATTCGAGTAAAATCTATGAATATAATGATTCATACTAACCTTACTACTCAAATAAAGGAGGCCCAACAAGGAGTTTTAAAAGAGGGAAACTTAAAGGATGAAATACCCAAATGATTGGAGAAGCATCTTAATATTCGGGAAGACGGAACTCGGTATAGGGCTAAAAGAATTTGGGTACCAAAATTTGGAGATATGAGGGAAATGGTACTTAGAGAAGCTCATAAAACCAGATACTCAATACATCCTAGAACGGGGAAGATGTACAAGGATCTCAAGAAACATTTTTGGTGGCCAGGTATGAAAGTCGATATCGTTAAATACGTAGGGGAAAGTTTGACGTGTTCTAAGGTCAAAGCAGAGCATTAGAAACCATCAGGTCTACTTCAACAATCCGAAATCCTAGAATGGAAATGGGAAAACATTACCATGGATTTCATCACTAAATTGCCAAGGACTGCAAGTGGTTTTGATACTATTTGGGTAATAGTTGATCGTCTCACCAAATCAGCACACTTCCTGCCAATAAAAGAAGATGACAAGATGGAGAAGTTAGCACGACTGTATTTGAAGGAAGTCGTCTCCAGACATGGAATACCAATCTCTATTATCTCTGATAGGGATGGCAGATTTATTTCAAGATTCTGGCAGACATTACAGCAAGCATTAGGAACTCATCTAGACATGAGTACTGCCTATCATCCACAAACTGATGGGTAGAGCGAAAGGATGATACAAATGCTTGAAGACATGCTACGACCATGTGTTATTGATTTCGGAAACAGTTGGGATCGACATCTACCGCTAGCAGAATTTTCCTACAACAATAGCTACCATTCAAGCATTGAGATGGCACCGTTTGAAGCACTTTATGGTAGAAAGTGCAGGTCTCCAATTTGTTGGAGTGAGGTGGGGGATAGACAGATTACGGATCCAGAGATAATACAAGAAACTACCGAGAAGATCATCCAAATTCAACAACGATTGAAAACCGCCCAAAGTCGACAAAAGAGCTTCATTGACATTAAAAGAAAAGATATAGAATTTGAAATTGGTGAGATGGTCATGCTTAAAGTTTCACCTTGGAAAGGCGATGTTCGATTTGTTAAACAAGGGAAACTAAATCCAAGGTATATTGGACCATTCATGATTATTGAACGTGTCGGACCAGTAGCTTACCGACTTGAGTTACCCCAACAACTCGCAGTTGTACATAACACTTTTCACGTCTCGAATTTAAAGAAATGTTTTGCTAAAGAAGATCTCACTATTCCGTTAGACGAAATTCAAATCAACGAAAAACTTCAATTCATTGAAGAACCCGTCGAAATAATGGATCATGAGGTTAAAAGACTTAAGTAAAACAAGATACCAATTGTTAAGGTTCGATGGAATGCTCGTAGAGGACCCGAGTTCACCTGGGAGTGTGAAGATCAGATGAAGAAGAAATACCCGCACCTATTTCCAGAAGATTCGTCAACACCTCCAACTGCTTAAAAATTTCGGGACGAAATTTATTTAACGGGTAGGTACTGTAGTGACCCGAACTTTTCCATGTTTATATATATTAAATGAAATTTATATTTACATGATTAAGTGTTTCCAACATGTTAAGCAATCAAACTTGTTAAGACTTGATTAATTGAAATAGGTTTCATATAGACAATTGACCACCCAAGTTGACCGGTGATTCACGAACGTTAAAACTTGTAAAAACTATATGATGACATATATATGATTATATATATAGTTAACATGATATTATGATAAGTAAGTATCTTATTAGGTATTTTAACAATGAGTTATATACATAACAATGAGACTATTGAATTTAAGAAACTCGAAAACGTTATATATAACGATTATCGTTATATCAACGTCTTACTAAGAACATATGAATCATATTAAGATATTGATACACTTGGTTAATTATGTTAAATGATAATTAAATATATCATTAAGTGTATTAACAATGAACTACATATGTAAAAATAAGACTACTAACTTAATGATTTCGAAACGAGACATATATGTAACGATTATCGTTGTAACGACATTTAACTGTATATATATAATACTAAGATATATTATATATCATAATATCATGATAATGTTACAATTTAACATCTATTTAGATATAATAAACATTGGGTTAACAACATTTAACATGATCGTTAACTTAAAGGTTTCAAATCAACATTTACATGTAACGACTAACGATGACTTAACGACTCAGTTAAAATGTATATACATGTAGTGTTTTAATATGTATTCATACATTTTTGAAAGACTTCAAGATACTTATCAAAATACTTCTACTTAACAAAAATGCTTACAATTACATCCTCGTTCAGTTTCATCAACAATTCTACTCGTATGCACCCTTATTCGTACTCGTACAATACACAGCTTTTAAACGTATGTACTATTGGTATATACACTCTAATGATCAGCTCTTAGCAGCCCATGTGAGTCACCTAACACATGTGGGAACCATCATTTGGCAACTAGCATGAAATATCTCATAAAATTACAAAAATATGAGTAATCATTCATGACTTATTTACATGAAAACAAAATTACACATCCTTTATATCTAATCCATATACCAATGACCAAAAACACCTACAAACACTTTCATTATTCAATTTTCTTCATCTAAGTGATCTCTCTCAAGTTCTATCTTCAAGTTCTAAGTGTTTTTCATAAATTCTATAAGTTCTAGTTTCATAAAATCAAGAATACTTCCAAGTTTTCTAGGTTACTTCCAATCTTGTAAATTAATCATCCAACCTCAAGAAATCTTTCTTATTTACAGTAATATATCTTTCTAATATAAGGTAATACTCATATTCAAACTTTGGTTCAATTTCTATAACTATAACAATATTATTTCGAGTGATGATCTTACTTGAATTTGTTTTCGTGTCATGATTCTGCTTCAAGAACTTTCAAGCCATCCAAGGATCCTTTGAAGCTAGATCCATTTGTCTCTTTTCCAGTAGGTTTATTCACAAAACTTGAGGTAGTAATGATGTTCTTAACATCATTCGATTCATACATATAAAGCTATCTTATTCGAAGGTTTAAACTTGAAATCACTAGAACATAGTTTAGTTAATTCTAAACTTGTTCGCAAACAAAAGTTAATCCTTCTAACTTGACTTTTAAAATCAACTAAACACATATTCTATATCTATATAATATGCTTACTTAATGATTTAAAACCGGAAAACACGAAAAACACCGTAAAATCGGATATACGCCGTTGTAGTAACACCGCGGGCTATTTTGGGTTAGTTAATTAAAAACTATGATAAATTTTGATTTAAAAGTTGTTCTTCTGGGAAAATGATTTTTCTTATGAACATGAAACTATATCCAAAAATCATGTTTAAACTCAAAGTGGAAGTATGTTTTCCAAAATGGTCATCTAGACGTCGTTCTTTCGACTAAAATGACTACCTTTAAAAAAACGACTTGTAACTTGTAATTCTGACTATAAACTTATACTTTTTCTGTATAGATTCATAAACTTAAGTTCAATATGAAACCATAGCAATTGAATTCACTCAAAACGGATTTAAAACGAAGAAGTTATGGGTAAAACAAGATTGGTTATTTTTGCGTGTTGTAGCTACGTGAAAATTGGTAACAAATCTATATTAATCATATCCTAGCTAACTTATATTGTATTATACATGTATTCTAATATATTATGTAATCTTGGGATACCATAGACACGTATGCAAATGTTTTGACATATCATATCGACCCATCTATATATATTATTTGGAACAACCATAGACACTCTATATGCTGTAATATTGGAGTTAGCTATACAGGGTTGAGGTTGATTCCAAAAATATATATAGTTTGAGTTGTGATCTAGCCTGAGACGTGTATACACTGGGTCGTGGATTGATTCAAGATAATATATATCGATTTATTTCTGTACATCTAATTATGGGCAACTAGTTGTAGGTTACTAACGAGGACAGCTGACTTAATACACTCAAATCTTTAAAACATAATAAAAATGGTTGTAATTATATTTTGATCATACTTTGATATATATGTACATATTTGTATAGGTTCGTGAATCGATCCGTGGCCAAGTCTTATTTTCGAGGAAGGAAATATCTGTGAAAGTGAGTTATAGTCCCACTTTTAAAATCTAATATTTTTGGGATGAGAATACATGCAGGCTTTATAAATGATTTACAAAATAGACACAAGTACGTGAAACTACCTTCTATGGTTGAATTATCGAAATCGAATATGCCCCTTTTTATTAAGTCTGGTAATCTAAGAATTAGGGAACAGACACCCTAATTGATACGAATCCTAAAGATAGATCTATTGGGCCTAACAAACTCCATCCAAAGTACCGGATGCTTTAGTACTTCGAAATTTATATCATATCCGACGGGTGTCCCGGAATGATGGGGATATTCTTATATATGCATCTTGTTAATGTCGGTTACCAGGTGTTCACCATATGAATGATTTTTATCTCTATGTATGGGATATGTATTGAAATATGAAATCTTGTGGTCTATTGTTACGATTTGATATATATAGGTTAAACCTATAACTCACCAACATTTTTGTTGACGTTTAAAGCATGTTTATTCTCAGGTGAATATTAAGAGCTTCCGCTGTTACATACTAAAATAAGGACAAGATTTGGAGTCCATGTTTGCATGATATTGTGTAAAAACTGCATTCAAGAAACATATGTCGATGTAATATATTTCTATTGTAAACCATTATGTAATGGTCGTGTGTAAACAGTATATTTTAGATTATCATTTTTGATAATCTACGTAATGTTTTTAAAACCTTTATTGATAAAATAAAGGTTATGGTTGTTTTAAAAATGAATGCTGTAGTGACCTGAACTTTTCCATGTTTATATATTAAATGAAATTGATATTTACATGATTAAGTGTTTCCAACATGTTAAGCAATCAAACTTATTAAGACTTGATTAATTGGAATAGGTTTCATATAGACAAATGACCACCCAAGTTGACCGGTGATTCACGAACGTTAAAACTTGTAAAAAATATACGATGACATATATATGGTTATATATATAGTTAACATGATTTTATTATAAGTATGTATCTCATTAGGTATTTTAACAATGAGTTATATACATAAAAATGAGACTATTAAATTAAGAAACTCGAAAACGATATATATAACGATTATCGTTATAACGTCTTACTAGGTACATATGAATCATATTAAGATATTGATACACTTGGTTAATTATGTTAAATGATAAGTAAATATATCATTAAGTATATTAACAATGAACTACATATGTAAAAATAAGACTACTAACTTAATGATTTTGAAACGAGACATATATGTAACGATTATCGTTGTAACGACATTTAATGTATATAGATCATATTAAGAGATATTCGTACATCATAATATCATGATAATATAATAATTTAAAATCTCATTTGATATTATAAACATTGGGTTAACAACATTTAACAAGATCGTTAACCTAAAGGTTTCAAAACAACATTTACATGTAACGACTAACGATGACTTAACGACTCAGTTAAAATGTATATACATGTAGTGTTTTAATATGTATTCATACACTTTTGAAAGACTTCAAGACACTTATCAAAATACTTCTACTTAACAAAAAAGCTTACAATTACATCCTCATTCAGTTTCATCAACAAATCTACTCGTATGCACCCGTATTCGTACTCGTACAATACACAGCTTTTAGATGTATGTACTATTGGTATATACACTCCAATGATCAGATCTTAGCAGCCCATGTGAGTCACCTAACACATGTAGGAACCATCATTTGGCAACTAGCATGAAATATCTCATAAAATTACAAAAAAATGAGTAATCATTCATGACTTATTTACATGAAAACAAAATTACATATCCTTTATATCTAATCCATACACCAACGACCAAAAACACCTACAAACACTTTCATTCTTCAATTTTCTTCCTCTAATTGATCTCTCTCAAGTTCTATCTTCAAGTTCTAAGTGTTCTTCATAAATTCCAAAAGTTCTAGTTTCATAAAATCAAGAATACTTCCAAGATTGCAAGTTTACTTCCAAGTTTTCTAAATCCATTGCAAGTAATCATCTAAGATCAAGAAACCTTTGTTACTTACAGTAGGTTATCTTTCTAATACAAGGTAATAATCATATTCAAACTTTAATTCAATTTCTATAACAATAACAATCTTATTTCGAGTGGAAATCTTACTTGAAATTGTTTTCGTGTCATAATTCTGCTTCAAGAACTTTCAAGTCATCCAAGGATCCTTTGAAACTAGATCCATTTTTCTCATTTCCAGTAGGTTTATCCAAGGAACTTGAGGTAGTAATGATGTTTATAACATCATTCAATTCATACATAAAAAGCTGTCTTATTCAACGTTATAAACTTATAATCACTAGAACATAGTTTAGTTAATTCTAAACTTGTTCGCAAATAAAGTTAATCCTTCTAACTAGACTTTTAAAATTAACTAAACACATGTTCTATATCTATATGATATGCTAACTTAATGATTTAAAACCCGGAAACACGATAAACACCATAAAACTGGATATACGCCGTCGTAGTAAAACTTGGGGCTGTTTTGGTTGGGATAATTAAAAGCAAAGAAGAACTTTGATTTAAAAGCTATACTTCTGGAAAAATGATTTTTCTTATGAACATGAAACTATATCCAAAAATCATGGTTAAACTCAAAGTGAAAGTATGTTTTTCAAAATGGTCATCAAGATGTCGTTCTTTCGACGGAAATGACTACCTCTTTCAAAAACGACTTTTAACTTGTATTTCCAACTATAAACTTATAATTTTTCTATTTAGATTCATAAAGTTAAGTTCAATACGAAACCGTGGCCACTGGAATCACTCAAAACGGATTAGAAACGAAGAAATGGCAAGTAAAACAAGATTGACAAAAACTACTCATTTTACCTACGTGAAAGTTAGTAATAAATCTATTCCAACCATAACATATTTGTATTGTAAACCATTATGTAATGATCGTGTGTAAACAGGATATTTTAGATTATCATTATTTGATAATCTATGTAAAGCTTTTTAAACCTTTATTTATGAAATAAAGGTTATGGTTTGTTTTAAAAATGAATGCAGTCTTTGAAAAAAACGTCTCATATAGAGGTCAAAACCTCGCAACGAAATCAATTAATATGGAACGTTTTTAATCAATAAGAACGGGACATTTCAGTTGGCATCAGAGCTGGTATAACGCCGTCCATGTGTGGTGGGTTAGTCGTAAAGGAGGTTCTCACAGTGTTACCTGTGACAAAGCATTG
The DNA here is from genome assembly GCF_046630445.1 of Rutidosis leptorrhynchoides. Taxonomy (NCBI): domain Eukaryota; kingdom Viridiplantae; phylum Streptophyta; class Magnoliopsida; order Asterales; family Asteraceae; genus Rutidosis; species Rutidosis leptorrhynchoides. The sequence continues at coordinate 211,609,789 of NC_092334.1, forward strand.
ACTCTTACTCCTTGTGATCCCTTACGAGGGTTGGCAGTAGCCGAGAGGCAGGCCCTAAAATCAGTATCTGAGGTACACTCAGGGGTCACCAGGCGGTTAGCTGGGAAGGCACTGGGTGGGACGGTGGTTGTCCCCAACTGTATTTCAGTTGGTATCCGAGCGTTGGTCTTAGAGAACCAGAATTTTGCATTAGTGTGTCTTATCGAGTTTGTTAGGATGCATTAGTGAGTCTGGACTTCGATCGTGTTTACTTGAAAAATGATTGCTTAACAAATTTTGTTGCAAACTATATATTTTTAACATGTGAATATTATGTGATATATTAATCTCTTAACGTGTTTGATATTATGTGATTGATGTCTACCTCTAATACAAGTCCCATTGACTCACCTAATAATAATGAAGAGTTAAATGTAATTTGGAATGATTCGTGGACTGATTCACAAGTTTTCGAAGAGGAACCGGAAGAAGAATCGGAACCGGAATAAGAATCGGAACCGGAGGAGGAGCAACCGGAAGAAGAAATAGAACCGGTGGAGGAAATAATAAAACGGTTAAGTAAAAGAAAATCCTCAACCAACCGACCAAGGTTAATTATGGTCAACGGTATTTCCGCCAAGGAAGCAAAATATTGGGAGGATTACCAATTCTCCGATGAATCGGATCCCGACGAGGATTCCGATGATGTTATAGAAATTACCCCAACTGAATTTAAAAAGGCAAAAGAGAACAATAAAGGAAAGGGCATAAAAATAGAGAAATCTGATTCCAACCCCGATGAACTTTATATGTATCGTCAATACCCGTATTTCTTAAGTTGTAACAATAACCCGGGAACCTCTAAACCACCAGGTTTTTCTAGACCAATGTGGAAAACGACGGCTCGTATTTGGGGAACATCATATATCCCTAAAAACTTAGCAAAAAGAACCAAGTTCGAAAAAGACGAAACGAGTGAGTCGGAATAAGATAGTTGTATTTGTGCGGTGTAATATATGTAATATAGTGTGCTTATGCTTTACGATATATGTAAAAATTGCTTGTATTAATAAGTATCTTTTATGAATCTAATTCTTGTCTATTTTACAGTATAAAAAAACAAAATGGATAGACAACCCAATATTTTAGAAGACTTACCCGGAGACATGATTGATGAAATCTTGTCTAGAGTCGGTCAGAATTCCTTGGCACAACTATTTATGGCAAAATCAGTTTGTAAGACATTCGAAGAACGTTCCAAGAATGCCTTGGTTTATAAAAGGCTTTCGTTTGAAAGATGGGGGATATCACATTGGGAAACCCATAAGTTACGATGTGTTTACTTTGACGCATATATTGCGGGGAACCCTAACGCTATTTTACGCAACGGGTTAAGAAATTATTTTGACTCAATGTATCCGAATATAGGACTTCATGATTTAGAAAAAGCGGCTAACATGCAACATAAAGAAGCATGTTATGCTTACGAGTTAGTAATGTTCGCTTCTCACCAAAGTGAGAAAAAGAACATCGGGCTACAACTATTAAACAAAACGTTCCCACAAGTGACGGAGTTGGTAATTGGGGTAAGAAATGAGGTTTTTAGGTTATTACGAGACTGTTGGTCATTATGTAACCTTCGTCCTTTTGACGACGTTACAACACGTTGTCATACTATCAGTCACAACGGTTACGTTCCACAAGACCAAGGATGGGAAGTGGTATTAGTAAAACCAGAATGCATGACTTGTTTCTGGACGTATGAATTACGTGTCTTTGTTACCTTTGCTGAACGCCTTATTTATTAACTAGAATTATCTTCGCAACTACTTTGTATCAAAGTTTTATGTGCTATATTTCATGCTATATGTAAAATAGCGGTATTGTAAGTTTGCAAGTTATTGTATAAAGGTTTGAATATGAAATATTATTTTTTTGTGATTAGTTTTTCATATAGAATTGTAGTAGTTGAAATGGTATGTTAGCTACTAAGTATGAACTTAACGGGTAGGTACTACCCGAATTAAAGAGTATAAAACGCTAATATGAAGAAAGAGCTTTTATAAATAAGTTCATATTACGCTACGAAATACTATTGACTACTCTTGATATTCTATATGATTAACTCGTTTCATTTGACTATTTTGAAGGAAATGGCACCGACTACTTGACACACCTTAAATATGAGTGAAGAGGAATTTCGTGCCTTTCTTGCTTTAAACATAGCCGCAGTACAGGCCGCGCTACATACCAACAATAACCTTGGATCTAGCAGTACAGGAAATCGTGTAGGATGCACCTACAAAGAATTCACTGCCTGCAAACCTTTGGAATTTGATGGAACCGAAGGACCGATCGGATTGAAACGGTGGAACGAGAAGGTCGAATCGGTGTTTGCCATAAGTAAGTGTACTGAAGAGGACAAAGTGAAGTACGCTACGCATACCTTCACTGGTTCTACGTTAACATGGTGGAATACCTATCTAGAGCAAGTGGGACAAGATGATGCTTACGCACTACCGTGGTCAGCATTCAAGCACTTGATGAACGAGAAGTACCGTCCCAGAACCGAGGTCAATAAGCTCAAGACAGAACTTAGAGGGTTACGAACCCAAGGATTTGATATTACCACGTACGAAAGACGATTCACAGAATTATGCCTATTGTGTCCGGGAGCGTTCGAAGATGAGGAAGAGAAGATCGACGCGTTTGTGAAAGGATTACCGGAAAGAATCCAAGAAGATATAAGTTCACACGAGCCCGCCTCCATACAACAGGCATGTAGAATGGCTCACAAACTAGTGAACTAGATTGAAGAAAGAATTAAAGAACAGACTGCTGAAGAGGCCAATGTGAAGCAAGTCAAAAGAAAGTGGGAGGAAAACGATGATAAGAATCACCTATACAACAACAACAGCAATTACAACAATAATCTCAACAACTATCCTAACAATCGCAACATCAATCGCAACTACAACAAACAGCCCAACAACAACAACAACAACAACAACAACAACAACAACAACAACAACAACAACAACAACAACAACAACAACAACAACAACAACAACAACAACAACAACAACAACAACAACAACAACAACAACAACAACAACAACAACAACAACAATAGCAACTACAACAATCATCTTAACAACAATAATAACCGCAACAACAACAACAATCAGAAGCAGCTATGCCAAAGGTGTGAAAAGTATCACTCGGGGTTCTGCACCAAATTTTGCAACAAGTGTAAAAGAAATGGTCATAGCGCGGCGAAGTGTGAGGTCTACGGACTAGGGGTTAACAGAACAAAAGGAACAAATGGTGTCGGAACGAGTAGTGGCGGAGCAAGTAGTGTCGGAGCAAGTTATACCAATGTAGTTTGTTATAAATGTGGAAAACCGGGCCACATTATTAGAAATTGCCCGAACCAGGAGAACACGAATGGACAAGGCCGCGGAAGAGTTTTCAATATTAATGCGGCAGAGGCACAGGAAGACCCGGAGCTTGTTACGGGTACGTTTCTTATTGATAATAAATCTGCTTACTTTTTATTTGATTTGGGTGCAGATAGAAGCTATATGAGTAGAGATTTTTGTGCTAAATTAAGTTGTCCATTGACGCCTTTGGATAGTAAATTTTTACTCGAATTAGCAAATGGTAAATTAATTTCAGCAGATAATATATGTTGGAATCGAGAAATTAAACTGGTTAGCGAAACATTTAAGATTGACTTGATACCAGTAGAGTTAGGGAGTTTTGATGTGATAATCGGTATGGACTGGTTGAAAGAAGTGAAAGTAGAGATCGTTTGTTACAAAAATGCAATTCGCATTATACGAGAAAAAGGAAAACCCTTAATGGTGTACGGAGAAAAGGGCAACACGAAGCTACATCTTATTAGTAATTTGAAGGCACAAAAACTAATAAGAAAAGGTTGCTATGCTGTTCTAGCACACGTCGAGAAAGTACAAACTGAAGAAAAGAGCATCAATGATGTTCCCGTTGCAAAAGAATTTCCCGATGTATTTCCGAAAGAATTACAGGGATTACCCCCACATCGATCCGTTGAATTTCAAATAGATCTTTTTACCAGGAGCTGCACCAATAGCTCGTGCTCCTTACAGACTCGCACCCAGCGAGATGAAAGAACTGCAAAGCCAATTACAAGAACTTTTAAAGCATGGTTTCATTTGACCAAGCACATCACCGTGGGGAGCTCCTGTTTTGTTTGTCAAGAAGAAAGATGGTACATTCAGGTTGTGTATCGACTACCGAGAATTGAACAAACTTGCCATCAAGAACCGCTACCCACTACCGAGAATCGATGACTTATTTGATCAACTACAAGGCTCGTCTGTTTATTCAAAGATTGACTTACGTTCCAGGTATCATCAAATGCGGGTGAAAGAAGATGATATTCCAAAGACTGCTTTCAGAACACGTTACGGTCATTACGAGTTTATGGTCATGCCGTTTGGTTTAACTAATGCACCAGCTGTGTTCATGGACTTTATGAACTAATTGTGTGGACCATACCTTGACAAGTTTGTCATTGTTTTCATTGATGACATACTTATTTACTCAAAGAATGACCAAGAACACGGTGAACATTTGAGAAAGCTGTTAGAAGTATTGAGGAAGGAAGAATTATACGCTAAATTTTCAAAGTGTGCATTTTGGTTGGAAGAAGTTCAATTCCTCGGTCACATAGTGAACAAAGAAGGTATTAAGGTGGATCCGGCCAAGATAGAAACTGTTGAAAAGTGGGAAACCCCGAAAACTCCGAAACACATACGCCAGTTTTTAGGACTAGCTGGTTACTACAGAATGTTCATCCAAGACTTTTCCAGAATAGCAAAACTCTTGACTGCATTAACGCATAAAGGGAAGAAATTTGAATGGAAGGATGAACAAGAGAAAGCGTTTCAATTATTGAAGAAAAAGCTAACTACGGCACCTATATTGTCATTGCCTGAAGGGAATGATGATTTTGTGATTTATTGTGACGGATCAAAGCAAGGTCTCGGTTGTGTATTAATGCAACAAACGAAGGTGATTGCTTATGCGTCTAGATAATTGAAGATTCACGAACAAAATTATACGACGCATGATTTGGAATTAGGCGTTGTTGTTTTTGCATTAAAGACTTGGAAGCACTACTTATATGGGGTCAAAAGTATTATATATACCGACCACAAAAGTCTTCAACACATATTTAATCAGAAACAACTGAATATGAGGCAGTGTAGGTGGATTGAATTGTTGAATGATTACGACTTTGAGATTCGTTACCACCCGGGGAAGGCAAATGTGGTAGCCGACGCCTTGAGTAGGAAGGACAGAGATCTCATTCAAGTAAAATCTATGAATATAATGATTCACAATAACCTTACTACTCAAATAAAGGAGGCGCAACAAGGAGTTTTAAAAGAGGGAAATTTAAAGGATGAAATACCCAAAGGATCGGAGAAGCATCTTAATATTTGGGAAGATGGAACCCGGTATAGGACTGAAAGGATTTGGGTACCAAAATTTGGAGATATGAGAGAAATGGTACTTAGAGAAGCTCATAAATCCAGATACTCAATACATCCTGGAACGGGGAAGATGTTCAAGGATCTCAAGAAACATTTTTGGTGGCCGGGTATGAAAGTCGATGTTGCTAAATACGTAGGAGAATGTTTGACGTGTTCTAAGGTCAAAGCTGAGCATCAGAAACCATCAGGTCTACTTCAACAACCCGAAATCCCGGAATGGAAATGGGAAAACATTACCATGGATTTCATCACTAAATTGCCAAGAACTGCAAGTGGTTTTGATACTATTTGGGTAATAGTTGATCGTCTCACCAAATCAGCACACTTCCTGCCAATAAGAGAAGATGACAAGATGGATAAGTTAGCACGACTGTATTTGAAGGAAGTCGTCTCCAGACATGGAATACCAATCTCTTTTATCTTTGATAGGGATGGCAGATTTATTTCAAGATTCTGGCAGACATTACAGCAAGCATTAGGAACTCGTCTAGACATGAGTACTGCCTATCATCCACAAACTGATGGGCAGAGCAAAAGGACGATACAAACGCTTGAAGACATGCTACGAGCATGTGTTATTGATTTCGGAAACAGTTGGGATCGACACCTACCATTAGCAGAATTTTCCTATAACAATAGTTATCATTCTAGTATTGAGATGGCGCCGTTTGAGGCACTTTATGGTAGAATGTGCAGGTCTCCGATTTGTTGGAATGAAGTGGGGGATAGACAGATTACGGGTCCGGAGATAATACAAGAAACTACCGAGAAAATCATCCAAATTCAACAAAGATTGAAAACCGCCCAGAGTCGACAAAAGAGCTACGCGGACAGTAAAAGAAAAGATATAGAGTTTGAAATTGGAGAAATGGTCATGCTTAAGGTTTCACCTTGGAAAGGCGTTGTTCGATTTGGTAAACGGGGGAAACTAAATCCAAGGTACATTGGACCATTCAAGATTATAGATCGTGTCGGACCAGTAGCTTACCAACTGGAGCTACCTCAACAACTCGCGGCTGTACATAACACTTTCCACGTCTCAAATTTAAAGAAATGTTTTGCTAAAGAAGATCTCACTATTCCGTTGGATGAAATCCAAATCAATGAAAAACTTCAATTTATTGAAGAACCCATCGAAATAATGGATCGTGAGGTTAAGAGACTTAAACAAAACAAGATACCGATTGTTAAGGTTCGATGGAATGCTCGTAGAGGACCCGAGTTCACCTGGGAGCATGAAGATCAGATGAAGAAGAAATACCCGCATCTATTTCAAGAAGATTCGTCAACACTTTCAACAGCTTAAAATTTCGGGACGAAATTTATTTAACGGGTAGGTACTGTAGTGACCCGAACTTTTCCATGTTTATATATATTAAATGAAATTGATATTTACATGATTAAGTGTTTCCAACATGTTAAGCAATCAAACTTATTAAGACTTGATTAATTGGAATAGGTTTCATATAGACAAATGACCACCCAAGTTGACCGGTGATTCACGAACGTTAAAACTTGAAAAAACTATATGATGACATATATATGGTTATATATATAGTTAACATGATTTTATTATAAGTATGTATCTCATTAGGTATTTTAACAATGAGTTATATACCTAAAAATGAGACTATTAAATTAAGAAACTCGAAAACGATATATATAACGATTATCGTTATAACGTCTTACTAGGTACATATGAATCATATTAAGATATTGATACACTTGGTTAATTAGGTTAAATTATAATTAAATATATCAATAAGTGTATTAACAATGAACTTCATATGTAAAAATAAGACTACTAACTTAATGATTTTGAAACGAGACATATATGTAACGATTATCGTTGTAACGACATTTAATGTATATAGATCATATTAAGAGATATTCGTACATCATAATATCATGATAATATAATAATTTAAAATCTCATTTGATATTATAAACATTGGGTTAACAACATTTAACAAGATCGTTAACCTAAAGGTTTCAAAACAACATTTACATGTAACGACTAACGATGACTTAACGACTCAGTTAAAATGTATATACATGTAGTGTTTTAATATGTATTCATACACTTTTTAAAGACTTCAAGACACTTATCAAAATACTTCTACTTAACAAAAATGCTTACAATTACATCCTCGTTCAGTTTCATCAACAAATCTACTCGTATGCACCCGTATTCGTACTCGTACAATACACACCTTTTAGATGTATGTACTATTGGTATATACACTCCAATGATCAGCTCTTAGCAGCCCATATGAGTCACCTAACACATGTGGGAACCATCATTTGGCAAATAGCATGAAATATCTCATAAAATTACAAAAATATGAGTAATCATTCATGACTTTTTTACATGAAAACAAAATTACATATCCTTTATATCTAATCCATACACCAACGACCAAAAACACCTATAAACCTTTTCATTCTTCAATTTTCTTCATCTAATTAATCTCTCTCAAGTTCTATCTTCAAGTTCTAAGTGTTCTTCATAAATTCCAAAAGTTCTAGTTTCATAAAATCAAGAATACTTCCAAGATTGCAAGTTTACTTTCAAGTTTTCTAAATCCATTCCAAGTAATCATCCAAGATCAAGAAACCTTTGTTACTTACAGTAGGTTATATTTCTAATACAAGGTAATAATCATATTTAAAATTTAATTCAATTTCTATAACTATAACAATCTTATTTCGAGTGGAAATCTTACTTGAAATTGTTTTCGTGTCATGATTCTGCTTCAAGAACTTTCAAGCCATCCAAGGATCCTTTGAAGCTAGATCCATTTTTTTCATTTCCAGTAGGTTTATCCAAGGAACTTGAGGTAGTAATGATGTTCATAACATCATTCGATTCATACATAAAAAGCTGTCTTATTCAACGTTATAAACATGTAATCATAGAACATAGTTTAGTTAATTCTAAACTTGTTCGCAAATAAAGTTAATCCTTCTAACTAGACTTTTAAAATCAACTAAACACATGTTCTATATCTATATGATATGCTAACTTAATGATTTAAAACTCAGAAACACGATAAACACCATAAAGCTGGATATACGCCGTCGTAGTAAAATCGGGGGCTGTTTTGGTTGGGATAATTAAAAGCTAAGAAGAACTTTGATTTAAAAGCTATACTTCTGGAAAAATGATTTTTCTTATGAACATGAAACTATATCCAAAAATCATGGTTAAACTCAAAGTGAAAGTATATTTTTCAAAATGGTCATCAAGATGTCGTTCTTTCGATGGAAATGACTACCTCTTTCAAAAATGACTTGTAACTTGTATTTCCAACTTTAAACTTATACTTTTTCTATTTAGATTCATAAAGTTAAGTTCAATACGAAACCTTGGCCACTGGAATCACTCAAAACGGATTAGGAAATGGCGAGTAAAACAAGATTGATAAAAACTACTCAATTTACCTACGTGAAAGTTAGTAATAAATCTATTCCAACCATAACCTAATCAACTTATATTATATATTATGTAATCTTGAGATACCATAGACACGTATACAATGTTTCGACCTATCATGTCGACCCATCTATATATATATATATATATTGCGGAACAACCATAGACACTCTATATGTGAATGTTGGAGTTAGCTATACAGGGTTGAGGTTGATTCCAAAATATATATATAGTTTGAGTTGTGATCAATACTGAGATACGTATACACTGGGTCGTGGATTGATTCAAGATAATACTTATCGATTTATTTCTGTACATCTAACCGTGGACAACTAGTTGTAGGTTACTAACGAGGACAGCTGACTTAATAAACTTAAAACATCAAAATGTGTTAGAAGTATTGTAAATATATTTTAAACATACTTTGATATGTATGTATATATTGTTATAGGTTCGTGAATCAACCAGTGGCCAAGTCTTACTTCCCGACGAAGTAAAAATCTGTGAAAGTGAGTTATAGTCCCACTTTTAAAATCTAATATTTTTGGGATGAGAATACATGCAGGTTTTATAAATGATTTACAAAATAGACACAAGTGCGTGAAACTACATTCTATGGTTGAATTATCAAAATCAAATATGCGCCTTTTTATTAAGTCTGGTAATCTAAGAATTAGGGAACATACACCCTAATTGACGCGAATCCTAAAGATAGATCTATTGGGCCTAACAAACCCCATACAAAGTACCGGATGCTTTAGTACTTCGAAATTTATATCATATCCGAAGGGTGTCCCGGAATGATGGGGATATTCTAATCTATGCATCTTGTTAATGTCGGTTACCAGGTGTTCACCATATGAATGATTTTTATCTCTATGTATGGGATGTTTATTGAAATATGAAATCTTGTGGTCTATTGTTACGATTTGATATATATAGGTTAAACCTATAACTCACTAATATTTTTGTTGACGTTTAAAGCATGTTTATTCTCAGGTGAATACTAAGAGCTTCCACTGTTGCATACTAAAATAAGGACAAGATTTGGAGTCCATGTTTGTATGATATTGTGTAAAAACTGCATTCAAGAAACTGATTTCGATGTAACATATTTGTATTGTAAACCATTATGTAATGGTTGTGTGTAAACAGGATAATTTAGATTATCATTATTTGATAATCTACGTAAAGCTTTTTAAACCTTTATTTATGAAATAAAGGTTATGGTTTGTTTTAAAAATGAATGCATTCTTTGAAAAAAAACGTCTCATATAGAGGTCAAAACCTCGCAACGAAATCAATTAATATGGAACGTTTTTAATCAATAAGAACGGGACATTTCAAATGCAGTCTTTGAAAAATGTCTCATATAGGGGTCAAAACCTCGTAACGAAATCAATTAATATGGAACGTTTATAATCAATATGAACGGGACATTTCATCTAAGACCAACGCTCGGATACCAACTGAAATGTCCCGTTCATATCGATTATAAACGTTCCATATTAATTGATTTCGTTGCGAGGTTTTGACCTCTATATGAGACGTTTTTCAAAGACTGCATTCGATTTTAAAACAAACCATAACCTATATTTATCGATAAAGGTTTAAAAATATTACGACGATTATCAAATAATGATAATCTAAAATATAGTGTTTTCACACGATTATTACATAATGGTTTACAATAATATTACACATCAATTTAAATCTTCGAATGCAATTTTTAAACAATATTATACAAGCATGATGACTCCAACTCTTGTCCATAAATTAGCATGCAACGGCGGAAGCTCTTAATAATCACCTGAGAATAAACATGCTTTAAACGTCAACAAAAATGTTGGTGAGTTATAGGTTTAACCTATATAATTATCAATTCATATTAATAGACCACAAGATTTCATATTTCCATTTCTTGTAAACAACATGCATGCATAAAAATCATTCATATGGTGAACACTTGGTAACCGACATTAAAAAGATGCATATAAGAATATCCCCATCATTCCGAGACATCCTTCGGACATGATAAACAAACTCGAAGTACTAAAGCATCCGCAACCATGGATGGGGTTTGTTAGGACCAATAGATCTATCTTTAAGATTCGCGTCAATTAGGGGTCAGTTCCCTAATTCTTAGGCTACTAAGCAAAAAGGGGCATATTCGGCTTCAATCATTCACCCATAGAATGTAGTTTTGATTACTTGTGTCTATTTCGTAAAACATTTATAAAACTGCATGTATTCTAATCCCAAAAATATTAGATTTTAAAAGTGGGACTATAACTCACTTTCACGTATTTTCACTTCGTCGGTAAATAAGACTTGGCCACTGGTCGATTCACGAACCTACAACAAATATGTACATATATATCAAATTATGATCGAAATATATTCACAACATCTTTATTATTATGTTTTAATAATTTAAGTTTGTTAAGTTAGCAGTCCAACGTTAGTAATCTACAACTAGTTGTCCACAGTTAGATGTACATAAATAAATCAATATTATCTCGAATCAATCCACGACCCAGAGTATACAAGTCTCAGGCTAGATCACAACTTAAAGTATATATATTATTTTAGAATCAACCTCAACCCTGTATAGCTAACTCAAGCATTACTGCATATAAAGTGTCTATGGTTGTTCCAAATAATATATATATATGGGTCGATATGATATGTCAAAATATTGTATACGTGTCTATGGTATCCCAAGATTACATAATATGTATAATACAATATAAATTAGTTAGGATATGTTTAGTCTAGATTTTTTACAAAATTTTCGTAGCTAAAACTAGCAAATTTATCCAATTTTGTTTTACCCGTCATTTCTTCGTTTCAAATCCGTTTTGAGTTATTCAAGTTGCTATGGCTTCATAATGAACTGAAATTTATCAAACTAAACAGAAAAAATATAAGTTTATAGTCAGAAATACAGGTTAAAAGTCATTTTTTAATGAGGTAGTCATTTCCATCGAAAGAACGACATCTTGATGACCATTTTGAAAAACATACTTCCACTTTAAGTTTAACCATGATTTTTGGATATAGTTTCATGTTCATAAGAAAAATAATTTTCCCAGAAGAACAACTTTTAAATCAAAGTTTATCATAATTTTTAATTATCAAACCCAAAACAGCCCGCGGTGTTACTACAACGGCGTATGACCGGTTTTACGGTGTTTTTCATGTTTCCAGGTTTTAAATCATTAAGTTAGCATATCATATAGATATAGAACATGTGTTTAGTTGATTTTAAAAGTCAAGTTAGAAGGATTAACTTTATTTGTAAACAAGTTTAGATTTAACTAAACTATGTTCTACTGATTACAAGTTTAAATCTTCGAATAAGATAGTTTTATATGTATGAATCGAATGATGTTATGAACATCATTACTACCTCAAGTTTAGTAGGTAAACCTACTGTAAGTGACAAAATTTAATCTCGCTTCAAAGCATTCTTGGATGGCTTGAAAGTTCTTGAAGTAGAATTATGACACGAAAAAAAGTTCAAGTAAGATTTCCACTCGAAATAAGATTGTTATAGTTATAGAAATTGAATCAAAGTTTGAGTATGAGTATTAACTTGAATCAGAAAGATATCTTACTATAAATAAGAAAGATTTCTTGAGATTGGATGATCACTTGAAATGGATTTGCAAGATTGGAAGTAAGCTAGTAAACTTGAAAGAGTTCTGCATGTGTTCTTGAGTTGTTGTTTTGTATGTTGATCTAGGTTAACTAGATTGAGCTAGATTGAGTTAGATTATGAAGAAAATGATGAAGAACACTTAGAACACCAAGAGAGAACTTGAGAGAGATGAGTTTGATGCATAAAAATTGAAAAGTGAATGTGTTTATGATGATGGTGAAAAACGTGATGTTTAGCTAGCATATAAGGTTCCATTAGTTTGTTGTTTTGTTAGATATTTCATGCTAGTTGCCAAATGATAGTTCTCACATGTGTTAGGTGACTCACAAGGGCTGCTAAGAGCTGATCATTGGAGTGTATATACCAATAGTAAATACATCTAAAAGCTGTGTATTGTACGGGTACGAATACGGGTACATACGTGTAGAATTGTTGATGGAATTGAACGAGAACGTAATTGTAAGCATTTTTGATAAGTAGAAGTACTTTGATATATGTCTTGAAGTCTTTCAAAAGTGTATGAATACTTATTAAAACACTACATGTATATAAATTTTAACGGAGTCGTTAAATCATAGTTAGTCGTTACATGTAAGTGTTGTTTTGAAACCTTTAAGTTAACGATCTCATTTAATGTTATTAATCCATTGTTTATTATATCTAATGAGATGTTAAATTATTGCATTATCATGATATTATGATGTATGAATATATCTTAATATGATATATATGCATTAAAATGTCGTTACAACGATAATCGTTACATATATGTCTCGTTTCAAAATTCTTAAGTTAATAGTCTTGATTTACATATGTAGTTCTTTGTTAACATACTTAATGATATATATAATTATCATTTTATCATGTTAAATATAGTGTAACAATATCTTAATATGATACATATGTATTTAGTAAGACGTTGTTATAACGATAATCGTTATATATATTGTTTCAAGTTTCTTAATTTAATATTCTCATTTTTATGTATATAACCCATTGTTAATCTAACTAGTGAGATACTTACTTATCATAATATTTACTTATCATAATATACATGTTAACTATATATATATATATATATATATATATATATATATATATATATATATATATATATATATATATATATATATATATATTATCATGTCGTTTTTATAAGTTTTAACGTTCGTGAATCGCCGGTCAACTTGGGTGGTCAATTGTCTACACAAAACTCATTTCAATTAATCAAGTCTTAACAAGTTTGATTGCTTAACATGTTGGAAACATTTAATCATATAAATATCAATTTCATTTAATATATATAAACATGGAAAAGTTCGGGTCACTACACATCAAGACGCGCTTGGCGAAGGGCATGCCCATTTGGTTTTGTGGGGCTTCACTCATTCTCCGGGACTGTTAAAGACACCGGATTTGACTCTGGAAGAGAAGGAGTTGTTCAATTTCTGTAAGGACGCTCAGATCGACATGCGTCCTTACGGTGAGGTGATGCTAAAGCTCAGTAACGTTCGCTTTTAATGGCCTTGGACAGACATGTGATATGGCCAAAACGGACGGTTTTATTTATGCGGTGTCGTTAGGTCACAAGGTGTCAGAAACGGCTTATCAAGAGAGAGAGCAATAGTTTTAATTTTATATATAGCGGGGCCTAAATTGTACTACTTCTTATTATGAGTAAGGGAAGTATGACCCAGGGTCGTATTATTAAGATATCAGTAGAATCGAACCTATAATTAAAGCTTAAGATAAAGTAAAGTAAATGCGATAAAATTTGTAATTCAGATAAGGTTGAAACATTGTAATTCAGATATGGTTGAAATAAGCGCATACTATGATTTCATCAGTTACTTTGCCGAGATTATGGAATGCTGGCTCATGAATAGGTATTCACCTTGTATTCATTACACTGGTCCTAAACGCTCCTGTCATAAGACATGTCACCAGGTAATGCATTAGGCTTAAAGATTCTGAATAAACAGCAATGTCCCTTACCCCCGACGCTCGTGCAGTCTGACTACAGGCATACACGTTCAGACGGCTCATCCAATTGAGTGATTCAGTTGGGTAACGTATTAACATTCCACAAAGGTCTAAACTTTCTTAAGCATAAAAGAATACAGGGTTTTCCATGTCCGAGAGACGTGATGTGTTTCAATGCTTTCGTTAATGATTGTGTTTAAAAGATAGTTTGGCCCCTAAAAGAGTTCAACCATAAAGAACACCATGGCCAAGTCAGGTTTGACTTCCATGAACACGTTTGGTTATCCTAATTGTCCAATCCTTTATGTGTTTAAACAAACATTTCCTTAATTAACTAAGAATCCCTCAAGCGGGGTGCAATGCTTGAGACCGCGTTATGGTTAAGTGTATTGATCAGCATAGACCGAGTTCCATGGCCTTACTTAGCAGGGGTACAGCTTACAACAATCGTTGTGCTTCAGTGTGCACGTACGAAGTTTATATGCTTGGTGACTACACTAGCATGGTCTAGGACCAACAATGTATTAGGGGTCTAGTTAGATTTTTCACTACGAAAGAGTCCTCAGTCGGAATCCAAGGCTCGGTTGAAAGGATCCGAAACTAATCATCCGGACGTTGTCCATATTGATTACAAACGAATTACAATAGTTGATAACATTGCGAGGTGCTTGCCCTCTATATGATACATCTTACAAACGTTGCATTTATTCTTAAAAGGCAATCTATAGTTACATCCATAATTGACATATTCGCCTGACATTTCATAATATTCAAATGACCTAAACCGCCATTTACTTAATAATAGTCTCTATGAACTTCAATGACTCGAATGCAACGCCTTATGATATAAGTCCTTAATGGCCTCAAGTAGTATCCTTAGTACGAGATAATGCACAGCGGAAGACTTAATTCATACCTGAGAATAACATGCTTTAAAATGTCAACATAAAGTTGGTGAGATATAGGTTTAATGTCGACAGCGATATAAATATAGACCACAAGATTTCATATATAAACATTTTAATAAAAATATTCTAAGTGGTTGAGCACTTGGTAACCATACTTAACAATTAATCACGTCGCATATTCCCTTTAATATGAAATCTTACTACACTGTACCAAGTGTAGTCACGAAACGAAGTACTGTGCAACCGTTGAATACTGGTCGTCCAGTCCGGTTGGGGTTGTCAGGCCCGATAGATCTATCAACAGGATTCGCGTTTACAATACCGCTGTAAATATTAGTTACCAAGCTACAGGGAAGTATGCCAGTGGTACAACTCAACGTAGAATATATTTTTCAGTTACTTGTGTCCATAACGTAAAACATAAAATACATGTATTCTCATCCCGAAATATTTAGAGTTTAAAAGTGGGACTATATACTCACTTTCGTCTTGAAGATATATATAATTTGACTTGGTCTCCGGTTGATATCACGAACCTATCCATATATAATATATCAATACCTTTTCTTTTTAAACAAACGTCACATATATATACTTGTTATACTTTTAATACTTTGAATAATTCCTTAGTCCGTAGTTAGCAGCTCGTTGTTAGTAATTCAATTTTAATGGTTCATTTTTAGATGTTTAATATACCCGCAATGAAATAAATAAAACCCCCAATGAAATAAATAAAACCCCATCGTATATGTATTGGTCGAGATTAATCTTGACCCACGGTACCGATGTTGTCAAATGACGTGTTGCGTACATAAAGTACCGGTGTTGTCAAATGACGTGTTGCGTACAAACATGGGATCTTATGATTAATCTTCCTGTGTTGTTTACGGGTGATCCTGAACCATATAAAATTGAATTATAAGTACATATATATAAAATATCATGTTATCTTAGAAATATGTGATTTATTTAATTTTTCCCAATTAATCCCGAAGTTAAACAAGTCTAGGATAACCAATTTTGTTTCGGTCATAGTTTCTTCGTTACAAATCCGTTTTCGTTGATTCAACTTGCCATCTCCTTGGATCGAGTCCCTCTTTAAGACTATGAACTGAAAATACCTTGGTTTGTATTCAAAATCACACGGCATAGGTGAAACTTTAGTGAAACTTATGAAGTTAAACATTTTTGTTACAAAAAAATAACACTTAATGACCATTTTTCTAAAAATACTTATACTTTGAATTAAATCATGAAATTTTTATGTGTTAACATATTTATAGTAAAAATCATTTTTCCAGAACATCAACCTCCAATTCAAAGTTTAAGATAGTTTTTAATTATCCAACCCAAAACAGTCCCCGGTTACACTCCGACGTCGTAAAAACAGTTTTTAAGATATTCTTTGAAAAACCAAGTTATACCTTGTTAAGTTAGCATATATTTAAGTTATATTACAGGTCTTGAAGTATTTTAAAAGTTAAGTTAGAAGGATCTATTTAGTTTGCAAACAAGTTTGAAAACTTTCAAACTATGTTCTTGTTGTTAAAATTTTATACCACAAAATATGATAGCTATATATATATGAATTGAATAAGGTTATGAACATAGATACTACCTCAAGTTCCTTGGACAAGGTTGCTGTAAAAGAGGAGTAAAAAGCTAGAACCAAAAGGGTGATGGAATTGGATGAAAGATTGGAAGTAAGTTTGTGTTCTTGGAAGGTTTTCTTGAAGTGTTTTTGTATGGTTTTCTTATGGTGTTTAAGTAAGGTTTTTGAAGCTAAATGATGGGGAAAATGCTTGGAGATGATCAAGTATGAAGTTAAGAGTATTTTGAGAGAGAAATGGAAGTGTAAGTATGAGAAAATGGGGTGAAGAAATGGTGTGCATGCATAAAAACGTTTTTAGGTTATAAAGGAATAAAAAAGATACCTAACTTTGTTTTCTTGCTAAATAATTCATGCTACTTGACAAATGGTTGGTTCCACATGTTTCTTAATCATTTAAGGCTGCTAAGGAGCAGATTTTTATTGGTATATACCAATAGTAAATACATCTAGAAGCTGCGTATGATACGGGTACATATACCCTAGGTATACGTATAGAAATCTTTGAGAAAACGGAACGAGGATTCAAATATAGCTATCTTTTGTAAATATACTTATATTGTTTTATGTATTTAAGTCTTTAAAAGTGATTAAATACATTACTTATACGATATATGTATAAACATTATAGGTCATAAGTATTTAAGTCAAATAACGTTACGTATGGTTATCGTTTTGAAAACTTAAGTTAGTAGTTTCAAAATATACTTATAACTTATTGTTATTAATACAAAATGAGATATTAAAACATTCTTAGATCATGTTAAATATGTATATATACATATATATACACAAACGTATAATTATCATATATTGTATAGTTCGTGATATCATCGGTCAAACTAGACGGTCAAACGTTGTGTAAAACTCTTTTCGAAAACATAAGTCTCAACAATTTGGATTGCTTATCATGTTGGTAAGGTTTAATTTATGTAAATATTAATCTTATAAGTATAGAACGATCGAAAAAGTGCGGGTCAACTTTAGGGTTTTTGCTTATCGTGTCGGAACCATATAGAGATTAGAGTTTAAATTTGGTCGGAAATTTCCGGGTCGTTACAGTACCCACCCGTTAAAGAAATTTCGTCCTCGAAATTTGGTAGAGGTTGTCATAAATAACAATAGGAATGTTTTCATGACGAATATGAGGTAATAATGAAATTTTATCATTATTGAAAGATTTAAATAAAACGATTCGGTTATGTGAGACGCACGAGCGAAGCTATCACAAAAGAGTGAAATGAGTAAATATAGAATTGTTGTAACCGATGACGTGATTATGATCGATTTCCGGGATTTAAGGGTTTTAAAGAAAATCTTATGTAATAAGATTTAGTTTTGCGGCGATCAGGATCTTCTTTGATTTAACGCGGCAATCTGTTTTGATTTCTTTGTCGAATATTTCACTATAAATTTACCTCCTTCCCTTTCTTTCTTCCCACATCTTCTATTCTTTCTCTTTAGTTCCTACTTTAAGACATTCGCTAATATGCTCCATCCCATTCTAATCCTTGTTATATTTCTAACTTTCATATCTTTCATTCTTCTTTTTCATCTATCACCAGAAGAATCTATTCTCTTTTATACTTTCCTTGGAATTATAATGTTTTTAATTCTCCCGTGCCTTTACGTTGCAATACGTATTGATATGCACGGTTTGTAGTTTCGGGGTTGTTGTTAGGTTTTATACCTTCCCTTATATTTCGATGTTCCTACTCCCGTCCCTTAAAATCATTGTCATCCACAGTTAATGCTCTCTCTTATTTGCTGTGGTTTATGTTCCTATTTCTATTCTGAGGTTTTGTCCCTTCGTTTCTTCTTCCCGTCCTCGAGCCAAGCGAACAATGGTCCGAAATTCGTAGGTAGGAAATTTGGAATGAACCTAGCTATTGGTTTTAGAATGAAATTGTAATGGCACGATCTTGATTCGTTAAATTACTCGAATATTCTGGAAAAATAGAACTATTAAGGTGATACGTTCTAATATGTTTGGAGACTTGATAGAATGTAAGAGCCGTGTAACATGGCACATGATGACGGTACTGTGAATCATCACATTCCATTAGAAACTTAACATGACTTACTGTAATATAATGAAGTTGATCAAGTTTCATTATATTATACTAATTCATGCATCAGTTCCCAACACTACTTCAAATCATTTATATTTTAATCTCGGAGGTTTCAGAATTTAGAAATTAACACAGTTTCTTTTATATTGTAACGCAGATGTTACGGAGAGATAAATGATCGCAGATAGGAATAGTTGTAAAAATATCTCCAGAAATATGAAAAATATGTATAACGAATGATATGAAGATATCTTATAATATCTAAGATAAGATGATGATGAAAAATATCATCCGGGCAAGGTTTTGAATAAAGAGTAGGGTTCTTACTGACGGTTTCAGCAGGTACGGAATCGTTTGTATTCTTTGAGAGCAGGTTCAGTCCCTGTGATTTATCCACAGCCTCTTTCATACTTTGCTTCATCCGTTTTCTAGTTCCAAATTTTTTTTTTCCAGCTTTACCACCTTACTATTCTTTGTCATCAAACTTTTGACCATTAAAGTCGTTTACAGTTTTTGCTGCTTCGTTAGCATTTCAAGAACTATTTCATAGTCCCGGGTGTTTTTCAGAAACTTCACGTTCAGATTATGAAATTCTTAGGGATAGACATTATAGATATGATGGAAGAAGTTCCGCGAGATTTTCAAAATACTGATTGTTGATTTCGCCAAAAGGATAACGATCTGCTGGTGCACCTGTTGATGTTGTCGAGGGATATAAAAGGTTTTCCGGTAATGACGGCGAAAGGACAAGGTATAAATATCATGATTATAATAGAAATAATCTCACTGAAAAGTCGAAGTGGAGCTGTGACAAAATTAGCTTCTTGAAAAGGAATTGTAGGGTTGTTCTTGCTAATAAATGGCAAAGGATTCAATACGTTATGTGTTAAATTATGAATTTGGGTTCGAGAGTTCTTCAGGTGTATAACTGTATGTATAAATCTTCATTCCGTAGGCGAGGTGCGGCGGGTTCAACTTCTCGGTCGAGGTGTTTTCAGGAATCATGAAAGGATTTGAATGTGAATTGTAATCGTCAAGTTACGAATGAGGTTTAAGATAAAATCAAGTGGCAAGCTTGAAGAATTGTTTAGTTTCATATGTTACAATCAACATTTTAATTCATTTTAATTGTCCAATGTTTTCTTCTTTATGCCACTTGTTGGATTCTGGTAGGTCGAAATCCGAATATGAAATTTGATTGAAAATGGTTATTCTGGGGTGAGCGGATACGAATATCGGTGGTTGTAAGTAAGATAATAGATAACCGTTGAATCAGATTCAAGAATGTACAATATAACTTATTAATGTGAATTCTAAATATTCCTCGGGTACTACCCACCCGTTAAAATATTTTCATCATTAATAGTTTGTACGAAGGAATTTTTAATTACTATCTTTATGAAAATATACTTGCATATATATTTTCTTCAGAGATAATCATAGAATTAATGAGTCAATAAAATATTAAACTCATCAGGTTTATTGTTAATACTAGATTACATAGTCTCTAACGCATTAGAGATTACTTATTCGCCATATTGAACGGAGGTAATGAGGTAGAATGGTACGTGAATCGAAGTTAATCGATGTAGAACGATATGTAGAACGAAGATCATACTCGAAGTACAGATATTGAGTCGTGTGATGTTGATATTCGAGATACAGATTGTGATGTTGAGATTTAAGGCGCGGTTGTGATTGGGGTGATAAAGGTATTGTCGGCGTTGACGATGGTAGTACGGATTATGCTGCTGGTGCTGCTGTTGGTGTTTGTAACCTTCGCATCATATTCTCCAAAACCACTACCCGAGCACGGAGTTCGTTGACTTCTTCTATTATACCGGGATGATTGACGGTTGGAACGAGCGAATGAACAAGATTTGAAATATGGGATAGTATGTAATCATGACGAGATACTCTAGAAATGAGCGAGAAAATGGTGTTTCGAATAGGTTCGCCGGTAAGTGCTTCAGGTTCATCGTTAAGAGGACAATTTGGTGGATGGAATGGATCACCTTCTTCTTGCCTCCAGAAATTTAGTATATTACGAACCCATCCCCAATTCATCCAGAATAGATGATGGGAAATTGGTTGATCCATTCCGGTAACGCTGTTCTCGGAGCTCGAATGGAAATCCATATCGGCGAAGCTATCGAATTCGGAGGAATTTGAGCTGGATGAAGAATCCATCTTGTATGGTCGGAGAAATGAATTTTTGGTTTGGAATAGATTATAGGAGTTGGGTTTGGTACTCTTCAAGACATAATTTACATATGTATATATAATATCAAAATCCCATGAATTACGGAGAATCTTTGAAATACGACAGGCAATGTCTATAGTAACAGATACGCTAGGATATGAATTTTGTCTATACACTATCGATGCACTAAATGCAGTAAGACGTGTCTAGACTTAAGAATGATAAGCAGGAAGTTCCCTAAGAATGATAAGCAGATGATTTCCGACTAGGATTGATAAGCAAAACTTTTGACAGGCAGACACGGTCAAAGTCCAGACTCACTTAATGTATCCTAACAACTACTAGTTAGACACACTAATGCAAGGCCTGGTTCGCTAAGACCAACGCTCTGATACCAACTGAAAGGATCCGAAACTAATCATCCGGACGTTGTCCATATTGATTACAAACGAATTACAATAGTTGATAACATTGCGAGGTGCTTGCCCTCTATATGATACATCTTACAAACGTTGCATTTATTCTTAAAAGGCAATCTATAGTTACATCCATAATTGACATATTCGCCTGACATTTCATAATATTCAAATGACCTAAACCGCCATTTACTTAATAATAGTCTCTATGAACTTCAATGACTCGAATGCAACGCCTTATGATATAAGTCCTTAATGGCCTCAAGTAGTATCCTTAGTACGAGATAATGCACAGCGGAAGACTTAATTCATACCTGAGAATAACATGCTTTAAAATGTCAACATAAAGTTGGTGAGATATAGGTTTAATGTCGACAGCGATATAAATATAGACCACAAGATTTCATATATAAACATTTTAATAAAAATATTCTAAGTGGTTGAGCACTTGGTAACCATACTTAACAATTAATCACGTCGCATATTCCCTTTAATATGAAATCTTACTACACTGTACCAAGTGTAGTCACGAAACGAAGTACTGTGCAACCGTTGAATACTGGTCGTCCAGTCCGGTTGGGGTTGTCAGGCCCGATAGATCTATCAACAGGATTCGCGTTTACAATACCGCTGTAAATATTAGTTACCAAGCTACAGGGAAGTATGCCAGTGGTACAACTCAACGTAGAATATATTTTTCAGTTACTTGTGTCCATAACGTAAAACATAAAATACATGTATTCTCATCCCGAAATATTTAGAGTTTAAAAGTGGGACTATATACTCACTTTCGTCTTGAAGATATATATAATTTGACTTGGTCTCCGGTTGATATCACGAACCTATCCATATATAATATATCAATACCTTTTCTTTTTAAACAAACGTCACATATATATACTTGTTATACTTTTAATACTTTGAATAATTCCTTAGTCCGTAGTTAGCAGCTCGTTGTTAGTAATTCAATTTTAATGGTTCATTTTTAGATGTTTAATATACCCGCAATGAAATAAATAAAACCCCCAACGAAATAAATAAAACCCCATCGTATATGTATTGGTCGAGATTAATCTTGACCCACGGTACCGATGTTGTCAAATGACGTGTTGCGTACATAAAGTACCGGTGTTGTCAAATGACGTGTTGCGTACAAACATGGGATCTTATGATTAATCTTCCCGTGTTGTTTACGGGTGATCCTGAACCATATAAAATTGAATTATAAGTACATATATATAAAATATCATGTTATCTTAGAAATATGTGATTTATTTAATTTTTCCCAATTAATCCCGAAGTTAAACAAGTCTAGGATAACCAATTTTGTTTCGGTCATAGTTTCTTCGTTACAAATCCGTTTTCGTTGATTCAACTTGCCATCTCCTTGGATCGAGTCCCTCTTTAAGACTATGAACTGAAAATACCTTGGTTTGTATTCAAAATCACACGGCATAGGTGAAACTTTAGTGAAACTTATGAAGTTAAACATTTTTGTTACAAAAAAATAACACTTAATGACCATTTTTCTAAAAATACTTATACTTTGAATTAAATCATGAAATTTTTATGTGTTAACATATTTATAGTAAAAATCATTTTTCCAGAACATCAACCTCCAATTCAAAGTTTAAGATAGTTTTTAATTATCCAACCCAAAACAGTCCCCGGTTACACTCCGACGTCGTAAAAACAGTTTTTAAGATATTCTTTGAAAAACCAAGTTATACCTTGTTAAGTTAGCATATATTTAAGTTATATTACAGGTCTTGAAGTATTTTAAAAGTTAAGTTAGAAGGATCTATTTAGTTTGCAAACAAGTTTGAAAACTTTCAAACTATGTTCTTGTTGTTAAAATTGTATACCACAAAATATGATAGCTATATATATATGAATCGAATAAGGTTATGAACATAGATACTACCTCAAGTTCCTTGGACAAGGTTGCTGTAAAAGAGGAGTAAAAAGCTAGAACCAAAAGGGTGATGGAATTGGATGAAAGATTGGAAGTAAGTTTGTGTTCTTGGAAGGTTTTCTTGAAGTGTTTTTGTATGGTTTTCTTATGGTGTTTAAGTAAGGTTTTTGAAGCTAAATGATGGGAAAAATGCTTGGAGATGATCAAGTATGAAGTTAAGAGTATTTTGAGAGAGAAATGGAAGTGTAAGTATGAGAAAATGGGGTGAAGAAATGGTGTGCATGCATAAAAACGTTTTTAGGTTATAAAGGAATAAAAAAGATACCTAACTTTGTTTTCTTGCTAAATAATTCATGCTACTTGACAAATGGTTGGTTCCACATGTTTCTTAATCATTTAAGGCTGCTAAGGAGCAGATTTTTATTGGTATATACCAATAGTAAATACATCTAGAAGCTGCGTATGATACGGGTACATATACCCTAGGTATACGTATAGAAATCTTTGAGAAAACGGAACGAGGATTCAAATATAGCTATCTTTTGTAAATATACTTATATTGTTTTATGTATTTAAGTCTTTAAAAGTGATTAAATACATTACTTATACGATATATGTATAAACATTATAGGTCATAAGTATTTAAGTCAAATAACGTTACGTATGGTTATCGTTTTGAAAACTTAAGTTAGTAGTTTCAAAATATACTTATAACTTATTGTTATTAATACAAAATGAGATATTAAAACATTCTTAGATCATGTTAAATATGTATATATACATATATATACACAAACGTATAATTATCATATATTGTATAGTTCGTGATATCATCGGTCAAACTAGACGGTCAAACGTTGTGTAAAACTCTTTTCGAAAACATAAGTCTTAACAATTTGGATTGCTTATCATGTTGGTAAGGTTTAATTTATGTAAATATTAATCTTATAAGCATAGAACGATCGAAAAAGTGCGGGTCAACTTTAGGGTTTTTGCTTATCGTGTCGGAACCATATAGAGATTAGAGTTTAAATTTGGTCGGAAATTTCCGGGTCGTTACATCGGTGGACTTACTACAACCAGTGTGCCTCAATAAAAACTTACGTTGTATCTGATAGACTTCTCTTACCAAGGGGTGACACCAATAGTGTACTTTGAATCGGGGTTCGCGACTTCCCAATAATAGAGCCGATAACTACGTTCTATTAGTTAGAAAAGCGATTGAGTTTAAAGCATAAACGGAAAACATCTTGACAACATACACAAAACATAATATTATTTTGGCATTATAGCTGACTGCATCATAGCATACACTAAAGATAACTACTCGCTATTTATGGCAACAATATCACAAGGCATAATAATGGAAGTCATTATATAAAAACAAACGATAGAAGTACCAGTAGATTAAACGAGTTCCGAATACAAAAGTAACAACTTCAAACTCTAGACCTCTCCTAATACAATCTTCGGCGTTCTTCTCCGGGTACTTGGTTTCCTGCACGAAGTCGAAGACCTTAAAAGTATGACTAATATTGTAGAAAGAGAGAGAAAGAAGTGAATTGAAGTGTGTGTAAAAATGGATGACAAACACCCCTTTAAATAGACTTGGGATTTGCCTAAAACGGTTGGCAGGCCATTTGGCAGGCCGTTTGGCAAGCCGTTTGCAGGGGCCGTTTGCCTGGTGAACCGTTTTTGATGCCCGTTTGCCTGGGCTGTTTGGAAAGCCGTTTTCCCTTATGGCAGGCCGTTTGGCAAGCTCTTTTGCTTGCTAATTTCACTGTATCGTAACTTGATTTCCTTGCTCGTAGTTTGGTTTCTTGTCTTTCACCGTTTTGCTCTAGAATCTTTGTTTTAACTCCGATTCTCTTGATTCTTTTTGCACCGTCTTCGTAATCACTTGATCTTCAATTTTAACCGGCAAAGCGGGCATTTTGGCAATAAAGCTCAGAACTTTCTTGTTTTTAGGCTTTAATACCGGGGTGAAAACGTGACTTTTTAGCCGATATCAACATGGTGTCAATGGTGCTCTGTAATGGAACAGGTATGCTCTTCATGCCGTAGCGTCGTTCGTAAGTTTTCTTGTTCCAATTTTTTAATATTTAATAATTGTGTTTGTTTGCAGAGATGGATTTTGGACAAGCCATTCGTCGCCCCACCATTGAAGCGCTTAAATTCAAGAGGATCAGCAAGTCGAAGCTACCAGAAGGTGATCCCCAGAAGGAGGGGGAACCAGCTGTCGAGTCATCAATCAACGCCACTACTGAAATGGGAGACGTTACGTATACTCAAACGTCTACGCCCATTACCAACGCGGAGTCGATATCTGTTGCGGCTCTGGAATCATCCGTTGGGCAAAAACGTTTGTAACGACCCTGGATTTTCTGACTTTATTTATTAATATTTATTATTAATACTTGCGCTTTAATGAATGTATTTTTATACATTTACTTATTATCGTAATTGACTTTACATGTCCCGACTTGTCTTTGTGATACATGTACTTTACACAAATAATATTTTGAATATTATTTACGTTCATGATTAATTATTATTAATTATTTTTAATTAACTAGTGTAAGTAGTTAATAACTTGGGCTTTATTTAATTAATTGTTACATACTTGGATATAAGCCTTTATTAATGGACATGGACATGGAAGCCCACCCTACTTTCTTAATGGACTAATTAGCCCATTATTATGCAAGTATTTCATTAATGATAAACTAGATTAATTAGTGATATGTAAAGACTTGTTACTAGTATACTTACACCTCTTTCCCATGCCATTAAGCTTTAATACCATTTTGAGCTCACACCATCTACCAACATTTGAATGTTTGCTTTTGACCTTTCCCTCTTTGGCCATGAAAACCGTCGGCCATCCATGGGGTGGAAGGGAGTTCAAGATTATTATTTTTTGGTTACTTATTCACTTGTATCCTTTCACTTTTACACACACTTCAAACTTACTTCTCTTTTCTCTCATTTTTCTCTCAAAATATTGTAAGTAACAAGCTTTACTTTCTCTTCTTTTTCTTCCTTAAAACCGCCATCCATCATCATTTACTAGTTGTAGTTTGTTGTTACTTGTTGTTGCTTCTTGTTTATGTTAAAGATCAAGTTTTCTAACTTGTATCTTCATGTAATCTTGGTTACTTCCATCTTTTGTTTGATGAAGAACCAAGAACAAGAATCTAAACTTACTAGTTTATGGTTCAACACTTAAATGTTATAAGATTTAAAGTTCATAAACTTTATAATCATACTTGTGTTCATATTTTGTAGACTTAAATCTTAAGATCCAAACTTTGATTTGAATCTTCTTAAGTATGAAACAAATATGAACATAATATTTGTAACTTTAGTTTATTTCTTTCTTTTGTAAGTACTTTAAAGTTGTGATGTTGTTAATTTGGTCAAGTATTACTAGTTAAGCTTGATCTCATATTTCTTGAAATTAAAGTTAACTTTATAAGTTCAAGAACATGGAAGTATAACTTTCTAGTTATAACTTCATATACTTATGTTGGATCTAAGTTTATATAACTTATGGTCTTATAATTTTGTTGTAAATAAGAGCTTACAAGCTTACATACATTTTACAAGATGAAAATCTAAGTTTCATAACTTATGGTTTCATTAAAGTGAAGATCCAAGTTCTATAACTAAGGATCTAACTTAAGAACACTAGATCTAGACTTTCTAGTCTAGGATCTTTAAGATCTAGCTAAGATCTAAGTTCTATAACTTAAGATCTTGTTTTTTTAGTTTACTTTCAAGGTTATAGCTTAATATTACTATTAGAACTCATGTATGTGTCGGATCTAAGATCTTGATGTAACTTTGGTTCATCAAACTACTTACAACCCTTAATTGAGTTGTGCTACATATCTTAGACTTATACTAGTGTTACGATGGTCAAAACTTGGTTAAGATGATGCGCACACATCAACGACTTTTACACTTGAAGCTATACGCATCAAGGATGAGAACCGTGATGAGCATCAAGCACCAAGAACCCACCAGAACGCCTTTAGTTACTGTTTCTGGAACAGGTTATTAACCTGGTCTACTGGAAAATATGATTTCCAGCTATTTCGGTTCGAGTGGATGATTTTCAATTTAGACCTCGTCTTAATCCGAGTTATGGTTTAGGATTTATGGCCATCCGAAAGTCACTACACCCTTTTAACGTTGTGCTGAAATTTCTGACCTACTCGCACTTAAATCGTTGCCACGGTCAAACGAAGACGAGTTTGGTTCTGGAAATTGGTCAGCCTCTAGGGAACTCATATACAGATTCATGGCCACTAGTCTCACCTAATTTAAGTTTGTATAGAGGTCGTGGCGACTGAACGAAGTCAGCCTTTATTTCAAACTCTATTCTCGATTAAAACTTACTTTACACTTTTTGATTAATGATGAATGATGATGATACTTAAGACCTAATTTACATACTTTTAAACCTTTGGGAATGATTTACTGACTTAGTAACTTATGACTTATGTTGAGGACCTTTCGGACCAACCACTTGCTTACTATTCCTGCGTATCGACTTTTACTACTTTTCACTGTGAGTTATAGCATCCGTTTTTACTTTAACTATTTTGGGAACTGAGAATACATGCGCAATTTATGTTTTACATACTAGGAACGAGTACTTAAACTTTATATATGTATGGGTTATACAACGGCATAAACTTTCCCCTTAGCTCGGTAACGTTTAGTCATTGGTCTTTGAACTGGGAACGCGAATCTTAAATATGGATCCATAGGGTTTGACATTCCCACTCGGGCTAGTAGCGCTAGTATTTAACGGGTGTTTAATACTTCATAAACTTACACACTCGCCAAGTGTACTTTTAGGGGGTGTTATTTACGTTAAGTTAGTTACCAAGTGCCCACGGTTATACATATACTTTTCATACTATTTTTAAACACTGAAACCTCGTGGCCTACCTTACATTACTGTTATACTTAAACTATAGCTCACCAACCTTTGTGTTGACCTTTTTAAGCATGTTTTTCTCAGGTGCTTAAGGTTTGATTGCTTTCGCTGTAGTTGCTATGCTTTGTAGACTCCCGCTGCGCTTATTAGAGATATCTTCGCATGAAACGTTTATTTTACATTCAAACTTTATTACTTTTGAACAATAAATTTGTAACGACCTATGGGTCACGTACTATTATTATCGCCTTCTATTCGTAGAGGCACATTATCGTATGTTAAACATTTAGCGTTGGTTATGTCACCTTTTCTTATGAACGCAAACTTTTTTTTTAAAAACAGCATATAGTGTTTGACCTTGTAATGATCCTGTTGTTGATGAACCATATACGATGGTTTTGTACGGGGCGTCACATTTGGTATCAGAGCATTGGTTGTAGGGAATTACATTGCATTACTGAGTCTAGACCAGACCGAGTAGAATTCACTAATAGGACTAATCTACAACTTACTAGTTTGCTTGTTTCTGCGGAACTTACTGCATACTGCTGCTTACTTTTACTGCTATATGTTATATACTACTACTTGCTTTCACCACTGCATGATATTATCTGCTTTCGATTGCAGGATACTTGTCATTATTGCCATGCTACTTACTACTATAGATGATCTAGACTGTCATAGTTACTTTGCAAATACGTGCTTGCTATATGACTTACTGACATGAAAAAAGTTATTTTTCCTTGTTCAGATGTCGGATATCCTGCCTGTTATCATTTTGGAGAGTGACTCAGACTCATCTGCTACATCACCTGCCATTATTGCCGATTCACAGATCCCGTCCTCCTTACCCTCGAGCGACTCTGGCGCTTCGTCCTCTGGAGCCAGTAGCCATGCACCCGAACTAGTGATCATCTCAGATGGACATGAGGATCCACCGGAGATTCCAGCTCCACTCATCCCAGGACCCTCCGAGCCACAGCACCATCCCGGTGGTGCTGTGATTCTTGGGGAATATGGGGACATCCGTTCCGTAATGAGCATAATCATTGGGCTAGACGCCTTCCTGATGGACGTGTTGTGCCGATTCCACCCGGCCGATACCGACGGATGACTACCGGCCGAGCACATCCACCTTTCGATGATTCTGACGACTCGTCATCTGACGAGTCGAGCAACGAGAAATCCGACGATGATTCTGACGAGGACCCTGAGTAGGCACCTGTACAGTAACCCTCTACCCCGTCGAAGAAGCGGTATCATTTCGACGGTACTGTTATTCCAGGGGTTAACGGAGATAGATCGTTCGTTAACACACATGGACTGAAGGTTAGAGTTACCGCCCGTAAGTGGCTTGTGCCGTATCCTGCTGATCCATTGATACGTAAGGATCCCCGTTATGCAGCATCAACTTCTGGTGCCGGACTGTCTACACCACCCGCCCCACCAGCATCGTCTGCACCACCAGCTCCACCTGTACCATCTGCACTGCCAGCCCCACCGCATCCCCCGTCGTTAAGGAACTGACGAGGGAACTGCATATACTCCGTGCTCGGGTAACTAAGCTCGATGACCAGGTGTACCACATGATGGACATCCTTTACCCACCGTCACCATAGGGCTTTTTGTATTAGATTTCTTTATGTAATACCGGTAGTAGTTTCATGTTTCACTCGTGTATTGTATGAATCTTATGCGAATATATGCAACTTTTTATTAATGAATGGAACTTTGGGTTGTTTAAACTTTTGTACGGTGTTCTATTTATGTTACTGTGTGATGATTTTGTGGTATCTGAATCTATTTGCGTTACTTAATTAGCATATGTTGTGTTGATTCCATGTTGGTTACCATATACTGTATTATTATTATTATTTGAATACTGGATTTTGACTTGAGTCAAAATTTTGTTTAGAACATCAATGGCCAACGGAAGATCAACGCCCACAGCAGCATAGATCGAAGAAATGATCAGTGAACAAGTAGCCACAGCTTTAGTGAAAATGAACCCCCAAGCCCCACCAGTTAACCAGCCCATTCGTAATGGGTGTAATTATAAGGAATTCCAAAGCGGCAAGCCCCACAACTTTAGTGGTACTGAGGGGCCAGTTGGTCTCACTAGGTGGTTTGAGAAATTAGAATCTGTGTTCCGTGTAAGCAACTGCTCAGAGATGAACAAAACAAAGTAAGCCTCATGTACGCTGTCGGACGGCGCACTAACCTGGTGGAACACACTTGCTCAGGCCAAGGGTATTAATGAGGCTTATGCTACTCCGTGGGAAAAATTTTAAGGGGCCATGATTGAGGAGTATTACCCCAGGACAGAGATACAGAAAATGGAGGCCGAGTTTTGGCAGTTGAAGGTTGTGGGAAATGATCTTGATGGTTACAACCGTAGGTATCTGAAATTAGCTCTAATGTGTCCCACGATGGTTACCCCGGAGTTTAAGCGAATGGAAAGGTACTTGTGGGGACTTCCTAAGACCATTAAGGGAAATGTTACCTCTTCTAAGCCACCTAATGTCCCGGAAGCAATGCGCATGGCGCACACCTTAATGAACCAAATTATCAGTGATGCACCGAAAAGGGAAAAATCCGAATCGGGGGTTAGCAGTGAGGAGCGTAAGTGGGACAACAACAAGGGGAGAGCCTATGATCAAACCCCTGCTAAGAGACACAACGATGGGAGGAACCCCTACCCGAACCCTAGCACGAACTCTAACTACAAGGGTAGTCTGCAACAGTGCAAGAGATGCTACAAGCATCACACCGGGTACTGCAACGTGGTCTGCGAAAAATGTAAAAGGACTAGGCATATTGGCAAAGACTTCAAGATCACCACGCTAAATGTGAAGACAAACCTTACTGGACCGAGAAAGTGCTATGAATGCGGACAGACGGGCCACTTC
This sequence comes from Rutidosis leptorrhynchoides, assembly GCF_046630445.1. Classification (NCBI taxonomy): domain Eukaryota; kingdom Viridiplantae; phylum Streptophyta; class Magnoliopsida; order Asterales; family Asteraceae; genus Rutidosis; species Rutidosis leptorrhynchoides. The sequence continues at coordinate 211,641,377 of NC_092334.1, forward strand.
AGAAATGAGTGTCCCAACAAGCGAAAGGACAGCGGACCACCACGTGGCAGAGCTTTCAACGTAAACGCAAGGGATGCCCATGAGAACCCCGACTTGGTTACAGGTATATTCACTATCAACAATCTATTAGCTTCTGTTCTGTTTGATACTGGTGCTGATAGAAGTTATGTATGTAGACACTTTTGCTCTAAGATACATTGTCGTTAGCTCCTTTAAAGGAGAGTATGCTTATAGAGGTAGCCAATGGAAAACTTGAGAAAGTTGACCAAGTTAGCTGAGGAGCTATTATCAACATAACTGGTGTGGATTTCGAGATTGACTTGATACCCATTAAATTGGGAAGCTTTGACGTTATTATCGGTATGGACTGGTTGACCAAGATAAGGGCCGACATTATCTGTGGAGATAAAGCTCTTCGTATAATACACGGAGATGGCGAGCCACTGATTATTTACGAAGAGAGATGTAGTTCGAAACTGAATCTCATTAGTTGCATGAAAGCGCAAAAGATCATGAAGAAAGGACGTCTTGCTGTTCTAGCACATGTGAAAACATTAGAAACTGAGGTGAAGAGCGTGGATGACGTACGAATTGTGAACAAATTTTTCGATGTCTTTCCGGAAGAATTCCCTGGATTACCGCCACCGAGAGCAGTGGAGTTTCAGTCGATTTAGTGCCAGGGGCTGCACCTGTAACTCGCGCACCTTATCGACTCGCACCTTCCGAGATGCAAGAGTTGCAGAGCCAACAACAAGAACTGGTAGACCGTGGATTTTTCCAACCAAGTTTCTCGCCTTGGGGCGCAACTGTTTTATTTGTGAAGAAGAAGGACGGATCATTCCGCATGTGTATTGACTACCGTGAACTCAACAAATTGACGATCAATAATTGGTATCCTCTTCCCCGAATTGACGATCTTTTTAATCAAATACAAGGATCGAGCGTTTACTCTAAGTTCGATTTGCGATCCGATTATCACCAGTTGAGGGTGAAAGAGAGCGATGTGATGAAGACTGCATTCAGGACTCGTTATGGTCATTATGAGTTTCTCGTGATGCCATTCGGTTTAACCAATGCATCTGCTGTATTTATGGATCTCATGAATCGTGTATGCAAGCCATAACTGGATAAGTTCGTTATCGTCTTCATAGATGATATCCTTATCTACTCCAAAAGCGAAGAAGAACATGAGCAACATCTTCGTCTAGTGTTGGAACTCTTGAGACAAGGGCAACTTTATGCAAAATTCTCCAAGTGTGAGTTTTGGTTGAAGGAAGTCCAATTTCTGGGGCATGTTGTGAGCGACCAGGGTATCAAAGTTGATCCCGCAAAGATTGAAGCCATCAGCTAGTGGGAAACCCCCACCACTCTGACTTACATCCACCAATTTTTGGGCCTCGCCCGTTACTACTGAAGATTTATTGAAGGTTTCTCTCTGATTGCGCGTCCTTTGACCGCACTGAGTCACAAAGGGAAGAAGTTCATTTAGGAACCCGAACAGGAATCAACATTTCAAACCTTGAAAAAGAAGTTAACCACCGCACCTATCTTATCACTTCCTGAAGGCAGTGACAATTTATTCGTTTATTGCGATTCTTCGAAAAGTGGTTTTGGTTGTGTACTGATGCAACGGACAAAGGTTATTACTTATGCCTCTCGTCAACTGAAGATTTACGAGCGAAATTACACAACTCACGATCTCGATCTTGGAGCCGTTGTCTTTGCATTAAAACTGTGGAGACACTACCTTTATGGAACAAAGAGCACTATTTTCACCGATCATAAAAGCCTCCAACACATCTTTGATTAGGAGCAACTGAATATGAGACAGCGTCGATGAATCGAGATGCTGAACGACTATGATTGTGAACTTCGTTATCACCTTGGCAAGGCCAATGTTGTAGCCGACGCTTTGAGCCGAAAGGAGAGGATGGCAACTCTTCGTGTTCGGGCACTGAACATCACCATTCATTCGAACCTCAATAGCCAGATCCGAGCAGCCCAAGATGAGGCTCTCAAGGAGGAGAATATATCTCATGAATACTTGAAAATTCTCATCTCTCGATTCGAAGTTAAGGAGACTGGACTCCGATGCTATACTGGAAGAATTTGGGTACCTCATTATGGGGATCTACGGAGCCTTATTTTAGATGAAGCCCACAAGTTGAGATATTTGATTCACCCAGGAGCCGGTAAAATGTACCACGATCTTAAGGAATAGTATTGGTGACCTAATCTTAAGAAGGATGTTGCAACTTATGTTGGTAAGTGTTTGACTTGCTCGAAAGTTAAGGCCGAACATCAGAGGCCTTCTGGGTTACTTCAACAACCGAAAATCCCGCAATGGAAGTGGGAAAGGATAACAATGGATTTCATTACGAAACTACCAAAGACGGTGGGCGGATACGACACCATCTTGGTTATCGTTGATCGTCTTACCAAATCTGCACACTTCTTAGCCATGAAGGAGACGGATACGATGGAAAGACTCGCTCAACTATACATAAAAGAGGTTGTATCTCGTCATGGTGTGCCCTTATCGGTCATCTCATATCGTGATCCCCGTTTTACTTCTAGATTTTGGCGTTCTTTGCAAGAAGCATTGGGGACTCGTCTCGACATAGGTACTGCATATCACCCGCAGACCGACGGGCAAAGCGAACGCATGATTCAGACTTTGGAAGACATGTTGCGTGCATGTGTTATTGATTTTGGAAAGGCTTGGGAAAGGCATTTGCCGCTAGCCGAATTCTCTTACAACAACAGTTATCATTTGAGTATTAATGCCGCACCTTTTGAAGCGTTGTATGGTCGCAAGTGCCGATCTCCTATTTGTTGGGCCGAAGTAGGCGAAACGCAAATCAATGGACCCGAGATAGTCCACGAAACAACTGAGAAGATTATCCAAATTCAAGCGAGACTCAAGACTGCCCGTGATCGCCAAAAGAGTTATGCCGACCTTAAACGTAAAGACTTTAATTTCAACGTGGGTAACCGTGTAATGTTGAAGGTTGCACCTTGGAAAGGTTTAACCCGTTTTTGAAAACGTGGAAAGTTAAACCCGTGATACATTGGTCCTTTTGAAATCTTGGAGCGTGTTGGACCCGTTGCTTACCGTTTGGATCTTCCGACTCAATTGAGCTCAGTTCATCCTACCTTTCATGTATCGAATTTGAAGAAGTGTCTTGCTAAACCGGAACATGTCATACCATTGGAGGAACTTACGATTGACGACAAACTCCACTTCGTGGAAGAGCCTGTTGAAATTATGGACCGTGAGGTCAAAAATTTGAAACGCAACAAGATTCCGATCGTCCAAGTACGATGGAATGCCAAACGAGGACCTGAGTTTACCTGGGAGCAAGAGGATCAAATGATGCAGAAGTATCCTCGCCTTTTCCCAACTCCTACATCTACCTCAGCTTAAAATTTCGGGACGAAATTTTCTTTAACAGGTGGGTAATGTAACGACCCTGGATTTTTTGACTTTATTTATTAATGTTTATTATTAATACTTGCGCTTTAATGAATGTATTTTTATACATTTACTAGTTATCGTAATTGACTTTACATGTCCCGACTTGTCTTTGTGACACACGTACTTTACACGAATAATATTTTGAATATTATTTACGTTCATGATTAATTATTATTAATCAATTTTAATTAACTATTGTAAGTAGTTACTTACTTGGGCTTTATTTAATTAATTGTTACATACTTGGATTTGGGCCTTTATTAATGGACATGGACTTGGAAGCCCATCCTACTTTCTTAATGGACTAATTAGCCTATTATTATGCAAGTATTTCATTAATGATAAACTAGATTAATTAGTGATATGTAAAGACTAGTATACTTACACTTCTTTCCCATGCCATTTAGCTTTAATACCATTTTGAGCTCACACCATCTCCCAACATTTGAAAGTTTGCTTTTGACCTTTCCCTCTTTGGACATGAAAACCGTCGGCCATCCATGGGGTGGGAGGGAGTTCAAGAATTTTTTTTTGGTTACTTATTCACTTGTATCCATTCACTTTTACACACACTTCAAACTTACTTCTCTTTTCTCTCATTTTTCTCTCAAAATATTGTAAGTAACAAGCTTTACTTTCTCTTCTTTTTCTTCCTTAAAATCGTCATCCATCATCATCATTTACTAGTTGTAGTTTGTTGTTACTTGTTGTTGCTTCTTGTTTATGTTAAAGATCAAGTTTTCTAACTTGTATCTTCATGTAATCTTGGTTACTTCCATCTTTTGTTTGATGAAGAACCAAAACAAAGAATCTAAACTTACTAGTTTATGGTTCTACACTTAAATGTTATAAGATTTAAAGTTCATAAACTTTATAATCATACTTGAGTTTATGTTCTGTAGACTTAAATCCTAAGATCCAAACTCTGATTTGAATCTTCTTAAGTATGAAACAAACATGAACATAATATTTGTAACTTTAGTTTATTTATTTCTTTTGTAAGTACTTTAAAGTTGTGATGTTGTTAATTTGGTCAAGTATTACTAGTTAAGCTTGATCTCATATTTCTTGAAACTAAAGTTAACTTTATAAGTTCAAGAACATGGAAGTATAACTTTCTAGTTATAACTTCATATACTTATGTTGGATCTAAGTTTATATAACTTATGGTCCTATAATTTTGTTGTAAATACGAGATTACAAGCTTACATACATTTTACAAGATGAAAATCTAAGTTTCATAACTTATGGTTTCATTAAAGTGAAGATCCAAGTTCTATAACTAAGGATCTAACTTAAGAACACTAGATCTAGACTTTCTAGTCTGGGATCTTTAAGATCTAGCTAAGATCTAAGTTCTACAACTTAAGATCTTGTTTATTTAGTTTACTTTCAAGGTTATAGCTTAATATTACTATTAGAACTCATGTATGTGTCGGATCTAAGATCTTGATGTAACTTTGGGTCATTAAACTACTTACAACCCTTAATTGAGTTGTGCTACATATCTTAGACTTACACTTGTGTGATGATGGTCAAAACTTGGTTAAGATGATGCACACACATTAACAAGTTGTACACTTGAAGCTATACACTTCAAGGATGAGAACCGTGATGGGCATCAAGCACCAAGAACCCACCAAAACACCTTTACTTACTGTTTCTGGAACTGATCATTAACCTGGGCTACTGGAAAATCTTATTTCCAGCTAGTTCGGTTCGTGTAGATGATTTTCCGTTTAGACCTCGTCTTAATCCGAGTTACAGTTTAGGATTTACGGCCATCCGAAAGTCACTACACCCTTTTAACGTTGTGCTGAAATTTCTGACCTACTCGCACTTAAATCGTCCCCAAAGTCAAACGAAAACGATTTTGGTTCTGGAAATTGGTCAACCTCTAGGGGACTCATATATGGAGCCATGGCCACTGGTATCACCTCATTTCAGTTTGTATAGAGGTCGTGGCGACTGAACAATGTCAGCCTTTATTTCAAACTCTATTCTCGATTAAAACTTACTTTACACTTTTTTATTAATGATGAATGATGATGATATTTAATACCTAATTTACATACTTTTAAACCTTTGGGAACGATTTACTGACTTAGTAAATTTTGACTTAGGTTGAGGACCTTTCGGACCAACCACTTGCTTACTATTCCCGCGTATCGACCTTTACTACTTTTCACTGTGAGTTATAGCATCCCTTTTTACTTTAACTATTTTGGGAACTGAGAATACATGCGCATTTTACATTTTACATACTAGGCACAAGTACTTAAACTTTATATATGTGTGGGTTATAAAACGATATAAACTTTCCCCTTAGCTCGGTAACGTTTAGTCATTGGTCTTTGAACAGGTGAACGCGAATCTTAGATATGGATCCATAGGGTTTGACATCCCCACTCGGGATAGTAGCGCTAGCATTTAACGGGTGTTTAATACTTCGTAAACTTACGCACTCGCCAAGTGTACTTTTAGGGGGTGTTAGTTACGTTAAGTTAGTTACCAAGTGCCCACGGTTATACATATAATTTTCATACTGTTTTGAAACACTGAAACCTCGTGGCCTACCTTACATTACTGTTATACTTAAACTATAGCTCACCAACCTTTGTGTTGATGTTTTTAAGCATATTTTTTTCAGGTGCTTAAGGTTTGATTGCTTCCGCTGTAGTTGCTATGCTTTGTAGACTCCCGCTGCGCTTATTAGAGATGTCTTCGCATGAAACGTTTATTTTGCATTCAAACTTTATTACTTTTGAACAATGAATTTGTAACGACCTATGGGTCTTGTACTATTATTATCGCCTTATATTCGTAGAGGCACATTATCGTATGTTAAACATTCAGCGTTGGTTATGACGTCACCTTTTCTTATGAATGCAAACTTTTTTTTAAAAATAGCATATAGTGTTTGACCTTGTAATGATCATGTTGTTGATAAACCATACACGATGGTTTTGTACAGGGCGTCACAACGTTACAGTCCCGCCAGGTTTTTGGTAACTCCCTATGGAAACTAGAAGATGAAAACCGAAAGGAAGTCGCTGAGAGAAACTTGGAAAGTTTCCAAAATGAGCCTAGTCAGGGTGGGTATTATTATAACCCTGATAATATTCCTGATACGTCACCTGGATCATAGTGGAGGAAATTAATAAAAGTTGTTGTTTCAGGGCAAAAAACTAACCCTCCGTTAATCAACATCGAAGACATATCCCATGTTCAACAAAAGGAAAAGGTTGCGATGTTATCTACTTCCGGGCAACAACAATCCAGCCACCACAGCGGATCACAGGATGTTCCTCACTCTCCTGGGTTTAGCAAGCTGCCGACCTTCTACCATCTTAACGTTATATGGGATGTGTCGCATGGCGACGCGTATTCCCACTTTGAGTATCTGCAAAGGATCTACCCTCCTGCCTTAATGGAGGAGCTCCATAAAATGCCGGACAATGCCGTGCGCCGCATCAGAATACAACACATTTACCAAGGATTGGCGCTGACGCATGATGAGATTGTCCGGTCCAATAATTTGGAACAGCGTTGCCGCAAGACCGAAATGCTTGTTAAGGAGGTGAATGCCGAGGTGAAATCTTAAGGCAAGAAATGGGGGACCACAAGAAAGTAGTTACGAAGGTCAAGTGCCAAAAACTCCTAGCATTGAAGGAGGGGCAACGGGCCACTAAGGAATTGGTCACCCTTGCTGAAAAGGAGAAGCAAGCTCTTGCCGACTTGTCCGTAGCATAAAAGGACTTGTCGGAAGAGAAAATAAGCAGGGAACACCTTGAGTTGCAGGTTCAGGTGTTAACCGCTGCCAACAAGAAGGAAGCGTATGATTTTCAGTAGTTGTGCTCCATGATCCCCACCATTTTCAACAAGGCCATCACATCTTCGAACGTCATGAAGCCCTTCAACCGCCTACTTGACACTGCCAAAGGCGTCAAAAATTTGGAGACTTACAACATCATCAATGAGAATGCACCGCTTCCCACCCCGTTACCTGACGCGATACAGCTTGGATCTGGATGCGTATGATAAGTATGATGCTGCCGCCAAAGAGGTGAGGGAGGTGAAGGTTCCATTCATTGAAGCTATGAGTAGCCAACCAGAGTTGGACTTGGCTAAAATTGTGAAAATGATTCTGTAACATTTTGATATTATCTTTGTAATTTCTATGTATATAAATGGTGGAAGATTTGTAATGAAACAAATTTTTTTTTTTTTGGCAAGTATTTATAATTATGCTTCCTACATTGTATCTTGTCTTATTTTGTAGTGTGTAACATTTAAGCATACGTTTAGACGTTACCTCCGTCACGGTAGAGTGCATTTTCAAGGTCACACTTGATAAATATGTCATGACATGCATGTATCTAGATCATTCCGGGATGAAATGCGACGGGTACGAAATCCGAAGGCATCCCGTGACGGTGTCACTTGGCGCATGTTTCTATGCGAAGTGCCGTTCATGCCGTCCGAAAGCTAGATTGTACTTTGTTCAAGGCATGTGCAATGTAGGAATGGACTTACAATTATCACACCGAAGTGTTGCTATAAATAGTTACGTAACGCATCAAATAACTTGATTGAAAAATGCATCAAATTCAAACAAAACAACAAAACAAATCTATGGCGCATCGCGCTTAGAAAGTTTTGGTGATTAGTCACAAACTAAAATTAAAAAATCATTGAAAAGGGAAACACCAAGCTTCAACATTCTAAACATTCTAAACATAGAATTTTTTAAGATTGGTTGCATGCCATGTGCGTGGCATAAATTTACCGTCAGGCATTTTCAAGTTGTACGCTCCGTTATCAAGGGCAACCACAACTTCATAAGGACCCTCCCAATTAGGTCCCAACTTACCATGGTCCTCAATCCTGCTAGCGTTGTTGTTACGCCAAAGATAATCACCGGGACGGAAAGTGCGCTCACGTACGCGTCGGTTGTATTACTTAGCAATCTTTTTTTTGTTGGACCCTTCATTGATGGCTGCTATGGACCTGCGTTCCTCCAACAAATTCAAGTTTTCCCTTTATTGTATTTCATTGTTTTCTTCATTGAATTCCGTGACGCGCTGTGTTGGAACGGCTATTTCAGCTGGGATAACCGCACCGGACCCATAAACAAAACTGAATGGTGTCTCCCGATTACTTCCCTTAGGTGTGGTGCAAAAAGCCCATAAAACCATTGGCAATTCATCAACCCAACCCTTACGGTCTGTATCCAACCTAGCTTTGATGTCGGAGACAATGTCCATATTAGTAACTTCGACTTGGCCGTTTACTTGCGGGTGAGCAACAGAACTGAAGCTTTGCTTGATGTTTAGTCCGTTACACCATGCGCGAAATGGGTCATGTGAAAATTGCTTCCCATTATCACTAACAATTTCATTTTGTATGACGAAATGACACACTATCTCCTCCCATACAAAATTAACAATTTGTTTGCCTATGATGCTTTTCAAGGGTTTTGCCTCGACCCATTTGGTGAAGAAATCAACGGCCACAACAAGGTGTCTCCCATCTAAAAATGGACCAACCAAATCAATTGCCCACTTGTGAAAAGGCCAAGCAGATGAGATGGGAATTAACTCATGGGACGACGCATGAATCTGTGGCACGTGTCATTGACATGAAATGCAACTTTTGATGACATTACTTGTATCACTGTACATGGATGGCCAGTAGTAACCCAGGCGCATAATCTTTCCCACAACGGTACGGAACCCCGAATGCATCCCACATGTTCCCTTATGTACTTCTCTAATTACCATTTCAGCTTCTTGTGGGCCAACACACTGTAACAATGGGCCCAGAAAGGGCTTCTTGTACAGAACATTGTCACACATTGTGTACATGGGTGCTTTGATACGTATTTTTCAGGATGCTACGCTATCAACGGGTAGCGTGCCGTCTTTAAGATAAGTAATGATTGGTTTCATCCAAGTGTCCACTTCCTCAACCAGTGCTGTCATCTGCAAAATGTCATCATGTATCAAACGTTATGGAAAGCCAAATGTTCCTGGATTTGTTTTGCTAAAGGAATTTTTGCAATGATATGTAGGTTTTATAAGCACAACGAATTGATACCTGTACTACGTTAGTGGATTTTTGCTCAACAACTTCAATCCATACGCCCTTAGTGAAATTGCTGAACGTTAAAGAAGCGATTTTACTAAGCGCATCGGCCTTTTTGTTCATTGACCATGGCACTTACGTGATTGAAAAAGAATCAAACTTGTTAGCCATTTCCTCAACTAAATTAAGATATTTTTGCATGGCCAGATCCCTATCTTCAAACGTTACGTTCAGCTGATTTGCTACTAGTTGGGAGTCAACCACAACTTTCAACGCCTTAATACCCATTTTCTCCGCTATACGTAACCCGGAGAATAACGCTTCGTATTCAGCTTCATTGATAGAAACCGAAAACGCGAAGCGTAGAGCGTAAGTGTGTTCTTCGCCATCAGGGTTAGTAAGTATCAAACCTGCACCGGCCCCTTCTGAACTAGACGCTCTGTCGGTATAAAGTTCCCACATCACGGCATGTGAGGACATTTCGTTGACAGGTGTTGCTGATCCCGAGTTGATGAACTCTACAATGAAATCAGTTAAGATTTATCTTTTAACAGCATTACGTGGGGCGTAACTGATTTCATGTTCTCCTAGTTCAATTGTCCATTTCGACATTCGTCCAAAAATCTTCGGTTTGCTTAAAACCTGCAATGCAAATATTCGAAACGTTCTCCGTTGTTTTTACTCGTTCTAGTGACGTCATACCTGTTTGATAGGTGAGTGATGTGTCAAAAGTGTGTGCAATATGTTGGAAAATAGGGTTGTAAATTGATAATCCTGGATTGATTCTTGAATCGTGAAACACTTTCATAATTAAGTATTTCGACCCTACTTGCCTCGGGTTACACAAAATCTTAATTGGGATAAGACAAGAACGCAATTTGACTCTAGGCAAGAAGAGATCAAATTATAGTATTAGTGAGAATGTGATTTTTCTTTTTTTATATTCTTATGAAAGCAAAACTCATATCCCATATATATAAGAAATGAAAGGGTGCGATGAAAGGTCGCAACCTTTCAACTAAAAGAGGAAACCTTTCAACGAAAAGACGCAACTTTTCGTTAACACCTAATGGAAAATGGTGGAATTTTGAGCCTTTTCAATACCACAATTTCCATGCCAGTATCAAGTTAACTCTTATGGGCGTGTACTCCACACACTCCAAACCCGTTACTAAGTATAACTTGATTACCCTTGCTTTCAAGTAAATCCCAATTAACTAAAATGTTTGTTGATAACACTAAAATCACCAACAATTCCCCCCCCCCATTTTAGTGTAATGCTTGATTTACTAAAACTTGAACAAACATAACAAACCAATGCATAAATGAAAATATTTCAGAAATTAAATTTTCATCTTAGTATATTACATCATCCAGAATTCGAGAATCGGGGTGTTTCAGAAATTAAACCCTTCAACCCATATGAAAATGAGAGAGTAATACACACATCAGTTTCTTACATTCGTCTAATACTAACTTGACACTATTATAAGCCATGTGTCTCAATCCTTCAGTGAACATATCGGCAGCTAAGTCCAAAGCTCCTTTGAAGCGGCAAAACTTCATGCTCACATAGGTAGTTATTTTACATCTTGCACCCGCATTTGTAATTTTTCAAAAGAACTATTAAGAAGTTAAACTTCAACCTACCTCAACTTACGGGTCTAAACACATTCTTTGGGATCAGAATATTTATGTATTTCAATCTTCAGAAAGTAAGCTTTCCACATTGAAATTCAGCTTCTAGCGTTTTACTATAAGGGAATTGGGTGTCTCACTTTGGAAGATTTCGGTGGACTTGAATCCCACTCTAATAGCCGACTTGTGCACTAAGTCTCGGGCTAACCATTTTGTCAAGTGATTCGTAAAATTTTGTTGTGACCCAACAAATCCATAGATATCACTTCATTCGTGATCAACTCACGAAACATAGTCCATCTAAGGCAATAGTGTCTAGACTTTTCCATATATATTTGACTATATGCCTTAGCCATTGTGTATCCCATAATTTGAAATCTAAATGAACATTTCTTTCGACTTTAATCAATTTTACTTAGATAGTAAACCTTTTATCAAAAGATTTACTATACTTTAATCCTGTCATAAGAACCGCGCGCGTACTCAAGGTTAATTGATTGATCAGTCATTGCACATGTCCACTTCCACAACTCACCAATGTAAACTTATAATTGTACACCGTTGATAATGGATCCTTATTATCATTATACACATAATGATTACCATTACATTAGATAGTAAGATTATTATTATTATAAACACATCTTAGTCAATTCACTTATAGAACCAAGAAGTAATGACAACAAGTTTATAATTTAATAATCTCATCATAAATCTTTTGATCCAAGATACCTCATCTATACCAAGTGTTAAATCCAACAACTTGTAGATGTATTATTTCTTGATCAAAAGTAAGTTCAATATAATTTAATATGCCTTAAGGATTCACATTGTGAATTAAACCATAACTCATGGTTGGCGTTTACAAGTACCAAAGTACTTAAACTCCATCACAATAAATTCTACTAGACATGCTTAATCTTTCTAACACCATGTTATATTGATCACTTGATGTAATCACATACATCATACCATCAATTCCCAAAGCTTACCGGTATTCGATAATAATTAAGTAACATCTAATCCTCATTTCATATTAAAACTTATTTATTTTATTAACTAATACCATCTTGATAAGCATCAAATGATTTGTGGACATATCTCACATGAAATCAATGAACAAATACTTCATGTATATTTTAAATCATGCCCAATAATCTAGAGTTACTACTCCATATATTATTTCAGGCTATAGGAGGGAAGGATATTCGTGAATGAACGGAAGAAAATAGTTTGACACATTTTCATTAATTTGACAACCTTTTCCATAATGAAAAGACACATCCATACATTCATATTTATATATTCATATTCATAAATATAAGTATTGTGACTTTAGCCAAAGGTTGTGACAATAATAACCAGCAGCAAAGGAAACGTCATTTTAGATTGACACGTACGTGTAATAACCAACCCAAAGTTTTGACGATATATCATACTGCCTCATGCATGACGTAAAGGAAAATTATATTGTTCATATCCATTCCATGAATCATGACAATTGAACTTTGAACTTTGATGTTAAAAAACACCATTCAATTAATGGTACCAACTCAATAAAACATGAGTGACATTTTTAAAATTCTTTTCCTTTTCTTCATGGTAATAATACCAACTCAATAAAACTGGTAAAATTTAATCATATGAATCCTTGAAAATCGACAACATGCAAATGACCAACATAAATTTTAAACAGATTCTATTATGGATTTATATTCAACCTTTTATTGTTCTAGTAAATTCCAATTGATTTAGAAAAATATCATATGAATTGATTTGAAAATTATCACATCTCTATGAATTTTATAGACTCCAAATCTTCATATTATATCAAGTATCGGTACCATACTTATAATACCCTTCATAATTCAATAAAAGAAATGAATAAAAAAATTTGTGTACTTGAATTGCGATTGATCAAACCTTGCAAGTGTTTGTCCAGTATCGTAACCGTTGGGATGAATCACCTTTTCTAAACCAAAAGGTATTCGTTATTATCAATGGTAATCCTTTGCATTGATTCAATCCCTTACACAAATCCTTTATTACACAAAGATGATTTGATCATGTCCAGAACCCACGATCATCATCATAACATTTCCATGCCATATTCCATTATTGTTTTACTGATTCCATCAAACATTTATCACACGAAGTAACCATATCAAATCCCACTTGTCTTCAACGATTCATCCTTATCATAATGACCAAATACTTAATTAGTTTGTTGGAAAATAGGGTTGTAAATTGATAATCCTGGATTAATTCTTGAATCATGAAACACTTTTCTAATTAAGTATTTCGACCCTACATGCCTCGGGTTACACGAAATCTTAATTGAGATAAGAAAAGAACGCAATTTGACTCTAGGCAAGAAGAGATCAAATTATAGTATTAGTGAGAATGTGATTTTTCTTTTTTTATATTCTTATGAAAGCAAAACTCATATCCCAAATATATAAGAAATGAAAGGGTGCGATGAAAGGTCGCAACCTTTCAACTAAAAGAGGCAACCTTTCAACGAAAAGACGCAACTTTTCGTTAACACCTAATGGAAAATGGTGGAATTTTGAGCCTTTTCAATACCACAATTTCCATGCCAGTATCAAGTTAACTCTTACGGGCGTGTACTCCACACATTCCAACCCGTTACTAAGTATAACTTGATTACCCTTGCTTCTAAGTAAATCTCAATTAACTAAAATGTTTGTTGATAACACTAAAATCACCAACACAATAGTGCTTAATTTGAATTTCAACTTTTAAATTTATAAAACCTTTATTTAATACACTTTAACACCCTAACGAGCAACAAGACCTGATCAGATGTAGTATTTTAGGTTATCGTCCCAAGAGAGCGTATATGCGTTATAAGGTGTTTTATTCTTTAGTCTAACTCTTATTAAAGAATTAGATATATATATTTATGTATTTAGTTGTCGATTAGATTTTGAATATTATCTCTTAGGAAAGAGATGATTGAAGGTACGTTATTAATGAATTGAATAACAAAATATAAAGCAAGAAATAAAGATTAAAATAAACAATTATAAATAAAAGCAGTTACATGGAAAAATAACTTGTACGAGAATCATATTAGGAAAGTTTCATAACTTATATTAACACATGGCAAAATAATAATCATAGACCAATTATGATCCCTAATCAGGTTAAGATAGGCATTTCATATTATTCAATAAGCAGGACTTAAAGCATATGCTAGATATGTGATGTGTATAACTAACATCTCAATTCTTCATGTTTAATTCAATTACATGATACATATTAACCTTATGATGCGGATCAACATGCATATAGACTGACAAATAATATAAGCTATTAAACATCAAGTAGATCAACTCAAGTTACTAGCTGAAAGTCAATTACTACTAAGCATTCATGCAATCATTAACTAAACATATCCAAACAAAGGATCTTCGATTAAGCCTAACAATATTAAACTTTATTATATAAGCGTATTTCAAATTAAACAATTTTATCACTATTATGTTGTTTAACCTAGTTGCATGTAATTCAATTTAACAAGTTTAATGGACTAGATCTAAAAAAGTAGCATGAATCGAATAATAGATCGTCGGATTAAGTACTAATCAATCCTAAAATCATGTTATCTAATCATTAAGCATGGCAATCAAGTATATTAAAGCATAACAGATTCAAAATAGTTCAAATATCGTTACAGAAACTCTACCATACAGATCCGGAAAAAGACCAGGAACTGTACGGATTTAAGCACGAAGCCGGCGGCCTTGTCTCAGCAAAGCCAACGGCTTTAACTGAGGAAGCCGATGGCTTCATCTGATTCCCAAACAAAGTTTAGTTTTCGTCAAAGTAACCACTACGAACGTTTAGTTCATAATGGTAGACGAACAGAAATAATTAAAGTAAATAAAATAGAATAAATGATAAAATAAAGATAGAATCATACCTTAAAATGGTAGATGAAAGAAACTTGGATTAAAAACTTGAATAATCTTGATTACAATGAAAGTATAACATAATCTAAGGGTTTTAGAGAAAACCTTAAAGAAAAACAAAAACTGTTATCTAGGTATTGAAGGTACATTGAAAACTGAAGCAGGAGATCCCTATTTATACTTTTCAACTTCGGTGGCCAAGCTGGAGGCATCAGTGGTAAGTCGGCGGCTTCTGGTGGTCGGTGATTCCTTTAGCAAGTTTAACTTGATCCGCAAGAACATAAACGCGTAACCGTCTTAGCCAAGCCGGCTGCTTTAGTGGCAGGCTGACGGCTTTAAATATCTTGTAATCTTTTTGATTTCGTTAAGATTTTTAACTTGAACTTGGTCGACAAGTTGAGAAACCGTGTAAACTAGGCCGGCGGCTTTAGTGTGAAGCCGGCGGCTTTAACTGTATTTTACTTGGTCAACAAGTTCATCAAATTCTGCGATCAATTCTGGAACATTCTGGAATATTCATCCCAAGCCGGCGGCTTCAGGTGCCATGCCTACGGCTTCATGGCCTTTTCGGCAGTTTTACCTGTATTTGATCCTGTTTGATACACAACTTCAATAAACTCATTAGAATTATCTTTTTCCCCTCTTTACCTATTTTAGTGTGTTTTAGGATTAAAATATCTTTAAAATGCTAAGATAACTCCGTAAAATGTTATCAAACTATATAATTTAGGAGTTATAAAATTCGCCACACTTAAACCTTTACTTGTCCTCAAGTAAACTTTATAAACCATATAAATGGGTATAGAGTTGAAGTAAATTGCAAAGTTAAAAATATGTCTAACTAAAAGTTAGCTTTTATTATTATAAGAACTAGTCTGAACCAGACCAAGGAATACAAGAGGTCCTAATGTATATTAAGTCAGATTTATACAATTTGGTCATCATTGGACTATTTTGTTTTCTAACTAGAATTTTTATAAATGTATGGTTCTCATTGCAACTTTTTTCTTTAGCTGGCTTTCATTGGGCTGTTTTACTTCTCATTTCTTTTGCTTTTATGCTTAGCATTTGGCAATTTTTTCTAAGTTGGCCCTTATTTGGGACTCTTTTGCTGCCTCAGTGGTCCATGCTTACTATGCCATATGGTAGTTGTAGTGACCCGAACTTTTCCATGTTTATATATATTAATTGAGATTGATATTTACATGATTAAATGTTTCCAACATGTTAATCAATCAAACTTGTTAAGACTTGATTAATTGAAATATGTTTCATATAGACTATTGACCACCCAAGTTGACCGGCGATTCACGAACGTTAAAACTTGTAAAAACGACATGACGATATATATATGGATATACATATGGTTAACATGAGATTATGATAAGTAAGTATCTCCATAAGTATATTAACAATGAGTTATATACGTATAAACAAGACTACTAACTTAAGGATTTCGAAACGAGACATATATGTAACGATTATCGTTGTAACGACATTTAAATGTATATATATCATATTAAGATATATTAATATATCATAATATCATGATAATATAATAATTTAACATCTCATTAGATATAATAAACAATGGGTTAACAACATTAATTGAGATCGTTAACTTAAAGGTTTCAAAACAACACTTACATGTAACGACTAACGATGACTTAACGACTCAGTTAAAATGTATATACATGTAGTGTATTTAGATGTATTAAAATACTTTTGGAAGACTTCAAGACATATATCAAAACACTCATACTTAACGAAAATGGTTACAGTTACTTTCCCATTCTTTTCTTTCATCAAGAATTCTAGTCGTATTCTTACCCGTATTATACACAGCTTCAAAATGTACTTACTATGGGTATATACCAATAGGAACTAGCATGGGATTCCACTCTTGATTATGTCATGTATGACTAATCAATTTTAACTTCTACCATGAGCTAATCAACTAACTAGAACTCCTTTTAACCCCACTCACCACTCACCAATTACCACTCATCATTCACTCCATTTCACTTCCAATTCTCTTTTTAATTCTCTCTCAACACACACACACTATTATGAACGTATTTTTCCAGTAGTTAATCATTATCTTCATCAAAAATCACTTCAAGAATCAAGCTATAATCATCATAGGAAGAACACTTCAAGAACACTTCAAAAATCCCTTCAAGTTTACTAATTTACTTCCAAGCTTTCTAATCCATTCCAAGTAATCATCTAAGATCAAGAAACCTTTGTTATATACAGTAGGTTATCTTTCTTATTCAATGTAATATTCATATTCAAACTTTGATTCAATTTCTATAACTATAAACTATCTTAATTCGAGTAAAAATCTTACTTGAACTTGTTTTTGTGTCATGATCCTACTTCAAGAACTTTCAAGCCATCCAAGATACTTTGAAGCTAGATCATTTCTTGTCACTTCCAGTAGGTTTACCTACTAAACTTGAGGTAGTAATGATGTTCATAACATCATTCAATTCATATATATAAAACTATCTTATTCGAAGGTTTAAACTCGTAATCACTAGAACATAGTTTAGTTAATTCTAAACTTGTTCGCAAACAAAAGTTAATCCTTATAACTTGACTTTTAAAATTAACTAAACACATGTTCTATATCTATATGATATGCTAACTTAATGATTTAAAACCTGGAAACACGAAAAATACCGTAAAACCGGATTTACGCCGTCGTAGTAACACCGCGGGCTGTTTTGGGTTAGTTAATTAAAAACTATGATAAACTTTGATTTAAAAGTTGTTATTCTGAGAAAATTATTTTTATTATGAACATGAAACTATATCCAAAAATTATGGTTAAACTCAAAGTAGAAGTATGTTTTCTAAAATGGTCATCTAGACGTCGTTCTTTCGACTGAAATGACTACCTTTACAAAAACGACTTGTAACTTATTTTTCCGACTATAAACCTATACTTTTTCTGTTTAGATTCATAAAATAGAGTTCAATATGAAACCATAGCAATTTGATTCACTCAAAACGGATTTAAAATGAAGAAGTTATGGGTAAAACAAGATTGGATAATTTTTCTCATTTTAGTTACGTGAAAATTGGTACCAAATCTATTCCAACCATAACTTAATCAACTTATATTGTATATTATGTAATCTTGAGATACCATAGACACGTATACAATGTTTCGACCTATCATGTCGACACATCTATATATATTTCGGAACAACCATAGACACTCTATATGTGAATGTTGGAGTTAGCTATACAGGGTTGAGGTTGATTCCAAAATATATATAGTTTGAGTTGTGATCAATACTGAGATATGTATACACTGGGTCGTGGACTGATTCAAGATAATATTTATCGATTTATTTCTGTACATCTAACTGTGGACAACTAGTTGTAGGTTACTAACGAGGACAGCTGACTTAATAAACTTAAAACATCAAAATATATTAAAAGTGTTGTAAATATATTTTGAACATACTTTGATATATATGTATATATTGTTATAGGTTCGTGAATCAACCAGTGGCCAAGTCTTACTTCCCGACGAAGTAAAAATCTGTGAAAGTGAGTTATAGTCCCACTTTTAAAATCTAATATTTTTGGGATGAGAATACATGCAGGTTTTATAAATGATTTACAAAATAGACACAAGTACGTGAAACTACATTCTATAGTTGAATTATCGAAATCGAATATGCCCCTTTTTATTAAGTCTGGTAATCTAAGAATTAGGGAACAGACACCCTAATTGACGCGAATCCTAAAGATAGATCTATTGGGCCTAACAAACCCCATCCAAAGTACCGGATGCTTTAGTACTTCGAAATTTATATCATATCCGAAGGGTGTCCCGGATTGATGGGGATATTCTTATATATATGCATCTTGTTAATGTCGGTTACCAGGTGTTCACCATATGAATGATTTTTATCTCTATATATGGGATGTGTATTGAAATATGAAATCTTGTGGTCTATTGTTACGATTTGATATATATAGGTTAAACCTATAACTCACCAACATTTTTGTTAACGTTTAAAGCATGTTTATTCTCAGATGAATATTAAGAGCTTCCGCTGTTGCATACTAAAATAAGGACAAGATTTGGAGTCCATGTTTGTATGATATTGTGTAAAAACTGCATTCAAGAAACTGATTTCGATGTAACATATTTGTATTGTAAACCATTATGTAATGGTGGTGTGTAAACAGGATATTTTAGATTATCATTATTTGATAATCTACGTAAAGCTTTTTAAACCTTCATTTATAAAATAAAGGTTATGGTTTGTTTTAAAAATGAAAGCAGTCTTTGAAAAACGTCTCATATAGAGGTCAAAACCTCGCAACGAAATCAATTAATATGGAACGTTTTTAATCAATAAGAACGGGACATTTCAGTTGGTATCAGAGCGTTGGTCTTAGAGAACCAGAATTTTGCATTAGTGTGTCTTATCGAGTTTGTTAGGATGCATTAGTGAGTCTGGAATTCGACCGTGTTTACTTGAAAAATGATTGCTTAACAAATTTTGTTGGAAACTATATATTTTTAACATGTGAATATTATGTGATATATTAATCTCTTAACGCGTTTGATATTATGTGATAGATGTCTACCTCTAGAACAAGTCCCATTGACTCACCTAATAATAATGAAGAGTCAAATGTAAATTGGAATGATTCGTGGCCTGATTCACAAGTTCTCGAAGAGGAACCAGAAGAAGTGTCGGAACCAGAAGAAGAATCGGAACCGGAAGAAGAATCGGAACCGGATGAAGAAATAGAACCGGTGGGGGAAATAATAAAACGGTTAAGTAAAAGAAAATCCTCAACCAACCGACCAAGGTTAATTATGGTCAATGGTGTTTCCGCTAAGGAAGCAAAATATTGGGAGGATTACCAATTCTCTGATGAATCGGATTCTGACGAGAATTCCGATGATGTTATAGAAATTACCCCAACTGAATTTAAAAAGGCAAAAGAAAATAATAAGGGAAAGGGCATAAAAATAGAGAAATCTAATTCCAACCCCGATGAACTTTATATATTTCGTCAACCCCCG
The DNA here is from genome assembly GCF_046630445.1 of Rutidosis leptorrhynchoides. Lineage (NCBI taxonomy): Eukaryota > Viridiplantae > Streptophyta > Magnoliopsida > Asterales > Asteraceae > Rutidosis > Rutidosis leptorrhynchoides. The sequence goes on from NC_092334.1 coordinate 211,661,583, forward strand.
AAGTCCTTAAGTTGTAACAATGACCCAGGAACCTCTAAACCACCAGGTTTTTCTAAACCAATGTGGAAAACGACGGCTCGTATTAGGGGAACATCATATATCTCTAGAAACTTGGCAAAACGAACCAAAACTGAAGAAGAAGAAGAAACAAGCGAGTCGGAATAAGATAGTTGTATTCGTGTGGTGTAATATATGTAATATAGTGTGCTTATGCTTTATGATATATGTAAAAATTGCTTGTATTAATAAGTATTTTTTTTATGAATCTAACTCTTGTCTATTTTACAGTATAAAAACACAAAATGGATAGACAACCCAATATTTTAAGAGACCTACCCGGAGACATGATTGATGAAATCTTGTCTAGAGTCGGTCAGAATTCTTCGGCACAACTATTTAAGGCGAGATCAGTTTGTAAGACATTCGAAGAATGTTCCAAGAATGCCTTGGTTTATAAAAGGCTTTCGTTCGAAAGATGGGGGATATCACATTGAGAAATCCATAAGTTACGATGTGTTTACTTTGACGCATATATTGCGGGGAACCCAAATGCTATTTTACGCAATGGGTTAAGAAATTATTTTGACTCAATATATCCGAATATTGGACTTCGTGATTTAGAAAAAGCGGCTAACATGCAACATAAAGAAGCATGTTATGCTTACGGATTAGTAATGTTCGCTTCTCACCAAAGTGAGAACAAGAACATCGGCCTACAACTATTAAACAAAACATTCCCACAAGTGACGGAGTCGGTAATTGGGGTAAGAAATGAGGTTTTTAGATAGTTACGGGACTATTGGACATTACGTAACCCTCGTCCCTTTGACGACGTTACAACGCGCTGTCTTATCAACGGCCATAACGGTTATGTTCCACAAGACCAAGGATGGGAAGTAGTCCTAGTAAAACCAGAATGCATGACTTGTTTCTGGACGTATGAATTACGTGTCTTTATTGCCTTTGCTGAACGACTTGTCTACTAGCTAGAATTATCTTCACAACTATCTTGTATCAAAGTTATTGTGTGCTATATTTCATGCTTTATGTAAAATAAGCGGTATTGTAAGTTTGTAAAATATTGTATAAAAGTTTGAACGCGAAATATTATTATAATCAGTTTTTCATATAGAATTGTAGTAGTTGAATTGTATATTAGCTACTAAGTATGAACTTAACGGGTAGGTACTACCCGAATTTAAACTTATAAAACGCTAATATGAAGAAAAAGCTTTTATAAATGAGTTCATATTATGCTACGAAATACTATTAACTACTCTTAATATTCTGTATGATTAACTTGTTCCATTTGACTATTTTGAAGGAAATGGCACCGACTACTCGACACACCGTGAATATGAATGAAGAGGAATTCCGTACTTTTCTAGCTTCAAACATAGCCGCAGTACAGGCTGCGCTACATACCAACAATAACCTTGGATCTAGCAGTACAGGAAATCGTGTAGGATGCACCTACAAAGAATTCACTGCCTGCAAACCTTTGGAATTTGATGGAACTGAAGGACCGATCGGATTGAAACGGTGGACCGAGAAGGTCGAATCAGTGTTTGCCATAAGTAAGTGTACTGAAGAGGACAAAGTAAAGTACGCTATGCATACCTTCACAGGTTCTGCATTAACATGGTGGAATACCTATCTAGAGCAAGTGGGACAAGACGATGCGTACGCACTACCGTGGTCAGCATTCAAGCACTTGATGAACGAGAAGTACCGTCCCAGAACCGAGGTCAATAAGCTCAAGACAGAACTTAGAGGGTTACGAACCCAAGGATTTGATATTACCACATACGAAAGACAATTCACAGAATTGTGCCTATTGTGTCCGGGAGCATTCGAAGATGAGGAAGAGAAGATCGACGCATTTGTGAAAGGATTACCGGAAAGAATCCAAGAAGATATAAGTTCACACGAGCCCGCCTCCATACAACAGGCATGTAGAATGGCTCACAAACTAGTGAACCAGATTGAAGAAAGAATTAAAGAACAGACTGCTGAAGAGGCTAATGTGAAGCAAGTCAAAAGAAAGTGGGAGGAAAACGGTGATAAGAATCACCAATACAACAACAACAGCAATTACAACAATAATCGCAATAATTATCCCAACAATCGCAACTACAACAAACGGCCCAACAACAACAACAACAACAACAGCAACAGCAACTACAATAATCATCCCAACAACAATAATAACCGCAACAACAACAACAATCAGAAGCAACTATGCCAAAGGTGTGAAAAGTATCACTCGGGGTTCTGCACCAAATTTTGCAACAAGTGTAAAAGAAACGGTCATAGCGCGGCGAAGTGTGAGGTCTACGGACCAGGGGTTAATAGAACGAAAGGAACAAATGGTGTCGAAACGAGTAATGGCGGAGCAAGTAGTGTCGGAGTAAGTTATGCCAATGTAGTTTGTTATAAATGTGGAAAACCGGGCCACATTATTAGAAATTGCCCGAACCAGGAGAACACGAATGGACAAGGCCGTGGAAGAGTTTTCAATATTAATGCGGCAGAGGCACAGGAAGACCCGGAGCTTGTTACGGGTACGTTTCTTATTGACAATAAATCTGCTTACGTTTTATTTGATTCGGGTGCGGATAGAAGCTATATGAGTAGAGATTTTTGTGCTAAATTAAGTTGTCCATTGACACCTTTGGATAGTAAATTTTTACTCGAATTAGCAAATGGTAAATTAATTTCAGCAGATAATATATGTCGGAATCGAGAAATTAAACTGGTTAGCGAAACATTTAAGATTGACTTGATACCAGTAGAGTTAGGGAGTTTTGATATGATAATCGGTATGGACTGGTTGAAAGAAGTGAAAGCAGAGATCGTTTGTTACAAAAATGCAATTCGCATTATACGAGAAAAAGGAAAACCCTTAATGGTGTACGGAGAAAAGGGCAACACGAAGCTACATCTTATTAGTAATTTGAAGGCACAAAAACTAATAAGAAAAGGTTGCTATGCTGTTCTAGCACACGTCGAGAAAGTACAAACTGAAGAAAAGAGCATCAATGATGTTCCAGTCGCAAAAGAATTTTCCGATGTATTTCCGAAAGAATTACCGGGATTACCCCCACATCGATCCGTTGAATTTCAAATAGATCTTGTACCAGGAGCTGCACCAATAGCTCGTGCTCCTTACAGACTCGCACCCAGCGAGATGAAAGAACTGCAAAGCCAATTACAAGAACTTTTATAGCATGGTTTCATTCGACCAAGCACATCACCGTGGGGAGCTCCTGTTTTGTTTGTCAAGAAGAAAGATGGTACATTCAGGTTGTGTATCGACTACCGAGAGTTGAACAAACTTACCATCAAGAACCGCTACCCACTACCGAGAATCGACGACTTATTTGACCAACTACAAGGCTCGTCTGTTTATTCAAAGATTGACTTACGTTCCGGGTATCATCAAATGCGGGTGAAAGAAGATGATATTCCAAAGACTGCTTTCAAAACACGTTACGGTCATTACGAGTTTATGGTCATGCCATTTAGTTTAACTAATGCACCAGCTGTGTTCATGGACCTTATGAACCGAGTGTGTGGACCATACCTTGACAAGTTTGTCATTGTTTTCATTGATGACATACTTATTTACTCAAAGAATGACCAAGAACACGGTGAACATTTGAGAAAGGTGTTAGAAGTATTGAGGAAGGAAGCATTGTACGCTAAATTTTCAAAGTGTGCATTTTGGTTGGAAGAAGTTCAATTCCTCGGTCACATAGTGAACAAAAAAGGTATTAAGGTAGATCCGGCAAAGATAGAAACTGTTGAAAAGTGGGAAACCCCGAAAACTCCGAAACACATATGCCAGTTTTTAGGACTAGCTGGTTACTACAGAAGGTTCATCCAAGACTTTTCCAGAATAGCAAAACCCGTGACTGCATTAACGCATAAAGGGAAGAAATTTGAATGGAAGGATGAACAAGAGAAAGTGTTTCAGTTATTGAAGAAAAAGCTAACTACGGCACCTATATTGTCATTGCCTGAAGGGAATGATGATTTTGTGATTTATTGTGACGCATCAAAGCAAGGACTCGGTTGTGTATTAATGCAATGAACGAAGGTGATTGCTTATGCGTCTAGACAATTGAAGATTCACGAGCAAAATTATACGACGCATGATTTGGAATTAGGCGCGGTTGTTTTTGCATTAAAGACTTGGAGGCACAACTTATATGGGGTCAAAAGTATTATATATACCGACCACAAAAGTCTTCAACACATATTTAATCAGAAACAACTGAATATGAGGCAGCGTAGGTGGATTGAATTATTGAATGATTACGACTTTGAGATTCGTTACCACCCGGGGAAGGCAAATGTGGTAGCCGATGCCTTGAGCAGGAAGGACAGAGAACCCATTCGAGTAAAATCTATGAATATAATGATTCATAATAACCTTACTACTCAAATAAAGGAGGCGCAACAAGGAGTTTTAAAAGAAGGAAATTTAAAGGATGAAATACCCAAAGGATCGGAGCAGCATCTTAATATTCGGGAAGACGGAATCCGGTATAGGGCTGAAAGGATTTGGGTACCAAAATTTGGAGATATGAGAGAAATGGTACTTAGAGAAGCTCATAAAACCAGATACTCAATACATCCTGGAACGGGGAAGATGTACAAGGATCTCAAGAAACATTTTTGGTGGCCGGGTATGAAAGCCGATGTTGCTAAATATGTAGGAGAATGTTTGACGTGTTCTAAGGTCAAAGCTGAGCATCAGAAACCATCAGGTCTACTTCAACAACCCGAAATCCCAGAATGGAAATGGGAAAACATTACCATGGATTTCATCACTAAATTGCCAAGGACTGCAAGTGGTTTTGATACTATTTGGGTAATAGTTGATCGTCTCACCAAATCAGCACACTTCTTGCCAATAAGAGAAGATGACAAGATGGAGAAGTTAGCACGACTGTATTTGAAGGAAGTCGTCTCCAGACATGGAATACCAATCTCTATTATCTCTGATAGGGATGGCAGATTTATTTCAAGATTCTGGCAGACATTACAGCAAGCATTAGGAACTCGTCTAGACATGAGTACTGCCTATCATTCACAAACTGATGGGCAGAGCGAAAGGACGATACAAACACTTGAAGACATGCTACGAGCATGTGTTATTGATTTCGGAAAACAGTTGGGATCGACATCTACCGTTAGCAGAATTTTCCTGCAACAACAGCTACCATTCAAGCATTGAGATGGTGCCGTTTGAAGCACTTTATGGTAGAAAGTGCAGGTCTCCGATTTGTTGGAGTGAAGTGGGGGATAGACAGATTACGGGTCCGGAGATTATACAAGAAACTACCGAGAAGATCATCCAAATTCAACAACGGTTGAAAACCGCCCAAAGTCGACAAAAGAGCTACGCTGACATTAAAAGAAAAGATATAGAATTTGAAATTGGAGAGATGGTCATGCTTAAAGTTGCACCTTGGAAAGGCGTTGTTCGATTTGGTAAACGAGGGAAATTAAATCCAAGGTATATTGGACCATTCAAGATTATTGATCGTGTCGGACCAGTAGCTTACCGACTTGAGTTACCTCAACAACTCGCGATTGTACATAACACTTTCCACGTCTCGAATTTGAAGAAATGTTTTGCTAAAGAAGATCTCACTATTCCGTTAGATGAAATCCAAATCAACAAAAAACTCCAATTTATCGAAGAACCCGTCGAAATAATGGATCGTGAGGTTAAAAGACTTAAGCAAAACAAGATACCAATTGTTAAGGTTCAATGGAATGCTCGTAGAGGACCCGAGTTCACCTGGGAGCGTGAAGATCAGATGAAGAAGAAATACCCACATCTATTTCCAGAAGATTCGTCAACACCTTCAACAGCTTAAAATTTCGGGACGAAATTTATTTAACGGGTAGGTACTGTAATGACCCGAACTTTTCCATGTTTATATATATTAATTGAGATTGATATTTACATGATTAAATGTTTCCAACATGTTAAGCAATCAAACTTGTTAAGACTTGATTAATTGAAATATGTTTCATATAGACAATTGACCACCCAAGTTGACCGGCGATTCACGAACGTTAAAACTTGTAAAAACGACATGACGATATATATATGGATATACATATGGTTAACATGAGATTATGATAAGTAATTATCTCCATAAGTATATTAACAATGAGTTATATACATATAAACAAGACTACTAACTTAAGGATTTCGAAACGAGACATATATGTAACGATTATCGTTGTAACGACATTTAAATGTATATATATCATATTAAGATATATTAATATATCATAATATCATGATAATATAATAATTTAACATCTCATTAGATATAATAAACAATGCGTTAACAACATTAATTGAGATCGTTAACTTAAAGGTTTCAAAACAACACTTACATGTAACGACTAACGATGACTTAACGACTCAGTTAAAATGTATATACATGTAGTGTATTTAGATGTATTAAAATACTTTTAGAAGACTTCAAGACATATATCAAAACACTCATACTTAACGAAAATGGTTACAGTTACTTTCCCATTCTTTTCTTTCATCAAGAATTCTAGTCGTATTCTTACCCGTATTATACACAGCTTCAAAACGTACTTACTATGGGTATATACCAATAAGAACTAGCATGGGATTCCACTCTTGATTATGTCATGTATGACTAATCAATTTTAACTTCTACCATGAGCTAGTCAACTAACTAGAACTCCTTTTAACCCCACTCACCACTCACCAATTACCACTCATCATTCACTCCATTTCACTTCCAATTCTCTTTCTAATTCTCTCTCAACACACACACACTATTATGAATGTATTTTTCCACTAGTTAATCATCATCTTCATCAAAAATCACTTCAAGAATCAAGCTATAATCATCATAGGAAGAACACTTCAAGAACACTTCAAAAATCCCTTCAAGTTTACTAATTTACTTCCAAGCTTTCTAATCCATTCCAAGTAATCATCTAAGATCAAGAAACCTTTGTTATATAAAGTAGGTTATCTTTCTTATTCAAGGTAATATTCATATTCAAACTTTGATTCAATTTCTATAACTATAAACTATCTTAATTCGAGTAAAAATCTTACTTGAACTTGTTTTTGTGTCATGATCCTACTTCAAGAACTTTCAAGCCATCCAAGATCCTTTGAAGCTAGATCATTTCTTGTCACTTCCAGTAGGTTTACCTACTAAACTTTAGGTAGTAATGATGTTCATAACATCATTCGATTCATATATATAAAACTATCTTATTCGAAGGTTTAAACTCGTAATCACTAGAACATAGTTTAGTTAATTCTAAACTTGTTCGCAAACAAAAGTTAATCCTTCTAACTTGACTTTTAAAATTAACTAAACACATGTTCTATATCTATATGATATGCTAACTTAATGATTTAAAACCTGAAAACACGAAAAACACTGTAAAACCGGATTTACGCCGTCGTAGTAACACCGCGGGCTGTTTTGGGTTAGTTAATTAAAAACTATGATAAACTTTGATTTAAAAGTTGTTATTCTGAGAAAATGATTTTTATTATGAACATGAAACTATATCCAAAAATTATGGTTAAACTCAAAGTGGAAGTATGTTTTCTAAAATGGTCATCTAGACGTCGTTCTTTCGACTGAAATGACTACCTTTACAAAAACGACTTGTAACTTGCTTTTCCAACTATAAACCTATACTTTTTCTGTTTAGATTCATAAAATAGAGTTCAATATGAAACCATAGCAATTTGATTCACTCAAAACGAATTTAAAATGAAGAAGTTATGGGTAAAACAAGATTGGATAATTTTTCTCATTTTAGCTACGTGAAAATTGGTAACAAATCTATTCCAACCATAACTTAATCAACTTGTATTGTATATTATATAATCTTGAGATACCATAGACACGTATACAATGTTTCGACCTATCATGTCGACACATCTATATATATTTCGGAACAACCATAGACACTCTATATGTGAATGTTGGAGTTAGCTATACAGGGTTGAGGTTGATTCCAAAATATATATAGTTTGAGTTGTGATCAATACTGAGATACGTATACACTAGGTCGTGGATTGATTCAAGATAATATTTATCGATTTATTTCTGTACATCTAACTGTGGACAACTAGTTGTAGGTTACTAACGAGGACAGCTGACTTAATAAACTTAAAACATCAAAATATATTAAAAGTGTTGTAAATATATTTTGAACATACTTTGATATATATATGTATATATTGTTATAGGTTCGTGAATCAACCAGTGGCCAAGTCTTACTTCCCGATGAAGTAAAAATCTGTGAAAGTGAGTTATAGTCCCACTTTTAAAATCTAATATTTTTGGGATGAGAATACATGCAGGTTTTATAAATGATTTACAAAATAGACACAAGTACGTGAAACTACATTCTATGGTTGAATGATCGAAATCGAATATGCCCCTTTTTATTAAGTCTGGTAATCTAAGAATTAGGGAATAGACACCCTAATTGACGTGAATCCTAAAGATAGATCTATTGGGCCTAACAAACCCCATCCAAAGTACCGGATGCTTTAGTACTTCGAAATTTATATCATATCCGAAGGGTGTCCCGGAATGATGGGGATATTCTTATATATATGCATCTTGTTAATGTCGGTTACCAGGTGTTCACCATATGAATGATTTTTATCTCTATGTATGGGATGTGTATTGAAATATGAAATCTTGTGGTCTATTGTTACGATTTGATATATATAGGTTAAACCTATAACTCACCAACATTTTTGTTGACGTTTAAAGCATGTTTATTCTCAGGTGAATATTAAGAGCTTCCGCTGTTGCATACTAAAATAAGGACAAGATTTGGAGTCCATGTGTGTATGATATTGTGTAAAAACTGCATTCAAGAAACTGATTTCGATGTAACATATTTGTATTGTAAACCATTATGTAATGGTCGTGTGTAAACAGGATATTTTAGATTATCATTATTTGATAATCTACGTAAAGCTTTTTAAATCTTCATTTATAAAATAAAGGTTATGGTTTGTTTTAAAAATGAAAGCAGTCTTTGAAAAACGTCTCATATAGAGGTCAAAACCACGCAACGAAATCAATTAATATGGAACGTTTTTAATCAATAAGAACGGGACATTTCAGTAGTGGCTATAAGTTTGCAATCGTTTCACCATTTTTGGCTTTTACTTCCTATCTTAAACAAGTAGTCCGATCTCAAAATTGAGAGCAGTTTAATTATTATTTTAAGATTAAGTTTAGTAAAAAGACAAAAGCTTGACTAAAAATTTATACTTCATAAAAAAAATTTAATTTGTACCCATTTTTGCAATTATTTCAAATTTTTGGGAAAAAATTGTAACCTTTATTTAAAACTTTCAAGTGATTCATCACTTCCCTCCCCACACTTAGATTATGCAATGTCCTCGTTGCATTTATAATCAAAATCAAGAATAAATGAAAGACATGATTGAAAAATAAGGGAAAGAGTGATGTTACTTGATTGTAAGATCATACAATGATTGCGGAACACTTTGCGGATTTCTTTGAATTCAATATAAACTACTTGACAAGATTTTGTTAAACAATGCAAGATATAACACAAACATAACATTTTATTAATAACTTCCATCACTTTATCACTTTAACACTTAGGAACTATATTGTTCTTACATTCATAAACAAATAATGAAACATTTATAAAAACATTATCCTAATAAACATATAGGGATATGTAGTTTTGATTATAGAGTCGACTGCGCGACTCATCCTTCCATCGGGATCACTCCTTAGGCTTATTCTCCCCACATTTGTTCTTCTCAATTTCATTTAACTTTTTAATTTGCTCTAAGAAACTCAATGTGGTATTAAGACCCTTACGAAATGACATTTCAAATTTAAAATTCAACTCACGGATTTGTTTCCTCACTTCTTCACTAATCTTATATTGTTCTTTTTTGAATTCCGTCACTATCTTATCAACGGTAAGCTCATCATCATCATCCTCTTTATCTATCTTAACCATCTTCACATTTAATCGCGAAACTCTAGATCTAGGCGTTAGCGGAATGGATTCGATAAGAGCACCATAACGAATGATTAAAGTATTATTTTCATAATTAATGGTAGCACGAGCGGTAGCTAAAAACGGTGATCCTAAATTTAAAGGAGTTATCGGATCTTCTTTCATGTCCATAACCACAAAATCAACCTTATAAAAAGCATAACCAACAATGATTTCAACTTCTTTAACAATCCCCAACGGCTTTTGTAAACGGCTATCGGCAAAGCAAACAATCCCTTGAATAGGTTCCAAAGATGGCAATCCTAAGCAATTGTAGACAGAAAATGGCATCACATTAATACTAAAACCAATATCGGCTAATCCAATGATAGGAATGGGATCACGTATCAAGCAAGGAATTTGGAATTCTCTAGAATCAGCTCCCTTAACAAGAAACTCGGGTGTTTCAGATGGTTCTAATGGCTCAAAAGTAAATGAATAAAGAGGGCGGAAACCTTCCTTTCTTCTTTCTTCTAATTGCTTTATAGTTTCAGCTAACCAATCATCTTTATTATCACACTTAAATTTTTCACTAGTAATCTCATCACTTTCATTAGCTTTCTCATTAACTTCTTCATCAAACAATTCATGCCAAAAAAATAACATCATCATGATCAAGACCTTGAACTTTAGCATCTTTTGACTTATCTTCTTCATCAGCAGTTAACTTCTTAATTTCTTGATCATAATCCTCTTCTTCCATTTCATACTCTCATAAGAATCTTAAACCAGGTTCATAAGATTCACCCCTTTTTACTTCTCTAACCATATTAACTTTCTCAAAACGAACCTCCTTAGAAATTTCAGATTCAGCTGAAACTTTTCCTTCGACAAGTTTTAATAATTTAGTAACATTGCGTTCTAAGTTTTGAATGTACGCTTGATGATTATTTTGCACTTGGGAAAATTGAGCTTTTATGTTATCATTAGCTTCATTTTGATTCTTGATAAAAGTTAGGATGCTTTCTTCAAGCTTGGACTTCTTTTTGGATTGAGCATTAGGAGACGAGTTTGGAATGAAGGGTGCTATAATAGGAAAGAAACCAGGTGAATTCTTATTATTATTAGGATAAGGTGCATTATAATTATTACGGTAGTTCGGATTTCCTTGATATTGATTCACATAAGAGACGTTTTCAACCTACTCCATAGTAAGACTAGCAACACAATCTTTCGTAGCATGAGGACCTTGGCATTTTTCACAACCTACCTTAATGATATGCATTTCTTTCGTAAGATTTTAAATTTACCTTCCTAAATTACCCAGCTACGCATTCATAGCTTTAATCATATCCTCCGAATCGTAACTAACATATTTTACAGAATGGGAAATGTCTAAGTCTTGGTGTCATTCATGGGAATGAGCAGCTAACTTATTAATTAATGTTTCAGCTTCTTCGGTAGTTTTACTCACGATATTCCCTCCAGCAGACGTATCAATCTCTTTCCTCTTAGCTATATCACAACCCTTGTAAAAAGTAGTTAACTTTTTAAACTTATCCAAACCATGTTGTGGACAACCCCTAAGCAAATGACCAAATCTAATCCAAGCATGGTAAAGTGTTTCATTGGATTTATGACGAAAATTAGCAATTTCAATTTGAAGGGTGACATTTATTGGATGCGAGAAAGAAACGAGTTAAAAAAATTTCAACCCTAGTATCCCAACTAGTGATATCTCCTTCGGGCAACGAATTTAACCACTCTTTAGCTTCATCTTTTAACGACCATGGAAACAAGCGAAGATAAATTACATTACTTTCAACATTAGAGATATTAAACAGGTTACAAATAAATATCCTTGAAGTTTAGAATGTGAGCATTAGCATCTTCTTTTTCAGTACCCCTAAATTGATTATCCTTAAGCAAGTGAAAGATAAGACCCTTAATGTCAAGATTTTCTTTTATAGTTAGCTGAGTAATAGCGTGACCTAATCCTTCTCGACCCGCTTTCATTAACGCTTCCATTGAACTTTCGGCATCCATTTCAATGTCTGAATCAAAAAGAGTTCTTAAATAATTAGAATTAGGACTAGATGGTGTACTAGACAGTGGACTATCATTAGTGTGAGAAGTAGTTCCTTCATCGAAATTTAATTTCCTAATAATATTCGGCTCTTTAGAATTTTAAATAGTATATCGGGATTTGGTAACATGTCTTCTAAGACGGATTTCTTGAATCGGGTATTCATGTGATCTAAAATTATAAAAAGAATTATTTTAGAAGGAAATGTTTTAAACTTAAAGGGATATATACAATTTAATTTTCAATTAATAATTCTTTTTCTTATTATAAATTTTATGTTTATGAGGATATTTCGGAAATATGTTAGTCTATTAATAAAATTTAAATTGATAAATATAATAATAAATATTAATGACATAATTATAATTTTAAATATTAAATAACAACTTTTATCGCATAACAACAAATAATCAAACATAAACGGCCTATTGAATCCTTCAATACTTAAATGACCTGTCAGCGTCTAGGTTCCGACAGAGCCCTTTAAATCGGAAGCCCATCAAACTTTCCCTAAAGGAAGACAGTCATCACATGTTTTAAGAAATATCAATAACCAAAATATATTCAATTTTCGTATTTACCGCGCTCCCCGACAGCGGCGCCAAAAAGTTGATGTGTCAAAAGTGTGTGCAATAATGTTTAATTTGAATTTCAACTTTTAAATTTATTAAACCTTTATTTAATATACTTTAACACCCTAACGAGTAGCAAGACCCGATCAGATGTAGTATTTTAGGTTATCGTCCCAAGAGAGCGTAGATGCGTTATAAGTTGTTTTATTCTTTAGTCTAACTCTTATTAAAGAATAAGAAATATATATTTATGTTTTTTGTTGTCGTTTAGATTTTGAATATTATCTCTTAGGAAAGAGATAATTGAAGGTACGTTATTAATGAATTGAATAACAAAATATAAAGCAAGAAATAAAGATTAAAATAAACAATTATAAATAAAAGTAGTTACATGGACAAATAACTTGCACGGGAATCATATTAGGCAAGTTTCATAACTTATATTAACACATGGCAAAATAATAATCATAGACCCATTATTATCCCTAATCAGGTTAAGGCAGGCATTGCATATTATTCAATAAGCAGGACTTAAAGCATATGCTAGATATGTGATGTACATAACTAACATCTCAATTTTTCATGTTTAATTCAATTATATGATACATATTAACCTTATGATGCGGATCAATATGCAAATTGTCTGAAAAATTATATAAGGTATTAAACATCAAGTAGATCAACTTAAGTTACTAGCTTAAAGTCAATTAATACTAAGTTTTCATTCAATCATTAACTAAACAAATCCAAACAAAGGATCTTCGATTAAGCCTAACAATATTAAACTCTATTATATAAGCGTATTTCAAATTAAACAAGTTTATCACTAGTATGTTGTTTAACATAATTGCATGTAATTCAATTTAACAAGTTTGATGGACTAGATCTAAACTGTAAGACCCTAATATTGATTGTACATAGATTATTAGTGATGTACGTATAGTGGGCGAAGCAGGATATTAAATTAATGCTGACAGACTGTTTTGGGCGTCATGTGCGCCGCGCACACTTGTGGGAGCGCGCCGCGCACGCCACCTGCAACAGAATTCCAGCCTTTTTCTATTTTGACTTAAATGATGGGCATTTTGGTCATTTCACTTGGGGTCGGTTTGGAGCCTTCAAAGCTGATCCATTGATTATCTTACCCCATTTCTACACCACAAACACTCTCATTTTCAATCCCTAGAGAGAGAAGAGTTTTAGAGAGAGGAAGCTTCATTTGGAGAAGAAGGAGTTGGATTCTCACCAAAGTTCAGGTTTTAAAGTTGTTCATCTCGTTCACGGCTACGTTGTAGTAGTATTGGTAAGTTTAAACTCCAAATTTCATTGTTTGATTTTGATATTTGAAGTTAGGGTTTGAACTTAAATTGTTGAGAAACCCATTTAAACTCTTGAAGTGAGTTCTTTGATGCTAATAATCGGGTTTATTGTTGTTGTTGGTGGGTTTTGGGTTGGAAACCAACTTGGCCATGATTTTGGACTTGGAATTGGGTTTAATCACTAGGTTTGGTGATTATGGAAGTGTTGGAACCCATTTTAGTGTATTTGAAAGACTAATTGTGAATTGAGTCAAAATTAGGATTTATGGGTGATTTTGAGAATGATAAGTGTTTAACACTTGTGTTTGGGTTTAATTAGCGTATTAGGACCATATTCACTTGTGTTAGTGATTATTGGTTAGGTTGGGCGTGGTTTGTGCTTGGAAGTGCAATTGGTCGAAATTGCACTAAGTGTCTTTTTAAGTTGGTTTGTAAATCCACTGTAAGTGTGTTACTTGTGTTGTGATATTGGAATAGGTACATTCCATCGGCGAGTTATGGATTATTCAGTAGCATTCATCAAGACGATAAGGTGAGTGTTAATATCCTATGTGCATATGTATGTGTAGAATGGGTGCGGGTCGGGTGAAGTGAGTCTCGTTTAGTTTGGATTCACAATGACGCATCTAGTTCGGTCATCTTATTGAGGTAGTGATCTCGTGTGGTTCCGGATTCACTAAGGCTCGTATAGTTCGGCCAACCTCAATGTTATTGTGGTAATGAAGATAGTAGTCTCGTCTGGATGCGGATTTACCATGGCTTGTGTAGTTCAGCCAATCTTCATTGTGGTAATTGACTTTTGGTATTGGGTTAAGGGGTTAACCTTGGGCGTTGTACGCTTTATTGTTATATATCGTTGTATCATTGTGATGTAGCTAACCCTCCAGGTGTAGCTTTTTGGAGTGGTTCATATCGTCGTTGGTGAACTTACTTGTTGATTATTAGCTTGTTATATAGCGGTGGAACGGTATGCTTAGTTTGCCTTATACGTGGATGCTCCGGTATGTGTTATTTGATAATTTGTGTGGCGTGTCATTTTATGCACATATATGTACGTAGTATATTCTCACTCACTAAGCATTAGCTTACCCTCTTGTTGTTTACATTTTTTTATAGATTTGCATGGAGGCGGTGGCTCGGGTAAGCGTGGGGACTAGTTGACTTGCGTAGTTGCTTTAGAAGACGTGCTTTTGGATTGATTAGGATTGGGTAGCATATCCCCAATCGCCATGCTCGGCTTTTATGTTGTGTTAAAAACATTTAGTCGAAAATTGTATTTCGTACTTAATTCGTAAAACGGGCCGATGTGGGCCCGGCATCGTAAAACTTGTTTTATTATAAAAACGTGTGAGTTTTACCTATTATAATGTGTTGCGAAAACCGTTTAGTCTAAAAGCGTCGGGAAGCGATAGATCTTTAACGCAAAAACGTAAAATCCGGACAGAAGCTGAATGGCCTTGTGCGCGCCGCGCACAAGGAGGGTTGCGCGCCGCGCACCCTATCTGTATAAAAAAATAAAAATTATTCTGCGTTTTTAGTTGGACAACGGGTTGGGTTGTTACAAGTGGTATCAGAGCATGGTCTAAGGGATTTAGGCGACTTGAGATAGGTGCCTAGACTTAGACTTTTGTGTGTGCTTATTTGTTGCGGGACTTGTAGGAGTACGGGTGGAATGGGAATTTGGTTAGTGCCTTAATTTGTAGGTGGACTAACGGTTATATTAATATGCGTATAATATTAATATATTATTACGTTATGTTTTGTTTACATTTGCGTTGCGAATATCATCGAGCAAGATAGTCTTTGTACTAACGAGTTGATACGGCGTGTGTGCGTAATAAGGACTTGCAAACCTTATTACGGGTGCAAATTGTGTCTAACAAGTGATGTACCACGAGCTTTGAGCAAGATGGGGTGGTGTTGTGCGTGTGAATTTATACATTCTTGGACTAATCATTTTTGCATTCTTTAGAATGACGATGTGAAATGAGATCGAGACGTACGACGTGGAGTTTAACACTAGAGTTGATGCCACCGTTGCGAAGCAAATGAGTGCGTTTCGAGAAGAAATGGATAGGAAGTATTCCGAACTTCAAAGTAGTGGGGAAATGGAGTGTTGTCTTAAGAGCTTCATGAGGACTAAACCCCCGATGTATGATGGGAAACCGGATCCTTTGGTTAGCACAACTTGGATCTCGGATGTCGAAGGGTGTTTTCGCACTATTGAATGCCCCTCCGAGAAGAGGACAAGACTCGCTACTAGTTTGTTGCGGGGTAGGGCGAAGGATTGGTTGGATGGTAAGATTGATCTTGTCGGTGGTGAACCGTTTATGGCGTTATCGTGGGACGAGTTTAAGAAGGAATTCTTCGAGGAGTTTCGGACGTCAGCTGATTTGTCAGAATTGCGTAATGAGTTGCGAAATTTGCAACAGAGTTCTATGGATTTGAATACTCTCAAGACGCCCTTTATGACGAAGGCTCATTTTTGCCCGGAGTATATGGGGAATGATCGTTTGTTGATGGAAGATTTCTATCGGACTTTGAATGATGACTTGAAGAATAAAATTAGCCGGGGTTACGTGAAGTCGTTTGCGGAGTTATTCACGGTGGCTAGGGGTTTCGAGTCATATTCGCTATCGAAGATTGGTGAACCTTCAAGTGAGAGAAGGGTTGTTTCGTATGGTGCTCCAAGTAAGAGGACTAAGGGTCCGAGTGTGAGCACGGGTGGTACACGGACGGGTATATCGGATTCTAGTGTGTCTAGGTGTTACAATTGTGGCGTGAGGGGTCACAAGTCTTGGAAATGTCCGGTGCCAAAGGGTGATGGCACGGTGTGCTTCAATTGCCAAGAGGAAGGACATCGTAAGTTGGAGTGTCCCAAGTTAGCGGGGACGGGTGCGGCAAGGAGACGTTAAGGTATGTTTCATTTTAATAAATATGTCCTTTGATTATTTATTTCGTGCCGATGAGTTCGGGTTTGTTAAATGCCTTGTGTTGTGCATAATATTGTTATGGGTGACATTCCTAATGGAATTACCCTACGGTGGCGTTTTGATTGATGGGCGAAGGGCATAAGACTTGGTGCAACCAAGCATTCCTTAGTGTTCGGGAAATGTTTCTACCAAGCCTTTGGAATGGGCTTTGGTGTTCGGTAGCTAAGAGCGTGTTCGCTTTCGTGTTGAAGTTGATGAACCATGAGGTTTGACGGGTGGATAGAACCCTAAAGATCGAGTGTTTGATCTCGATGTGTGTTGGTAATGGAGTCTACATGATGAGGTGTTAGGTGCCTCTTTCATACCTACTAGCTTGGTATTCGACTCCGATGGTATTGCGGTTACATTGTACTTAGGGTACCGGAGAGAAACCCTTAGGTACATGAGTGACTAGGTGAGAATTTGACAAGCTAGGACAATCGAAAGATTGCAAGAATTAAGTTTGTGTAATTGTGGCAAACTCTTCATTCGAAGTGTTTAAGGATAGGTTAAAATCCTTCGTGTGCTCGAGGTTGGAGCAAGGTATTGTGATGTGGTTATGGAATGGAGTTCTAAGTGGGGGAGTTTGAACTCTCGAACGAAGATATTCTAGTGTATTAATATTGGACGATGCTCTTATTGATTCGGAGCTAGTGTTGAGACCTACGTTGGTTGATTTTAGTAAAAGTACGATTTGGAATAAATTATACTTATGGTTTTGGATTTAAATTATCACCGAGGTGGTAATGTGATGAATCTCATTTAGAGATAATGGACGTGTTTGACGAGCAAGTGAGATCCCTCGGTTAAGGGATGTGCGTGTCGGATTCTCTTCTAGAGAATTTTTGTTTTGTGCCTATGTGCGTTATGGGCGGTTCTTTCTCGATTGTGTTGGCGTTGTGTACGCATACGTATGATACGAGTACGTGTATGATGGATTTTACTTGGGTGGGTTAGTCGCTGTGTTAAGACACCAGCTGGGAGTTAGTGTTACGCGGTGTTAAGTACTCTAATGGATATTCGTTCGGGGTGATAGTTAGTGAATTTCCGTTAGGATTCACTATGGTGTAGCGGTGCACAATGTTACACTGCTCGTTGTATGAGGCCAAAAGAGCGTACGTGATTGGTGGGTTATGACCGTTGACGTGGTCCGCTAACTTCACCTTGGGAGTAGTGTTATATCGGTATGGTATAACGATATCGGGAAATGCGAGTACCGATGGGGAATGGGAGTACCATTCTTGTGTTGAGATTTGGGAGGTGGATCACGTGTGGATGCGGATTTACGATGACACGTGTAGTTCGGTCATCTTATTGTGGAAGTGAGTCTCGTGTAGTTCGGATTCACAATGACACGTGTGGATGCGGTCATTATATTGAGGAAGTGAGTCTCGTGTAGTTCGGATTCACAATGACATGTGTGGATGCGGTCATTATATTGTGGAAGTGAGTCTCGTGTAGTTTAGATTCATAATGACACGTATGGATGCGGTCATTCTGTTGGGATAGTGACTCTCGTGTAGTTCAGATTCACTAGGGCGGGTGTAGTTCGGTCAATCCCGATTGTTAATGCGGTGGAGGTGGTGAGTCGCATGTAGTGTGGATTCACTAAGGCGCGTGTAGTTTCGGCCAGCCTTCATGTGGTTTTGTTGTGAACTATTGGTTGTTTATACACCAATGGTGGGGTCGTGAGGACCATGTTGTGTGATTAGTGATGCGATAGCCGTGTTTCGCTCACATGTTGTTGCGGGTGTGACAATAGTCGATTTTGTACACCTTGGGATTTACGTTGCCATAGTCGTTTGGGGCGCTAGCGGATTTAGTCGTTTGCTTACGACTTTATGATAGTTGCGTATTGGTCGTGTTGCGCACTACAAGTGATATTTAGTGTTAAGTGTTATCCGTAAGGATTCGTTTTTGTTCGGTCTTCATCGTTTCGGGTTGTTGACCTTAGATTGAGACTTGGTTGCTTTTAGCATTGTACTTGGTAAGGGTACGCTAAGGGATTGATATCTCGGTAAGAGATTGGTTGAGTTTTTCCCGATGTGAGGGATTAGGCAAGTTTTAGTGCTCGAATTTGCGGATTTGATAAATCGCAGATGACGATTTAGTGTTAAAGGCGATTCATTGAGGAGAATTTTCTAGAGAAGTTGGAAGGAATCATGATGGTTCCGCGTGTGTTAAGCGATTGTGGTAGATTTCGGGTGTTGTGTGCATTGCATGTTTCGGAATGCGTGCATGTGTGTAACGAGTATATGGAATAGTCTTCGAGTTTATGATAATTGTGGTATAAGTCGGATTGGAACGTATGTTTAAGGACCATTGAGTGTGGCTCTGATTGGTTAAGTGACGAGGATCACGAGGACGTGATCGATTCTAAGTGGGGGAGAGTTGTAAGACCCTAATATTGATTGTACATAGAGTATTAGTGATGTACGTATAGTGGACGAAGCAAGATATTAAATTAAAGCTGACAGACTGTTTTGGGCGTCATGCGCGCCGCGCACGCCACCTGCGACAGAATTCCAGCCTTTTTTTATTTTGAGTTAAATGATGGGAATTTTGGTCATTTCACTTGGGGTCGGTTTGGAGCCTTCAAAGGTGATCCACTGATCATCTTATCCTCATTTCTACACCACAAACACTCCCATCTTCAAACCCTAGAGAGAGAAGAGATTTAGAGAGAGGAAGCTTCATTTGGAGAAGAAGGAGTTGGATTCTCACCAAAGCTCGGGTTTTAAAGTTGTTCATCTCGTTCACGACTACGTTGTGGTAGTATTGGTAAGTTCAAACTCCGAATTTCATTGTTTGATTTTGATATTCAAGTTAGGGTTTGAACTTAAATTGTTGAGAAACCCATTTAAACTCTTGAAGTGAGTTCTTTGATGCTAGTAATCAGGTTTATTATTGTTGTTGGTGGGTTTTGGGTTGGAAACTGACTTGGCCATGATTTAGGACTTGAAATTGGGTTTAATCACTAGGTTTGCTGATTATGGAAGTGTTGGAACCCATTTTAGTGTATTTGAAAGAGTAATTTTGAATTGAGTCAAAATTAGGGTTTATGGGTGATTTTCAGAATGATAAGTGTTTAACACTTGTGTTTGGGTTTAATTAGCGTATTAGGACCATATTCACCTGTGTTAGAGATTATTGGTTAATTTGGGCGCGGTTTGTGCTTGGAAGTGCAATTGATCGAAATTGCACTAAGTGTCGTTTTGAGTTGGTTTGTAAATCCACTCTAAGTGTGTTACTTGTGTTATGATATTGGAATAGGTATATTCCATCGGCTAGCATTCATCAAGACGACAAGGTGAGTGTTAATATCCTATGTGCATATGTATGTGTAGGATGGGTGCGGGTCGGGTGAAGTGGTTCTCGGTTATAGAGCTCACTTCAAATATATAAGTGGATTTGGTGGACTTGTGTATAGGTCCAATTGGCATGGTTGTGCGTTTTGGTTGACCACCTTTGGCAAGGTGCACACTATGTGTGTACGTTATCATCATGTGCTTGTGATGTGGATTATATAACCCCAATGGCGAAGGGTTGATTTTGAGTTGTGTTTGGGAGAAGTGGGTCACTTGTGGATGCAGATTCATGATGACACGTATAGTTCGGTCATCTTATCGAGGAAGTGAGTCTCGTATAGTTCGGATTCACAATGACGCATGTAGTTCGGTCATCTTATTGAGGTAGTGATCTCGTGTAGTTGCGGATTCACTAAGGCTCGTGTAGTTCAGCCAACCTCGATGTTGTTGTGGAATGAAGATAGTAGTCTCGTGTGGATGCAGATTTACCATGGCTCGTGTAGTTCAGCCAATCTTCATTGTGGTAATTGACTTTTGGTATTGGGTTTAGGGGTTAACCTTGGGCGTTGTACGCTTTATTGTTATATATATCGTTATATCGTTGTGATGTAGCTAACCCTTCGGGTGTAGCTTGTTGGAGTGGTTCATATCGTCGTTGGTTAACTTAGTTGTTGATTATTAGCTTGTTATATAGCGGTTGAACGGTATGCTTAGTTTGCCTTATACGTGGATGCTCCGGTATGTGTTATTTGATAATTTGTGTGGCGTGTCCATTTTATGCATATATATGTACGTAGTATATTCTCACTCACTAAGCATTAGCTTACCCTCTCGTTGTTTACATTTTTTTTTATAGATTTGCATGGAGGTAGTGGCTCAGGTAAGCGTGGGGACTAGTGGACTTGCGTAGTTGCTTTAGAAGACATGCTTTTGGATTGATTAGGATTGGGTTGCGTATCCCCAATCACCATGCTTGACTTTTATGTTGTGTTAAAAACATGTAGTCGAAAATTGTATTTCGTACTTAATTCGTAAAATGGGCCGATATGGGCCCGGTGTCGTAAAACTTGTCTTATTATAAAAACGTGTGAGTTTTACCTATTATATTGTATTGCGAAAACCGTTTTGTCTAAAAGCGTCGGGAAGCGATAGATCTTTAACGCAAAAACGTAAAATCTGGACATAAGCTGAATAGCCTTGTGCGTGCCGCGCACAAGAAGGGTTGCGCGCCGCGCACCCTATCTGTATAAAAAATAAATTATTCCGCGTTTTGGTTATACAACGGGTTGGGTTGTTACATAAACAAGTAGCATGAATCGAATAATAGAACGTCAGATTATGTACTAATCAATCCAAAAATCATGTCTAATCATTAAGCATGGAAATCAAGTATATTAGAGCATAACAGATTCAAAACAGTTCAAATATCATTACGGAAACTCAACCATGCAAATTCAGAAAAAGACCAGGAACTGTACGGATTTAAGCACGAAGCTGGCGGCTTTGTCTCAGCAAAGACGGCTGCTTTAACTGAGGAAGCCAACGGCTTCTTCTGATTCCCAAAAAAAGTTTAGTTTTCATCCAAGTAACCACTACGAACATGTTGTGACAACCCGGAAATTTCCAACTAAATTTAAACTTTATCTTTATATTATTCCGACACGATAAGCAAAGTTTGTTAAGTTAAATCTCAAAAATTTTAAACTGTGTTCATGCATTCATTATATCCTCGACCAAATTCCGACGATTCATGAACCGTTATATATAAATAGATATGTATATATATGTATATATATATTATAACTTGAGAATATTAATAAAGTATTAAACGTATAATACTTTACACGAACGTATTTGTTTCAATATTTTTATCGATGGAATTAGAATATAATATCAAATGATTGATTTATCAGATACATTGTGATATGATTACGGGTCCATGTTATGAGGTCCACTGTGATTTAAGAAATCTATTCTTTTTGACAACATTCGGAAAATGGTAAAGGGATTTATAAGTAAGAATGTGAAGTGTAAATAACTTAGATGTTGGATATCGACAAGTTAAGTAACTCGACATTTTTCATTAAGATGATTTCATACGTCTATTTAACCTTTGGACTTTATCCCATGCTTCACCAACAGACTGTAATTTAAAAACTTGAAACCTATTATGAATATATATGATTCTACTTTTCTAAAACGTTTTATGATATAAAGATTTCCATTATTTTAACCTTTAAACAAAATGATTCTTAAATATATTTAGTTTTGGAAAACAAAATTATCATATTTATTTGATTTAATTTCAAACGTACAAAAACGTTTTCAGTTTAAAAAGAACTTTATTATTAAAACGTATATAACTTTTATAAATATCTAGAACCACTTTTGACAACTCATTACTTAACCAGTATGATGAAGATAACGATATTTATATTTTATTTTATTAAATATATATAATGATTTAAATTAATATTATATATATTTATACGCCTATTATACGTACATAGTTTTATACTTTTAATATACTTAAACTTTACATTTACTTTATTTTTACTTACTTTAACTTTAATAATTCACTTTAATAATTCATACTTTAATAATTCACTTTAATAATTTATACTTTAATAATTCACTTTAATAATTCATACTTTAATAATTCATACTTTAATAATTCACTCTAATAATTCAAAAATCTATTATAAATAGAATTCAATAGGTTTCATTATTTCATAGAAACTTGAAAAATATTTTCTCTAAACTCTCTCAATCGATTTACATATATATTTACTCCGTATTATTTCAAGATATTATTAGTATACATAAAATATTATGATGGAGTGCTGTCCGAGTGATTTCGAAATTGTTTTTCGAGCGGGATAGAGCTAAGGAAATTATGGGTTATAGCTATGGAGGTTATGGGTATGGTTCGGGAGTATTGTTCATGAGTCAAACTAGTATTTATCATCCCTGTTGCGTCTACGTACTTTTCTTGCAATATTGAATCTCAATATTGATACGTGGGCCCTCATAACTTAACTTTTATATATTATTAGTGTATCCCTGACTAGTGCTCGAGTATATAGGAATATGCATACTTATACGTTCGTTATTGTCGTTAGATAGGTTATGTCGAATCTTGAATTAAATACATATGCTATTAGGATAAGGTATATGATATGCATGTCGTTGGAAAGCTAGCGAAAAATTGAGAACTTTTCATTTAGATATCGAATGGTTTCGATGAACGGATTAGAAGTTATAGTCAATTGAATTTTTGTAAAAATGATTATTATTATCGTCGTTATTATCGTCGTTATAATCTTTTTATTATTAGTATTATTATTATTATTATTATTATTATTATTATTATTATTATTATTATTATTATTATTATTATTATTATTATTATTATTATTATTATCATTGTCGTTATTAATAAAAGATATTATTGTATTTTTATTATTATTATTATCGTTATTATCGTTAAGGTTATAATTATTATTATTATTATTATTATTATTATTATTATTATTATTATTATTATTATTATTATTATTATTATTATTATCATTCAAATAGTTATTAGTATTATCATTAATATTATTATTATTAGTATTATTATAATTAAAACTAATATTAGTAACATCTAATTATTATGATTACTATTATTATTATTATTAATATGAACGCGTTATAAAAGACGACTAAAAGCTATTAAACGAAGCGATTAGGAAATAATGAGTATGAGTATCATGATGAAATTAAGATATTGTAAGATATTGATTTAAAGGAAAAATATCGTTTTCATTATTTTACTATTATTGTTATTAAAAGTATTATTAATATTAAAACTATCATTTTTACTAAAATTATTATTTTTAATAAAAATATCATTGTTAATATGAAACATCATTATTATTATCATTTTAGTACTATTATTAATAAAAATTATCATTTTATCATTTTTAGAAAATATAATTATTGTTATTTATATTAGTAGAATAATAATAATTATTACAAAATAGTACAACTTTTACTTATTATTATTATCAATATTATTTTATCAAATAAATATGTGATACAAAGATATTTTACTATGTATAATATAATTACATTAATAATACCTATCATATTATTTTTATGATATTAAATGAACTTTATAAATTTTATTACTTAAGATATATAAAAGTATATTTTTATTATATAAATTTTAATATAAAATTTTATTTATTAATAAAAGAACTATATTATTTACTTTAATAAAATCTGTTAAAAATATTTAAATATATAAAACGACTATATTTAAACTATATAATAATCATGTATAAATTTTGGAAGTTATTTTGGTCAATATATCCTGTGTTGACTTTTACATATTTAGTCTCGAGCAATAGGATTGTTATACACTACGACTTGACCTAAAATGTTAGACAGATATTGATCAAACATATAAATATATATATATATATATATATATATATATATATATATATATATATATATATATATATATATATATATATATATATATATATATATATATATATATATAATATAGGTTCGTGAATCCAAGGCCAACCTTGCACTTGTTCAATGACGTCATATGTATTTTTACTACAAAATACAGTATTGTGAGTTTCATTTGGTCCTTTTTTAAATGCTTTTGCAATATATATTTTTGGGCTGAGAATACATGCACTGTTTTTATAAATGTTTGACGAAATAGACACAAGTACTTGAAACTACATTGTATGGTTGGATTACTATACCGAATATTGCCCCTTCAAGTCTGGTAACCTAAGAATTAGGGAAATGACCCCTAATTGACGCGAATCCTAAAGATAGGTCTATGGGCCTAACAAACCCCATTCTGGAATTTGGAATGCTTTAATACTTCGATTTAAATGGTGATTGCTGTAGTGACCCGAACTTTTCCATGTTTATATATATTAAATGAAATTGTTATTTACATGATTAAGTGTTTCCAACATGTTAAGCAATCAAACTTGTTAAGACTTGATTAATTGAAATATGTTTCATATAGACAATTGACCACCCAAGTTGACCGGTGATTCACGAACGTTAAAACTTGTAAAAACTATATGATGACATATATATGATTATATATATAGTTAACATGATATTATGATAAGTAAGTATCTCATTAGGTATTTTAACAATGAGTTATATACATAAAATTGAGTTTATTGAATTAAGAAACTCGAAACGATATATATAACGATTATCGTTATAACAACGTCTTACTAAATACATATGAATCATATTAAGATATTGATACACTATGTTTAATCATGATAAATTATAAGTAAACATGTCATTAAGTGTATTAACAGAGAACTACATATGTAAAAACAAGACTACTAACTTAATGATTTCGAAACGAGAAATATATGTAACGATTATCGTTGTAACAACATTTAACTGTATATATATCATATTAAGATATATTATTATATCATAATATCATGATAATGTAATAATTTAACATCTCTTTAGATATAATAAACAATGGGTTAACAACATTTAACAAGATCGTTAACCTAAAGGTTTCAAAACAACATTTACATGTAACGACTAACGATGACTTAACGACTC
This sequence comes from Rutidosis leptorrhynchoides, assembly GCF_046630445.1. Classification (NCBI taxonomy): domain Eukaryota; kingdom Viridiplantae; phylum Streptophyta; class Magnoliopsida; order Asterales; family Asteraceae; genus Rutidosis; species Rutidosis leptorrhynchoides. The sequence continues at coordinate 211,687,503 of NC_092334.1, forward strand.
AGTTAAAATGTATATACATGTAGTGTTTTAATATATATTCATAAACTTTTGAAAGACTTCAAGACACTTATCAAAATACTTCTACTTAACAAAAATGCTTACAATTACATCCTCGTTCAGTTTCATCAACAATTCTACTTGTATGCACCCGTATTCGTACTCGTACAATACACAGCTTTTAGATGTATGTACTATTGGTATATACACTCCAATGATCAGCGCTTAGCAGCCCATTTGAGTCACCTAACACATGTAGGAACCATCATTTGGCAACTAGCATGAAATATCTCACAAAATTACAAAAATATTAGTAATTATTCATGACTTATTTACATGTAAACAAAATTACACATCCTTTTTATCTAATCCATATACCAACGACCAAAAACACCTACAAATACTTTCATTCTTCAATTTTCTTCATCTAATTGATCTCTCTCAAGTTCTATCTGATCATATACATGGTATTGTATATGTATATTTTATCTGCTAAATGCTAAAGGCAGAACTGCGCGAATTATAAGGCAAAGCTATGCAATATTTGCTGAAAATAGGTACAACGGTTATGTTTTCGCATTAATGCAAGACCGCGGTTTAATCCACTGAGTTTTCGCGGATAGTTAAGCAACTCGCAGACCGCGGATATTTCGAATCCTATAAATATGGAGCTTGGCCTCTCATTTATAGGTTGTTGATTCTCTGCCATTTTGCCTAAGCCTTTGTAATTTCCACTTGTGATCTTGTCCAAGGGATTTTTACACCGCGCAAAGGTGAATTAAGCTAATTAACAATCAAGACCGGGTCGGGGTGGTTGATCACTTGATAGTTAAAGTGAAAGACGATAATCGGGGCCCAAAATAATCATCAAACATTCCATCCTCCATTATAATCTTATTGCACTCAATCCGTAATTAAGTAACATCGCTAATTAAGGATTGATCAATTGGCGCCATCCGTGGGACACGTTTTACAAATTAACCTGAAAATTTTTTGTTTCGTGCCGTTAAACAAATAATTCGACGGTTTAATTTGCTGCTGAAAAAATGATTGCGTGAAGAAATTTGCTGAAAAATCGCAGTGAAATAACTGCTGATGGGAAGTGACCAAAAGCTTTGGCTGGAAAATCTAGTTTGAAGACTGACAAAATTGTTGGTACTTCAATCGAGCAAGCTAAGCGAGATGCTAAGCATAATTGCGAATCTCGCATACCGCGCACTTACTTATGGCCATTAAATGATTCAGGATCACAAGTTGGTCGTTTAGTTATTGAGCATAATGATAGCGATAGTGATAATGCAGAAGATCGCAATCATTTGAACTCTGCGTATAAATCAAAAATGGCAAAAACGCCAAGAGAAGAGAGCGAATTTTCTGATGATTCGGACAGCGTAGAAGAGTTTGTTAAAATCCACAAATTAAGCGAAAGCGACCACCAACACCTTTCCCTCGTTATGTAGAATAAGGTGACGCATCTGACGCTGCTCGCAGAGAAAATCCCCAGAATTTTTTGGCAGATGCTTTCAGAAGCATTGCGCCAAAGTCCATGCAACATAAGTTTGATCAGCCAAACTTTTTGAAAGACATGCTTACCAAGTTTTGTGCGGAGAATGCAGATACTCGCACAAAGAAGGCAATAGAAATTACTACTGCTGCGGACAAGTTTACCCAGCATATTTCTGACTATCCAATTGTTTCTCCGCCAATTGTGCCAGCAACTTTGGGAGTCTATTCGGGTCTAACTGATCCTTTGGATTTTCTACAACGCTTCGAAGGCATTGTGAGCACTTATAACTGGGATGAACCAGTCGCGTGTAGAGTATTCCCCATGGCCTTGCAAGGGTCAGCATGGGAATGGTTCCATAGTTTGCAATCTCGCAGTATCATTGGCTTTGTAGATTTGCGCGAAACATTTTTGCTGCAGTTTCAAAATCTATTACCGCAGAAAAAGACGCACATAGAATGTCACGATATTAAGCAAGGCAACAAGGAGACTTTGAACGCATTGCTTACGCGGTACATCTACGAATGTCAAAAGATTCCAAGCTTGCATGAAGATCAAAAATCTCTGGATTTTTGCATGCTATTAATCCACAGAGACATCCAACTCTGGTGCGAAGGCTGCGAAGAGATGTCCCGCACACTTTTGCTAAAGTTCAACAGGAAACAAATGATTACCTCCGTGGTGGAAAGGATAGCAGTATAACCCCTGCGTGTGGGTGGGGTAGGGACAAAAGTTGGCGAGATGATAATGACTCTTTTCGCGATGGTAACAGTGATAATTACCGCGGATCAGGTTTTCCGCGAAGAAATGGCGGCGGTGGATACCCGCGAAATGACAGGTTTCAAAGCCAAAATGATAACCATGGATATGGAAGCCGTGATCTCTATTCTACGCGAAAGTGGAGCAATGAATCATTCAACATCATTCAGACGCTAACAAAAATGCCCAAGGAAATTTTGTTGCAAGAAAGAGTTGCTAAGTCTTTTCCAGATCCGTAGCCTTTGGGAGAAAATAGCAGGCGCGATAGATCAAAATTTTATGTTTTCCATGAAGATTACGGTCATGACACCAATCGTTGTAGAGATTTGGCGGAATTCATTGCAGAAGCATACGAGCAAGGCAAGCTGGACCATTTAATCGCACAAAACACCACGAATGCGATTATAATGCCTACAGAAGCTAATACCTTGAATGCGTCAAACGCGGTTGAGCGAAAGGCTCCCGCAGTAAAAAATTTGGGAATAAAAATGGTGAGCAAAAAAGAAAATCAGCGCGGAATCCAGATAATCAACGTGGTAGAAGTGCAGGGCGACACGTCGATAATGCAAATTTCAGAACAGATTGTCAGTTGGAAATGTCCTTCTATTGCGTTTCCTCCTGCAAGTTTAACCGCGGATGATGATAAGCCTATAGTGGATTCATGTCGCATTGCAAATACTGGAATAATGATAATGAAGGTACATGTGGACACTGGTAGCAGTGTCGACGTCATGTACGAACAATGCTTTAGCAAGTTGCCCGCGAACATTCAAGCTTTGATGAAACCTACTGCGGTTTCACTTGTCGGGTTCTCAGGAGAGTCATCCTGGCCCGTTGGTCAGTTGGAATTACAGATGGAGTTAGTTGATGACAGCGATGAGTCACTAAGGTGCCAAGCTTTATTGAATCTGTACATAATGCGAAATCAATCGCGATTCAATATGATACTTGGGCGCACAGCTTTGCGCATGTTTGGCGCTATACCATCTACCATACACGGTATGCTAAAATTTTCTGCCAACAAAGGCATTGGCACGCTGATTTCTGCAGAAATGGAGCCATTCTGCGCTATGATTATGGCAAATGCGAATTTGGGTATTGAAGGACGATCAGTTAATCCTGAATAGTGCGAAAATTTAAAAAGTTGTAATAAGATGCTAAGGCAAAATTTATAAATGCATGATATTAAGATGCGAATTTGATAGTTGTGTTTATGTTTCGAATGCGAAATATTAATGAATAAAGCAAAGTTAATTTCAGTGTTAGTAATTGTTTCTTTACAAAGCGAAAACACTGCGTGTGGCCACGCGTAGTGTTTATTTCGTAGAAATCGATTACTTGTCTTTTACAACACTAAGTTAATGTTTGTTCTGCGGATATTTTAAGTAAGGTGGCATGATTTTCTTAAAGCATAGCCTACTTAAATGTTATAATAATGCAAGAATGCATTGTGACATAATTTGTTAAAAACAAAGTGATGAAATTGCCCACTTGTGTTAATTTGAAAATAATTGCTAAAGGATAACACTTCCTAAGTATTTGATCTTGCCAATACTTAGATGCTTTGCAATGCTAAATTTGCCTAAGGATCGTTATGGCGGACTTAGAAGATTCATAACGTATAAGTATATACGCATACAGATTGTTTCGCAAAAGTACACATTTATTATGTGCACAATAATAAAAGTTGGAAATTGCAAAGGACAAGTCCGTGTTATGAATATTGATAATAAAGTGCTATATAAATAAAAGAAGTTGCAACTGCGAACTGTGAAAAAAGTGATTAATATTAAGCGCGTACGCAACGCGGATTCTTACAACAAACGCAATTTGTATTTGCGAAAATACATTCAAAAACAAATTAGTTAAGGCAAAACTAAAGTTCTAATGCTTTAATATCTGCAAATGAAACGCCTTCCCGCTAACTGAGCTCCTCAAGAATAGGTATGCTAATCTTCTCAACCTCCTTCTTCGCCCTCTCGAGTATTTCGCGAGCATTATCGGTGGCGCATATTTCTTTCGCCATGTCAGAAGGAAGAGGTTGCGAAAGATCGCCAAGTTTGCATAATAAATCATACCACTCGCAGCGAGTGGCAAGCTTTGCTGCTTGAGCATATGTTTGAAATTTTTCAGTGACTGGCTCGGAGTCCATCACTTTATCCGCGAATGTTGGGAGATACTTGACTAGCTGTGCGAACTCATGTTCCGTGACTTCTGCCCTTCTTTTAAGTTTGGCGTTCTCTTCCATCACCTTTTCAAGACACGTCTCAGCCTTTCACGCCCTTCTCTCTTGTGCATTGGCAGCTTTCACTGCTTTATCATACTCGTCTGACATCTCGGTGAAGCGCTCCATGCTGTTGACTGTCAGATAAATTGCATTGTAGCAATTATGTAGTCGTTGTCTGGCAGCCTCGGGATAAGACAATTTGCGATATTGCTCCCTTGTTTCTTCAGAAACAAATTTATAAAGCCTTTGGTATAGTCTAAAGGCCCGATTTGCTGCGGCAGTTTCTTCCGCATCGGCTTCTCCTTCCTCTTCCTGGTTGGACGTTTCTGTGTCAGATGGAAGAGATAAGTCTTCATTACCGGGTTCATTAAGAACATTTGTAGGGATTCTCCCTCTAATGTTGTAAAGCGGTGTAGCTTCAGCGGATGACCCTGGAAGAATAGCTATAAACAGATAAGCAAATATAGCAAGCTTATGCTAAAACAAACAATGCGTAATCAAATAAATACTGCAAAATAGCATTTGGTTACTTGCTTCTTGTTCAGAATGAGAGTGTAGATGTTTCTTGTGTGGATTGGGGGTAGTTTCTACAACCTTACGCTTGCCGCGGTCCTCACCTCCAGCAATATAACATGTATTGATGATCGGTTCATCAATAAGAATAATGTCGCCTTCGCCATTCTTTAGGCGACGGGCAGGGCTAATCCTGCTTATATTAGCGGACCTCATGATAAGGTCAAGTGGAACCACTGTAAAAATAAAAGCGCATAGTGTTATGCAAAGCGAAAATATTGCGAAAAATGTAAGTGTATTATGTTAATATACTGCAAAAAATTTCAGCGGCATACCATTTTTTGATTGGTCAACCAAAAGCGCATTATGGTCGCTCCACGGCCATTGAATTGACACTCTGCCAATGTACAGTGGTACATTCGAGTAAGGTCGTAGAAATATGCCTGCGTTTTTTAGTGTCTTGAGAGTGTCATTCTCAAGATCATCGAGTACAGGCGTCTCATTGAGCTCGGGATTAAGCTCTGTACACCAAGCTTTAGGAATAGCACTATCCAAATAGGCGGTGTCGTTGATGTAAAAGAACGAACTGCGCCAATTGCCTATTGAGTCCTTGGGTGAAGTCATTACGCCAAGTTTACTGCGGAAAGAAAACCACCCAACATCGTATAGCACTAGGCTATTGCACATACGAAAAACGTTCAGCAGTAGTGGTTGGCCGGTGGCATTGCAGTACATCTCGAACAGCACAATTTTGTTAATCATGTTAGGATGCAACTGTGCCATAGCGATATTATAGTATTTGCAAACACTTCGGAAAAACCTGGTAAGTGGAAATCGAAGGTTGCCTTGAGAAATGGCAGCCTCGTAAACAGAAATCATCCCTTTAGGGGGAGTATCGGCTCGCTGTTCTGCCGCAGGCGCGGTAAGAACAAATTGAGCAAGTGGCGGATACCATTCTTGCAGGGTTTGAAGTTTTGTTTCCGTCATATAGGAAACATAACCTCCGGGAGTATGCATAGAAGAAGACGACGCCATTTGCAATAAGGAAAATAAATTGGATGATAAAATTAAAGGAATTAAAGGTTGGAATTGTTAATTGCACGGTACGATTGTGATTCGACGAATTTGATTGCAGATGAAATTGAAAGAGAAAGAGTAAAGTTTTTATGCGGATTATTGCGTTATTTATAATTGGAAGTAGGGCGAGTAAGATGGAAAGGTAATGATTACATTTAAACGGCTAAAATTACCCCAACGTGTAAACGGTAACTTTGTAGCCGTCACAGCGTATTGATTTGACAGAATGGCAAAAAATTACCGTTGTAATTACGTGTTGAGCCTAACAAAAACAACGGTAATAAATGGGTAGTAAAAAATATTAAATATTGTTTGCGAAATATTTTAAGAAACACTTCTTTATTTTTAGAGTTTATCATGATGTATTGGCTTCGCAAAAATGTATCATAATAAACTGGGGGGACTTGATCATATACATGGCATTGTATATGTATATTTTATCTGCTAAAAGCTAAAGGCAGAACTGCGCGAATTATAAGGCAAAGCTATGCAATATTCACTGAAAATAGGTACAACGGTTATGTTTTCGCATTAATGCAAGACCGCGGTTTAATCCGCTGAGTTTTCGCGGATAGTTAAGCAACTCGCAGACCGCGGATATTTCGAATCCTATAAATAGGGAGCTTGGCCTCTCATTTATAGGTTGTTGATTCTATGCCATTTTGCCTAAGCCTTTGTAATTTCCACTTGTGATCTTGCCCAAGGGATTTTTACACCGCGCAAAGGTGAATTAAGCTAATTAACAATCAAGACCGGGTCGGGGTGGTTGATCACTTGATAGTTAAAGTGAAAGACGATCATCGGGGCCCAAAATAATCATCAAACATTCCATCCTCCATTATAATCTTATTGCACTCAATCTGTAATTAAGTAACATCGCTAATTAAGGATTGATCACTATCTTCAAGTTCTAAGTGTTCTTCATAAATTCTATAAGTTCTAGTTTCATAAAATCAAGAATACTTCCAAGTTTGCTAGCTTACTTCCAATCTTGTAAAGTGATCGTCCAACCTCAAGAAATTGTTCTTATTTACAGTAAGATATCTTTCTAATACAAGGTAATACTAATATTCAAACTTTGATTCAATTTCTATAACTATAACAATCTTATTTCGAGTGGAAATCTTACTTGAACTTGTTTTCGTGTCATGATTCTGCTTCAAGAACTTTCAAGCCATCCAAGGATCCTTTGAAGCTAGATCTATTTTTCTCATTTCCAGTAGGTTTATCCATAAAACCTGAGGTAGTAATGATGTTCATAACATCATTCGATTCATATATATAAAACTACCTTATTCGAAGGTTTAAACTTGAAATCACTAGAACATAGTTTAGTTAATTCTAAACTTGTTCGCAAACAAAAGTTAATCCTTCTAATTTGACTTTTAAAATCAACTAAACACATTTTCTATATCTATATGATATGCTAACTTAATTATTTAAAACCTGGAAACACGAAAAACACCGTAAAATCGGACATACGCCTTCGTAGTAACACCGCGGGCTGTTTTGGGTTTGATAATTAAAAACTATGATAAACTTTGATTTAAAAGTTGTTCTTCTGGGAAAATGATTTTTCTTATGAACATGAAACTATATCCAAAAATCATGGTTAAACTCAAAGTGGAAGTATGTTTTTCAAAATGGTCATCAAGACGTCGTTCTTTTGACTGAAATGACTACCTCTTCCAAAAATGACTTGTAACTTATATTTCCGACTATAAACCTATACTTTTTCTGTTTATATTCATAAAATAGAGTTCAATATGAAACCATAGAAATTTGATTCACTCAAAATGGATTTAAAATGAAGAAGTTATGGGTAAAACAAGATTGGATATTTTTTTATTGTTGTAGCTACGGGAAATATTGTAACAATTCTATACAAATCATATCCTAGCTAACTTATATAATATTATACATGTATTCTAATATATTATGTAATCTTGGAATACCATAGACACATATGCAAATGTTTTTACATATCATATCGACCCATGTATATATATTATTTGGAACAACCATAGACACTCTATATGCAGTAATGTTTGAGTTACCTATACAAGGTTGGGGTTGATTCCAAAAATATATATACATTGAGTTGTGATCTAGCCTGAGACATGTATACACTGGGTCATGGATTGATTCAAGATAATATATATCAATTTATTTCTGTACATCTAACTATGGACAACTAGTTGTAGGTTACTAACGAGGACAGCTGACTTAATAAACTTAAAACATCAAAATGTATTAAAAGTGTTGTAAATATATTTTGAACATACTTTGATATATATGTGTATATATTTGTTATAGGTTCGTGAATTGACCAGTGGCCAAGTCTTACTCCCGACGAAGTAAAAATCTGTGAAAGTGAGTTATAGTCCCACTTTTAAAATCTAATATTTTGGGATGAGAATACATGCAGTTTTGAAACTACATTATATGGGTGAATGATCGAAGCCGAATATGCCCCTTTTGCTTGGTAGCCTAAGAATTAGTAAACCGATCTACTAATTGACGCGAATCCTAAAGATAGATCTGTTGGGCCTAACGAACCCCATCCAAAGTACTGGATGCTTTAGTACTTCGAATTAGTTTTTATCATGTCCGAAGGATTTTCCGGAATGATAGGGGATATTCTTATATGCATCTTGTTAAATGTCGGTTACCTGGTGTTCACCATATGAATGATTTTTATCTCTATGTATGGGATGTATATTGAAATATGAAATCTTGTGGTCTATTATTATGATTTGATAATATATAGGTTAAACCTATAACTCACCAACATTTTTGTTGACGTTTTAAGCATGTTTATTCTCAAGTGATTATTAAAAGCTTCTGCTATTGCATAATAAAATAAGAACAAGATTTGGAGTCCATGCTTGTATGATATTATGTAAAAACTGCATTCAAGAAACTTATTTTTGAGGTAATATATATTCATATTGTAAATCATTATGTAATGGTCGTGTGTAAACAGTATATTTTAGATTATCATTATTTGATAATCTAGGTAATGCTTTTTAAACCTTTATAGATAAAATAAAGGTTATGGTTGTTTTAAAAATGAATGCAGTCTTTGAAAAATGTCTCATATAGAGGTCAAAACCTCGCGACGAAATCAATTAATATGGAACGTTTATAATCAATATGAACGGGACATTTCAGTTGGTATCCGAGCTTTGGTCTTAGAGAACCAGAAATTTGCATTAGTGTGTCTTATCGAGTTTGTTAGGATACATTAGTGAGTCTGGACTTCGACCGTGTTTTCTTTAAAAATGATTTCTTAACACTTTTGTTGGAAACTATATATTATTAACATGTAAATATTATGTGATATATTAACCTCTTAATGTGTTTGATATTGTGTGATAGATGTCTACCACTAGTACAAATCCCATCGATTCACCTAATAATAATGAAGAGTCGAATATATTTTGAGAAGATTCACAAATTCCCGAAGAGGAACCGGAAGAAGAGGAACCGGAAGAGGAGGAACCGAAAAAAGAAGAGGTTCCGGAGAAAGAAATATTGATACCTATAGTAAATCGATTAAATAAAAGAAAATCCTCAACCAACGGACCAAAGTTAATAATGGTCAATGGTGTTTCCGCCGAGGAAGCAAAATATTGGGAAGATTACCAATTTTCCGATGAATCGGATCCCGATGAGGATTCCGATGATGTTATAGAAATTACCTCGACCCAATTTAATAAAGCGAAAGAAAATAATTAGGGAAAAGGTATAAAAATCGAGAAACTCGATTCCAACCCCGATGAACTTTATATGTATCGGCAACATCCATATTTCCTAAAATGTAACAATGACCCGGGAACCTCTAAACCACCAGGTTTTTCTAAACCATTGTTGAAAAGGACGGCTCGTATTAGAGGAACACCATATATTCCTAGAAAATTAGGAAAACGAACCAAGTCCGAAGAAGAAGAAACCAGCGATTCAGATTAGAGGGTTGTAATCATATTGTGTATTATATGTATTGTAGTGTGCTTGTACTTTTATGTTCTATGTAAAAATTGCTTGTATTGTTTGTTAATTATCTTTTACGAATCTAATCCTTGTCTATTTTACAGTATATATACAAAATGGACGTTAAGGATAGACAACCAAATATTTTAGAAGATCTACCAGAGGATATGATTGAGGAAATCTTGTCTAGAGTTAGTCAGAATTCATCAGCACAATTAATTATGGCAAAATTAACTTGTCAAACATTTGAAAGATTTTCCAGAAATGCCTTAGTTTATAAAAGGCTTTCCTTTGATAGGTGGGGTATATCACATTGGGGAGACCGTAAGTTACGCCGTGTTTTCTTTAAAGCGTTAAATGCGGTGAACCCAAATGCAATTTTACGCTACGGGTTAAGAACCTATTTTGAATCAACATATCCCAACATAGGATTTTGTGAATTAGAAAGAGCTTCTAACATGAAACATAAAGAAGCATGTTATGCTTAGGGGTTAGTGATGTTCGCTTCTTACAAAAGTGAGAAAAAGAACATCGGATTGCAACTTTTAAATAAAACCTTCCCACAAGTGACGGATTCAGTAGTTGGGGTGAGAAACAAGGTTTTTGGATTATTACGGTGCTGTTGGACATTACGAAACCCTCGTCCTTTTGACGACATTACAACATGCTGCCTAGCCAATGGTCATAACAGTTATTTTCCACAAGACCAAGGATGGGAAATTGTCTTAGTAAAACCAGAATGCATGACTTGTTTCTGGACTTATGAATTACGTGTCTTTATTTCCTTTGCTGAACAACTTGCGTATTAACTAGATTTATCTTCAAAACTGTCCTGTATCAAAGTGTACTATATTTCATGTTATATGTAATATAGCGATGTTGTAAGTTTGAAAAATATTTGTATGTGATATATTATTATAATCAGTTTTTCATATGAAATTGTAGTAGTTGAATTGTATATTAGCTACTAAGTATGAACTTAACGGGTAGGTAGTACCCGAATTTAAACTTATAAAACGCTAATATGAAGAAAAAGCTTTTATAAATGAGTTCATATTATGCTATGAAATACTATTGACTACTATTAATATTCTGTATGATTAACTCGATTCAGTTGGCTATTTTGAAGGAAATGGCACCGACTACTCGACACACCATGAATATGAGCGAAGAGGAATTTCGTACCTTTCTTGCTGCAAACATAGCCGCAGTACAGGCTGCGCTACATACCAACAATAACTCTGAATCTAGAAATGCAGCTAACGGTGCAAGAAATCATGTAGGATGCTCCTACAAAGAATTCACTGCCTGCAAACCTTTGGAATTTGATGGAACCGAAGGACCAATTGGATTGAAACGGTGGACCGAGAAAGTCGAATCTGTGTTTGCCATAAGTAAGTGTACTGAAGAGGATAAAGTTAAGTACGCTACGCATACCTTAACAGGTACTGCGTTAACGTGGTGGAACACCTATCTTGAACAGGTAGGACAAAATGCTGCTTACGCACTAAGGTGGTCGGCATTTAAGCAATTGATGAACAAGCAGTACCGTCCTAGAAATGAAGTCAATAAGCTCAAGGTAGAGCTTAGAGAGTTACGAACACAAGGGTTCGACATTACCACGTATGAACAATGATTCACAGAGTTGTGCCTATTGTGTCTGGGAGCGTTCGAAGATGAAGAAGAGAAGATCGACGCGTTTATAAAAGGGTTACCAGTAAGGATTCAAGAAGATGTGAGTTCACACAAGCCCGCTTCCATACAAAAGGCAAGTCGAATGGCTCATAAACTCATAAATCAGATTGAGGGAAGAATTAAAGAGCAGGCGGCCGAAGCAGCCAACACGAAACAACTCAAGAGGAAGTGGGAGGAAAACGGTGACAAGAGTCACCAGTACAACAACAATAACAATTACAACCACAATCGCAACAACTATCCCAACAACCGCAACAACAATCGCAACAATAACCGCAATCCTAACAATAACTACAACAAACATCCCAACAACAACAACAACTACAACAACCGTTTCAACAACAATAACAATCCCAACAACAACCTCAATAACAACAACAGCAACAAAAACCAAAAACAACCATGTCATAGGTGTGAAGAAAATCATCAGGAGTTTTGCACGACATTTTGCAACAGGTGTAAAAGAAATGGTCATAGCGCGACAAAGTGTGAGGTCTACGGACCAAAGTTTAATAGAACTAAAGGAACAAAGAGTGTTGGAACATGTAATGTCGGAACAAATAGTGTCGGAGCAAGTAATACCAACGCTGTTTGTTATAAATGTGGAAAACCAGGCCACATTATTAGAAATTGCCCGAATCAGGGGAATACTAATGGGCAGGGCCGTGGAAGAGTTTTCAATATTAATGCGGCAGAAGCACAGGAAGACTTGGAGCTTGTTACGGGTACGTTTCTTATTGACGATAAATCTACTTATGTTTTATTTGATTCAGGTGCGGATAGAAGCTATATGAGTAGAGAATTTTGTGCTAAATTAAGTTTTCCATTGACGCCTTTGGATAATAAATTTTTACTCGAATTAGCAAATGGTAAATTAATTTCAGCAGATAATATATGTCGGGATAGAGAAATTAAACTAGGTGATGAAATGTTTAAGATTGATTTAATACCAGTCGAGTTAGGGAGTTTTGATGTAATAATTGGCATGGACTGGTTGAAGAAGGTAAGAGCAGAGGTTGTTTGTTACAAAAATGCGATTCACATTATGCGTGAAAAAGGAAAACCTTTAATGGTGTACGGAGAAAAGAACAACGCGAAGTTAAATCTTATTAGTAGTTTGAAGGCGTAAAAACTGTGACAACCGGGAAATTTTTGACCAAATTTAAACTTTATCTTTAAATGATTTAACGTTTCCGACACGATAAGCAAAGTCTATGAAGTTGAATCTCAAAATTTTAGAATTGTTTCATTACATTTGACTGCTCTCGACGATTCATGAACAATTATATGTATGTATATATATATATATATATATATATATATATATATATATATATATATATATATATATGTACAAGTAAACACGACTTTCCTACAGTAAAACACTATTTGCTACACTAAAATGACTTGGTACAGTAAAATACTATTTTCTACAGTAAAACACTATTTACTACAGTGAAACCGTATTTTGCTACAGTGCAACAGTGAAACACTATTTGCTACAGTAAAACACTATTGCTACAGTAGCAGTATTTGCTACAGTAACACACTATTTGATGTCGACGAACTAGCAAACAAAAACGGATAAGGCGGCCATGCGATCGCATGGCAAAAACACTGAAAACTCATGCGATCGCATGAGGTACTGTAGCAGGCCACATACTATAAAAGCTCGGTTCATTCCTCCGAATTATTATTTTTTATATTATTATTATTATTATTATTATTAAGATTAATATTATTATTATTAATCTTATTATAATATTATTATTAGTAGTATATATACCTAAAATACTACGACGAGGTTATGAGCGTGTCACCTTCAAAATGGGTTTTTGAGCGGGATAGAGCTAAGGAAATTATGGGTTATTGCCAAGGAGGATATGGGTAATGTTCGGGGGTATATTTGTGAATCAAATATAGTGTTTATCATCTCCGTTACGTCTACGTACTTTCCTACAATATTGAATCTCAATATTTATACGTAAGCACTCATATTTTATCTTTTATATATTAATTGTGTATCCATGTCTAGTGCTCGAGTATATATATTTATATATGCTTGTATGCTAAATTTCGTCGTTAAACAGTTATAATGAATCACGAATTAAATACATATATTACTGGTAAAAAGTATATGATATACATGTTTTTGGAAAGCTGGCGAAAAATCAATAACTTTTCATTTAGATATCGAATAATTTCGATGAACGGATTAAAAGATATGATCAACTGAATTATGATTGACGTTAATTGAAATTAATTTTCAATGTACAATTAAGATTTAAACAACTCATTTACGAGATTGATAATTTGGATTTTTGAATATTACCAACCGAGTAAATGAATCCTTATATAAGGTACGTCTCGTTTTGTTAAACAACTGTCAAAATTGACTTTTTGAAACGACATTGGATAACTTTTGTATGTTGATCTCGAGCATTAGGATTGTGATACACTATGACCTGACCTAGCTTGATAGATGTTTATTGACCAACATATGTTCTCTAGGTTGGGAATACGATTATTTGGTAATTCGAGTTTCGATCACATTTTGGTGAACGACTTTATATGCTGCTAAGGTGAGTTTCATTGATCCCTTTTTAATTGCTTTTGCAATCTATATTTTTGGGCTGAGAATACATGCACTTTATTTTAAACGTAATGGATACAAGTACATACTAAATTCTACACCGAGTTTGAACCGAAAATCCCTTAGCTTTGGTAACTGTTAACTGCCAGTTATAAGAACTGGTGGGCGCGAGTAGTAGTATATGGATCCATAGGGCTTGATATCCCCGTCCGAGCTAGAGCACTAGCCTTTTAACGGATGTATACTATTTGAGAAGCGTACACGTTGGTTTGCATGTATTATTAAGATGATTATACAAAGGGTACAAATTATATATACGTTAAGTTTAGTTACCAGGGTGCTCAATTTCGTAGAATATTTTGATAAACGTTTCTGGATGAAACAACTGAAATCTTGTGATCCACCTTTATATACAGATTATACGAAACATTAAAACTATGAACTCACCAACCTTTGTGTTGACACTTGTTAGCATGTTTATTCTCAGGTTCCCTAGAAGTCTTCCGCTGTTTGATTATATGTTACACAAGCTATGTGCATGGAGTCTTACATGGCATATGTTTTCAAGGAAACGTTGCATTCACCAAATCATCACCATGTATCTTATTTTGACTGCATTGTCAACGAAAGTACTATTGTAAACTATTATTTATGGTGATTGTCTATATGTAGAAATCATCAGATGTCGAAAACCTTTGATTTAAATATTCATTTATGGTGTGCCTTTTCAAAAGAATGCAATGTTTACAAAACGTATCATATAGAGGTCAAATACCTCGCAATGAAATCGATGAATGACGTGTTCGTCCATATGGATTTGGAGCGATCGTCACAAAAACTAATAAGAAAAGGTTGTTACGTCATTCTAGCACACATCGAGGAAGTTAAACCTGGAGAAAAGAACATCAGTGATGTTCCCGTCGCAAAAGAATTTTCTGATGTATTTCCCAAAGAATTACCTGGATTACCCTCACATCGATCCGTTGAATTTCAAATAGACCTTGTACCAGGAGCTGCACCAATAGCTCGTGCTCCATACAGACTCGCACCCAGCGAAATGAAAGAATTACAAAGTTAGTTACAGGAACTTTTAGAGCGTGGTTTCATTCGACCAAGTATATCACCATGGGGAGCTCCTGTTCTGTTTGACAAGATGAAAGATGGTACATTTAGGTTGTGTATCGACTACCGAAAGTTGAACAAACTTAACTTCAAGAACCGTTACCCATTACCGAGAATCGACAACTTATTTGATCAACTACAAGGCTCGTCGGTTTATTCAAAGATCGATTTACGTTCTGGATATCACCAAATGCGGGTGAAAGAGGATGACATTCCGAAGACTGCTTTTAAGACGCGTTACGGTCATTACGAGTTTATGGTTATGTCGTTTGGATTGACTAACGCACCAGCTGTGTTCATGGACCTCATGAACCGAGTGTGTGGGCCATATCTTGACAAGTATGTCATTGTTTTCATCGATGACATACTTATTTACTCGAAGAATGATCAAGAGCATGAAGCACATTTGAGAAAAGTGCTAGAGTTGCTGAGAAAAGAAAACCTGTACGCTAAGTTTTCAAAGTGTGCATTTTGGTTGGAAGAAGTTCAATTCCTCGGTCATATAGTGAACAAAGAAGGTATTCAGGTGGATCCAGCAAAGATTGAAACCGTTGAAAAGTGGGAAACCACGAAAACTCCGAAACACATACGCCAATTTTTAGGGCTAGCTGGTTATTACAGGAGATTCATCCAAGATTTTTCCAAAATAGCAAAACCCTTGACTGCATTAACGCATAAAGGGAGGAAATTTGAATGGAAGAATGAACAAGAAAAAGCGTTTCAATTGTTGAAGAAAAAGTTAACTACGGAACCTATATTATCATTACCTGAAGGGAATGATGATTTTGTGATATATTGTGACACCTCAAAGAAAGGTCTCGGTTGTGTATTAATGCAACGAACGAAAGTAATTGCTTATGCATCTAGACAATTGAAGATTCACAAGCAGAATTATACGACGCATGATTTGGAATAAGGCGCAGTTGTTTTTGCATTAAAGACTTGGAGGCACTACTTATATGGGGTCAAAAGTATTATATATACCGACCACAAAAGTCTTCAACACATATTTAATCAGAAACAACTGAACATGAGGCAGCGCATATGGATTGATGTTGAATGATTACGACTTTGAGATTCGTTATCACCCGGGGAAGGCAAATGTGGTAGCCGACGCCTTGAGCAGAAAGGACAGAGAACCCATTCGAGTAAATGCTATGAATATAATGATTCACACTAACCTTACTACTCAAATAAAGGAGGCGCAACAAGGAGTTTTAAAAGAGGGAAATTTAAAGGATGAAATACCCAAAGGATCGGAGAAGCATCTTAATATTCGGGAAGACGGAACCCGGTATAGGGCTGAAAGGATTTGGGTACCAAAATTTGGAGATATGAGAGAAATGGTAGTTAGAGAAGCTCATAAAACCAGATACTCAATGCATCCTGGAACGTGTTCTAAGGTCAAAGCTGAGCATCAGAATCCATCAGGTCTACTTTAACAACCTAAAATCCCAGAATGGAAATGGGAAAACATTACCATGGATTTCATCACTAAATTGCCAAGGACTGCAAGTGGTTTTGATACTTATTGGGTAATAGTTGATCGTCTCACCAAATCAGCACACTTCCTGCCAATAAGAGAAGATGACAAGATGGAGAAGTTAGCACGATTGTATTTGAAGGAAGTCATCTCCAGACATGGAATACCAATCTCTATTATCTCTGATAGGGATGGCAGATTTATTTTAAGATTCTGGCAGACATTACAGCAAGCATTAGGAACTCGTCTAGACATGAGTACTGCCTATCATCCAAAAACTGATGGGCAGAGCGAAAGGACGATACAAATGCTTGAAGACATGCTACGAGCATGTGTTATTGATTTCAGAAACAATTGGGATCGACATCTACCGTTAGCAGAATTTTCCTACAACAACTGCTACCATTCAAGCATTGAGATGGCGCCGTTTGAAGCACTTTATGGTAGAAAGTGCAGGTCTTCGATTTGTTGGAGTGAAGTGGGGGATAGACATATTACGGGTCCGGAGATAATACAAGAAACTACCGAGAAGATCATCCAAATTCAACAACGGTTAAAAACCGCCCAAAGTCGACAAATGAGCTACGCCGACATTAAAAGAAAAGATATAGAATTTGAAATTGGAGAGATGGTCATGCTTAAGGTTGCACCTTGGAAAGGCGTTGTTCGATTTGGTAAACGAGGAAAATTAAATCCAAGGTATATAGGACCATTCAAGATTATTGATCGTGTCGGACCAGTAGCTTACCGACTTGAATTACCACAACAACTCGCGGCTGTACATAACACATTCTACGTCTCAAATTTGAAGAAATGTTTTGCTAAAGAAGATCTCACTATTCCGTTAGACGAAATCCAAATCAACGAAAAACTTCAATTCGTCGAAGAACCCGTCGAATTAATGGATCGTGAGGTTAAAAGACTTAAGCAAAACAAGATACCAATGTTAAAGTTAGATGGAATGCTTGTAGAGGACCCGAGTTCACCTGAGAATGAGAAGATTAGATGAAGAAGAAATACCCGCACTTATTTCCAGAAGATACGTCAACACCTCCAACTACTTAAAATTTCGGAACGAAATTTATTTAACGGGTAGGTACTGTAGTGACCCGAACTTTTCCATGTTTATATATATTAAATGAAATTGTTTTTACATGATTAAGTGTTTCCAACATGTTAATCAATCAAACTTGTTAAGACTTGATTAATTGAAATAGGTTTCATATAGACAATTGACCACCCAAGTTGACCGGTGATTCACGAACGTTAAAACTTGTAAAAACTATATGATGACATATATATGATTATATATATAGTTAACATGATATTATGATAAGTAAGTATCTCATTAGGTATTTTAACAATGAGTTATATACGTAAAATTGAGTTTATTGAATTAAGAAACTCGAAACGATATATATAACGATTATCGTTATAACAACATCTTAATAAATACATATGAATCATATTAAGATATTGATACACTATGTTTAGTCATGATAAATGATAAGTAAATATGTTATTAAGTGTATTAACAATGAACTACATATGTAAAAACAGGACTACTAATTTAATGATTTTGAAACGAGACATATATGTAACGATTATCGTTGTAACAACATTTAACTATATATATATCATACTAAGATATATTAATATATCATAATATCATGATAATGTAATAATTTAACATCTCTTTAGATATAATAAACAATAGGTTAACAACATTTAACAAGATCGTTAACCTAAAGGTTTCAAAACAACATTTACATGTAACGACTAACGATGACTTAACGACTCAGTTAAAATGTATATACATGTAGTATTTTAATATGTATTCATACACTTTTGAAAGACTTCAAGACACTTATCAAAATACTTCTACTTAACAAAATGCTTACAATTACATCCTCGTTCAGTTTCATCAACAATTCTACTCGTATGCACCCGTATTCGTACTTGTACAATTCACAGCTTTTAGATGTATGTACTATTGGTATATACACTCCAATGATCAGCTATTAGCAGCCCATGTGAGTCACCTAACACATGTAGGAACCATCATTTAACAACTAGTATGAAATATCTCATAAAATTACAAAAAAATTAGTAATTATTCATGACTTATTTACATGTAAACAAAATTACACATCCTTTATATCTAATCCATATACCAACGACCAAAAACACCTACAAACACTTTCATTCTTCAATTTTCTTCATCTAATTGATGTCTCTCAAGTTCTATCTTCAAGTTCTAAGTGTTCTTCATAAATTTTATAAGTTCTAGTTTCATAAAATCAAGAATACTTCCAAGTTTGCTAGCTTACTTCCAATCTTGTAAAGTGATCGTCCAACCTCAAGAAATCTTTCTTATTTACAGCAAGATATATTTCTAATATAAGGTAATACTCATATTCAAACTTTGATTCAATTTCTATAATTATAACAATCTTATTTCGAGTGGAAATCTTACTTGAACTTGTTTTCGTGTCATGATTATGCTTCAAGAACTTTCAAGCCATCCAAGGATCCTTTGAAGCTAGATCTATTTTTATTATTTCTAGTAGGTTTATCCACAAAACCTGAGGTAGTAATGATGTTCATAACATCATTCGATTCATATATATAAAACTACCTTATTCGAAGGTTTAAACTTGAAATTACTAGAACATAGTTTAGTTAATTCTAAACTTGTTCGCAAACAAAAGTTAATCCTTCTAACTTGACATTTAAAATCAACTAAATACATGTTCTATATCTATATGATATGCTAACTTAATGATTTAAAACCTGGAAACACGAAAAACACCGTAAAACTGGACATACACCGTCGTAGTAACACCGCGGGCTGTTTTGGGTTTGACAATTAAAAACTATGATAAACTTAGATTTTAAAGTTGTTCTTCTGGAAAAATGATTTTTCTTATGAACATGAAATTATATCCAAAAATCATGGTTAAACTCAAAGTGGAAGTATGTTTTTCAAAATGGTCATCAAGACGTCGTTCTTTTGACTGAAATGACTACCTCTTACAAAAACGACTTGTAACTTATATTTCCAACTATAAACCTATACTTTTTCTGTTTCGATTCATAAAATAGAGTTCAATATGAAACCATAGCAATTTCATTCACTCAAAACGGATTTAAATCGAAGAAGTTATGGATAAACCAAGATTGTATATTTTTTGATTGTTGTAGCTACGGAAAATATTGTAACAATTCTATACAAATCATATCCTAGCTAACTTATATTGTATTATACATGTATTCTAATATATTATGTAATCTTGGGATACCATAGACACGTATGCAAATGTTTTGACATATCATATCGACCCATGTATATATATTATTTGGAACAACCATAGACACTCTATATGCAGTAATGTTTGAGTTAGCTATACAGGGTTGAGGTTGATTCCAAAAATATATATACTTTGAGTTATGATCTAGCCTGAGACGTGTATACACTGGGTCTTGGATTGATTCAAGATAATATATATCAATTTATTTCTGTACATCTAACTATGGACAACTAGTTGTAGGTTACTAACGAGGACAGCTGACTTAATAAACTTAAAACATCAAAATGTATTAAAAATATTGTAAATATATTTTGAACATACTTTGATATATATATATATATATATATATATATATATATATATATATATATATATATATATATATATATATGTGTGTGTGTGTGTGTGTGTGTGTGTGTGTGTGTGTGTGTGTGTGTATATGTATATATTTGTTATAGGTTCGTGATTCGACCAGTGGCCAAGTCTTACTCCCGACGAAGTAAAAATATGTGAAAGTGAGTTATAGTCTCACTTTTAAAATCTAATATTTTGGGATGAGAATACATGCAATTTTATAAATGTTTTACGAAATAGACACAAGTAAATGAAACTATATTATATGGGTGAATGGTCGAAGTCGAATACGCCCCTTTTGCTTGGTAGCCTAAGAATTAGTAAACTGATCTACTAATTGACGCGAATCCTAAAGATAGATCTGTTGGGCCTAACGAACCCCATCCAAAGTACTAGATGCTTTAGTACTTCGAATTCGTTTTTATCATGTCCGAAGGATTTCCCAGAATGATAGGGGATATTCTTATATGCATCTTGTTAATGTCGGTAACCAGGTGTTCACCATATGAATGATTTTTATCTCTGTGTATGGGATGTATATTGAAATATGAAATCTTGTTGTCTATTATTATGATTTGATAATATATAGGTTAAACCTATAACTCACGAACATTTTTGTTGACGTTTTAAGCATGTTTATTCTCAGGCGATTATTAAGAGCTTCCGCTGTTGCATACTAAAATAAGTACAAGATTTAGAGTCCATGCTTGTATGATATTATGTAAAAACTGCATTCAAGAAACTTATTTTTGATGTAATATATTCTTATTGTAAATCATTATGTAATGGTCGTGTGTAAACGATATATTTTAGATTATCATTATTTGATAATCTACGTAATGCTTTTTAAACCTTTATAGATAAAATAAAGGTTATGGTTGTTTTAATAATGAATGCAGTCTTTGAAAAACGTCTCTTATAGAGGTCAAAACCTCGCGACGAAATCAATTAATATGGAACGTTTATAATCAATATGAACGGGACATTTCAATTGCGATTGCCAATATTATGGCATACTTGCGAGTATGCGGGGGATATTCTATATGCATTATGTTAATGTCGGTTACCAGGTGTTCATCATACCAATGGATTTTATACACTTGCGAGTGTATTGATATTTATGAGAAATAAGGATCTTGTGATCTATAAAAATTATGGAATTGATGGATTATGATAACTAATGAACTCACCAACCTTTTGGTTGACACTTTAAAGCATGTTTATTCTTAGGTATTAAAGAAATCTTCCGCTGTGCATTAGCTCATTTTAAGGATTTTACTTGGAGTCATTCATGGCATATTTTGAAAGACGTTGCATTCGAGTCATTGAGTTCATCAAGATTATTATTAAGTCAATTATAGTTGGATGTATTATGAAATGGTATGTGATGTGGTAGCAGAATAATATATAAAATAGCTTATTTTTACAGAAAATACTATTAAATACGATACAATTTTACACAAGATATTTATTTATTTATAGAATGGATATACTTAAACCTTGCTACAACACTTATAGGCAGTGTACCTAATCGTACAGTAGTGTAGTTTTTAGTAAGTCTGGTTCGTTCCACAGGGAATCTTTTTTAAACAAAGCTCAACGCTATATTGGTTTACTTTTATAAAAGTAGAAATATATATATATAAATAATATTATTATTATAAAGGGGGGTTTTTACCGTTTAATGACTGGTTTGTCGATTTTAAAACTTTAGTCGCAGTTAAAACCAAATAAATACAAGACTTTAAATTAAAGCATAAAGTAAATAACGATAATGAAATTGCGAATAATAAAAGTGCGATAAAATAAACTTGCGATAATTAAAAAGTACGATAATTAAAAGTGCAATTAAATACAATAACAATAAAAATGCGATAATTAGAAGTGCAATTAAATATAAAATAAAAGAAATTAAATATGAAATAAAAGAATTATGCTTATTTAAACTTCCGTAATAATGATGTTTGACGTGTTGATTTTAGTTTTATGCCCATGGGTTAATTGTCCTTTGTCCTGGATTATTTAATATGTCCATCTGGTTTTTGTCCATAACAGTCCATCAGTCATAAATATAAAGTGCGAGTGTCCTCGTCAAATTATTCTTATACCCGAAGTTAAATATTCCAACTAATTGGGGACTTAAACTGTAACAAGATTTTAATACTTTGTTTAATAATTACACCAGGATGTCGACTGAGTGTAACCCAAGGTTTTAATATTTTGTTATCAATTATACCAAGTGTCCTTGTACATAATTTCACCCCTGTTTTAATTATTCTAGTGGCTATTAATCCATTCCCGTGTCCGGTTAAATGAACGATTATTCGTACATATAAATACCCCGCCCATCGTGTCCGATTGAGTGTATATGGTAATTTATAGGGACGCCTAATTGTAAATCTTTATATTAACATTAACAAACTATCATTTAGTTAAATAAATATAAAGCCCATTAATAGCTCATAGTCTAATTTCTACAAGTGTCGTTCTTTTGTCCAAACCCCAATTATGGTACAAAGCCCAATTACCCAATTTTAATAATTAGCCCAACATCATGATGACTTCGTTTTAAATAAGCATAATAATAACTTAGCTACGAGACATTAATGTAAAAAGGTTGAACATAACTTACAATGATTAAAAATAGCTTAGCGTTACACGGACAGAATTTCGACTTACACCCTTACAACATTCGCTAACATACCCTTATTATTAGAATTATAATTAAAATTAAAATATAAATTATAAATATATATATATATATATATATATATATATATATATATATATTTTACGTATGAATGAGGAGAAGAAAAAGAAGATGAAAAATGCTCAGAATTCGGTTGCTTTTATAGGGACTTTCAAAACTTGGGGCTCCGCGACTCGCGGCATTTTTGGCCTTCAAACTCCGCGAGTCGCGGAGATTGAAATTACAGCTCAGTCCAGTTTGGAGTCTTTCTTGCCGAAGGTTTTTATTATTTATTATAATATATAAATAATTATAAGAATTATTTAAATATTATATTTTATTTATGTGCATAGTTGACTTGTAATTTTTAGTCCGTTGCGTCGAGCGTTGAGAGTTGACTCTGGTCCTGGTTCCGGATTTTCGAACGTCCTTGCGTACAATTTAATATCTTGTACTTTGCATTTTGAATCTTGTACTCTTGTAATTTCGAGACGTTTCTTATCAATAATTGGAACCTCTTTGATTGTAATTTGTACTTTTGAGCTTTTTGGTCGTTTGCGTCTTCAATTTGTCGAATCTGTCTTTTGTCTTCACCTTTTATTATTTAAACGAATATCACTTGTAAATAGAACAATTGCAACTAAAAGCTTGTCTTTCTTGAGGAATAATGCTATGAAATATATGTTCGTTTTTAGCATTATCAAATATTCCCACACTTGAGCGTTGCTTGTCCTCAAGCAATATCATCTTGAAATACTAGAATCACTTCTTTATTCTTCACACTTTGTACATCAGTGATTTCTATACAGCGGTATAAACAATGGTAGTAACGATATGGTTTACAGTCCCACATGACTATAATAATTTAGATCCATTAAGGAAATTGGATCTTTATGAAAACATTTGATCTTTTGAAAATTAAATCTAGTTTTTACCCTAGATAAGTTTTTCGGAATAACCCTTTACCGGTGTTTGCAAAATATTTTTGTGGGTTTGGTGGGTTTCAGATTTGAAAATTTTAGCTCAAAACTTATGGTTTTGTGTCACCCACTTGCTAACCTTGTATTTGGAAAGCAACACGTCCAGTTCACTTGTCCCGTATATTACCTTTCAGTAAACTACCGTCCGGTTGTAAAGGAAAGCGTTGAATAAGCAACTGTTAAGGCAATGTCCCCTGACATGCTTTTAATTATGGTCTATAACGTGTCGGACGCAATTACTATCCTTGGTAGGAGCAATAGTAAAGCTCACCCTTATAATTTTTCGGTATGGCACAACGTCCTATCTTTGACCACTATGCAACCACCGTTCTTAAGGTTGATACCCGATTTGGTTCAGGTGACCTAATGAATTCCAGGTGAATTCCTAGGATTTTACGTTCAATGGTAATGAACGCATTGAAAATAGGGTTTTCAGAAAACAAATCGGTTTGTAATTTTTGATCAAAATATTTTCTCGTTCAAGCTCGAGTTTAGATATCATTGAATTCCATGAGTTTGTAATTCTCAATCTTTAAGGTCAATCTCAAGGATTGAGTAATATCAGTCTTAAAAGCTGATTTTTAATCTTTAAGGAGATTATCCTTTCTGGAGATCTGATTCATTAGTCTTATCCAGCTAATTTGCATGGTGCCCCCCCATTGTACAAGATAAATCCTTCTCATGGTTAGGATAAATCTGACCACTTGGCGACCCTGTTTAATGCTGAGGTCCGTGGATTTCCTGCTGATTTTAGTGATGACTTTTCTGGATTTTTCGTTAACCTACAGCTGGTCTGGACGACAACTTCATGACCTAAATCAAGAAGCGCGTGTTTTTTTCGGAAGACTTTACTTCCTTTTAATGATGGAATTGATTCATCGTGTAGATCCATCTTTCTTACAGTAAATCAGGTAAAACTTTTTAGTTTAGTCCAAAGCAAAAGTATTTTCAGTTATTTGTTATAGATATATGTGACATATGTTTAAGATAACTTGGTAAATTTTCCCACACTTGGCTTTTATTTTCCTTTTTATCGTCCTCTATTCCATTTTAAATGAATTTTAACATTTTGGTTTGTTTCTTAATTTATGTCCTTTCTGAGGTAACAATAATTTCGGTGTTAAAACCTAGTTTTATCGTTCATAAATATTTATAAACATGATTTTGAGTTCATTTAATTGAAAATTTTGAAAAATTTTACTAGATTTGGGTAGTCAGTATATAAGACTAGGGCTGTTCTTTATTATCAGAGAGCACTAGATTCTAATACAACTACTGCTTTACTAGTATTTTTAATGGTAACCCAGTGTTTAAAGTAAAAATTTTAAAATCCGAAAGAATTTAACTCCTTCCCACACTTAAGATCTTGCAATGCCCTCATTTGCAAGAAATTAGTAACAATTTAAATTATTGAGGGTGATTTGTGTGAAAATGATTAAATTTTTACCAAAGTTTCCAAATATATTGGCGTTTGTTTGCTGAATGATAAATGGTGCACATTATTTGTTCATTCCGTCTTGTTGTTATTTCACATATATTTTGCATCTTGTCGTCAAAATTAGTTGCTTTTGCTGAACTTAATGCCAGTCTTTGAAAATGCGTTGTTTTACCCTGTTGTGTACATAAGATAAACTGCAAACATATATACATATTTTTGAAGTTTGGTATATTACCCCACATTCAAAAATTATTAAAATCTAAGAATGAAAGTTAGACAATTATAAAAACTATTACAATATTAACAAAAGTATTAAACGTATCCATCATTACAAATTACAAAATAAATAAAACTAAGTATACTAGGGATGATACTGGTACCAATAGGGGTTCCAAGCATAACCATAGGTGCTATAGAATACTTCGGCAGGGTTATACGTAGGATACGGTGGTTGCATCTCTATAGACCAGGGAGGGAAGATGGGTTTCGGTGTAGGAATATAGTTTCTACCTATATGTTGGCAATGAGCTATGATTTGGTTCTGATGAACTTGCCAATCTTCAAATGCTCTCTGTCTAGCATTTTCGTACTCCTGTGAAGTTATAAACCTTTGCATTTCTTGCATCTCATTTCCCCCTCCTACATTACCTTGCTGTTGGTTTCTCTCAACCTGTGGATGTCTACCATGGTATGGTACTGCGGCGTTATTTCGCCTCTTCAAAACTTTCGCACCATGGTATACATTTAAACCTATAGTATCTCGGGGTTCTGGTTCTTCTACTAATAATCCCCCCCGACTTATATCCACACCGAGATATTCACCAATCAAAGTAATAAAAATACCACCTCCTATTATGCTATGCGGTCTCATCCACCGAACCATAGCTGATAAATAATAACCCACACAATACGGTATACTTACAGCGCTTTGTGGGTCTCGAATACACATATGGTAAAACAAATCCTGTTCATTTACCTTTTCCTTGTTCTTACCCCTTTGTGTAATCGAATTAGCTAAAAACCTATGAATTACTCTTAATTCAGCTCTATCTATATCCAAATAAGAGTAATTTCCCCCTTTGAAATGGTGATGGCTTGTCATTTGACTCCACACACCGTGTGTATCAAAATTTTCATCTATCTTTCTACCATTTAGTATCAATCCTCTACAATCGGCAGATGCTAACTCCTCAGGCGTATATATACGTAAAGCCTGAGCCATGTCTAGTAAAGACATGTGATGCATCGAACCGCCTAACAAAAATCTAATAAAAGAACGATCGGTTAAACTAGCTACCCGATCATTCAACTCTATACTACACAACAATTCTTCACACCATACTTTATATACAGGTCTACGCATGGTGAATAAACGTACCCAGTCATTAAAAGTAGAATTACCATACCTCTGTACAAGTAATTCCCTAATTGGCCAATTCTACAGCTTCTAAGGGTCCCCATTCTATGACCCTCGGTACCTCAACAACCTTAGAATGAAGAGTATGCAAACCCCTTTGATATTTTGGATAATCTATCCAAAGTCTGTCAAATCTCAGGTTCGGGTGCAACTCTTCCAAGTGCATATCAGAAAAGGTCATGACTGGATGAGGTATATCCTGCTTGTAGTAGTTATCCACCTCCTGTTGTTCCGCATTCTCAGCAGGAGCATTGCGGGCTTGGGATGAAGATTCACCCCTTTCAGTCTGCAAAACACATCAAACACAATTTTTGTGCATCCAAATATGCATTAGTGTCAGCAAAATCATCAATCAAAATAATTACAATGACATGATCAATTTATATCAAACTTAAGCTCATTTTCACATTTTTATCAAATCTACACTTTTTCAAATAAGCATATACGAAAATGTTCGCCAAGTTCATAAGCATTCAACTCAAATAACATGTCAAAATAATCATTACTAGCAATTAAACAAGTTTCAAATGGCATTATCTCTCAAAAATCAAGTTCATGAATTTTAGACTTTAAAAAAGTCCACTTTAATTCTCAAAATCATGTTTAGGCTCAAAGTTTGGATCATTTAACTACCTAGACATGTTACACTACTTAATTTAGCAACAATTCATGACAAAAATCGGCCATAACCTGTTTATATCAAAAAGCCCCAAATTTGCTCAAGAACACAAACCCTAGATTACTCTAAATTTGAAGTTTAAGGCTTCTAATCATGTTAAATAGCATCAATCTAGGTTATACAAGCATAATACATAAACAATTTAAGCATAATTACACTAAAAAGCATCAAAATCAAATTGGGGGAAAAAATGGCTCAAGAACACCAAATTTCGGATTAAATGGTGTTTAGATGTAGAAATTTACCGTTTTTCTTGAGTAATTCCTAGATAGCATCCTTCTCAACATGATTTTAGTAAAAGATTTGGTGATTAACGGTTAAAAATTGTGATTTTGGGGGTGTTTTTGCGTGTATTTTCGGAGTGTTTTTCGCTGTGTTTTTGAGTTTTGGGTTGTGTGGACTGAGACTGATCGTTCAGCTCGTTTTATTTTTTTCTGATTTTCGGTCCTCCCGCGACTCACGGTGTTTGGACACTTCAAACTCCGCGAGTCGCGGAGTTTGCTAATTTTTTTTTTTTTATAATCTTTAACTTATAAAACAATTAAGTAATTAATTTTAAAATTTTGTTTCCCTTGTTATTTAGGACGAGGTCGTTTCGCAGTGATGTAATAAATTTTTGTATGATATCAATAATTTCGGTCGCCAAACCTAATTTTATTTAATACCAATTTAATACTTTTTAGCGAACAAATTAGCGTTTATTATCAAAAGGTTAAAAAAAAAAAAAAAAAAACTGTACAGACATACCTGTGAAATAGATTTCTTAGTTATATGATCTATCCCATTCATAAGATAGTCGGTTTAATTGGTTTTCCATTGCTACATAGGCGTAACCTCGAGCATTCAGTGTCTTTTCTTCTAAACATATGAACGGTCCGTCTCTGCATAAAGTAACAAATTCGGTATTTGAATAGGTTTGATTATTTGAACATTTACCTCCATGTGACCATTTTCCGCATTTGTGACATCGTTCTAGGTGTCGTGCTCTTCTTTTTGCTGCGGATTTTGATTTTCCTTTACCAAATTGTAACTTATTATCTTCGCATCTGGATTCTTTTCTAACTTCATCCATTCTTTCTCTGATTACTGATACTAATTCACTCGGTAGTATGTCATTATTACGTTTAGTGATCAAAGCGTGTAGCATTAGACCTTGGTTTAGTTCACAGGCAGTCTTCATTTCGTAAAAACCTAAAAAAAAATAAAAGTTCAGAATGGGGGGAGAAGACTAGTTCTTTAGGGTCTGCTAGGGAAAGACCATTCGGGTTCCATTTTCAAGAACTACACGAAAACAGACAATCTAACTCTAACAGAAATACATATTATCCTTTAAAGACTTGATTCTCCCCACACTTAGTTAGCTGTGGTGTCGAAATTGTGATTAACTTCGTTGTCGACTTCCATCGGACCATGTATGTAATGTTTAACTCTGTGACCATTAACTTTAAATTCAATCCCATTTGAATTTATTAATTCTATCGTTCCGTATGGGAAAACTCTTTTGACTATGAATGGTCCAGACCATCTTGATTTCAATTTTCCAGGAAATAGCTTGAATCGTGAATTGAAAAGAAGAACTCTGTCTCCTTCTTTAAATTCTTTTGAACTTCTGATTCTTTTATCATGCCATTTCTTCGTTCTTTCTTTATAGATTAACGAATTATCGTATGCTTCATGTCTTAATTCTTCTAATTCGTTTAGTTGACTTAATCGTAGACGTCCGGCTTCATGTAAATCAAGATTACATGTCTTCAAAGCCCAAAATGCTTTGTGTTCAATTTCTACTGGAAGATGACATGCTTTTCCATAAACAAGTCTAAAAGGTGTGGTTCCAATTGGAGTTTTGTAGGCTGTTCTAAAAGCCCAGAGTGCATCCTCCAATTTAATGGACCATTCCTTCGGATTTGATCCTACGGTTTTCTCTAGAATACGTTTTAAGGCTCGGTTGGTATTTTCAACTTGTCTACTTGTTTGTGGATGATATGCGGTGGAGATTTTATGCGTTACTCCATATCTTTTAAGAACTTTCTCAAGTTGATTATTACAGAAATGAGTACCCCGATCACTTATTAAAGTTTTCGGTGTTCCAAACCTTGCAAAAAGACGTTTTAAAAAGTAGACTACAACTCGTGCATCGTTAGTTGGGAGAGCTTGTGCTTCCGCCCATTTAGATAAATAATCAATGGCTACAAGTATATATAGATTATTATGAGATTTTGGAAATGGACCCATAAAGTCAATACCCCAAATGTCAAATACTTCACATACTTGGATGACATTTTGTGGCATTTCATCACGTTGACTTATTTTTCCGGCCCTTTGACAAGCATCACAGGATTTGCAAAGAAGGTGTGCGTCTTTGTAAATTGTAGGCCAATAGAATCCAGCATCATAAACTTTTCTTGCTGTTAGTTGAGGCCCATAATGCCCTCCTGTTGGTCCTGTGTGACAATGGTTTAATATTTTACTAGCTTCATCTACAAATACACATCGGCGTATTATTCCATCTGGACAACTTTTAAACAGATGTGGATCTTCCCAGAAATAGTGTTTTATATCACTGAAGAATTTCTTTCGTCTTTGGTACGATAATCCTTTTTCAAGGAATCCACATACTACATAGTTTGCATAGTCTGCAAACCATGGTATTTCTTTATAATCTATCTTCAATCGATATTCATCAGGAAAGTTGTCTTGTATGGCTGATTCATTTAGAACTTCTAATTCGGGATTTTCAAGACGAGAAAGATGATCAGCGGCGAGATTTTCTGCTCCTCTTTTATCTCGGATTTCAATATCAAACTCTTGCAAGAGTAAGATCCAACGGATTAATCTTGGTTTAGCATCTTGTTTCGAAAATAGGTATCTAAGAGCAGAATGGTCGGTATAGACCACCGTTTTTGCTAGAACGAGATATGATCCAAATTTGTCAAAAGCAAAGACAATAGCAAGGAGTTCTTTTTCAGTAGTTGTATAGTTTGTTTGTGCTCCTTGTAACGTCTTACTAGCATAATATATAGGTTGAAATCGTTTTTCAATCATTTGTCCTAAAACGGCTCCCATTGCAAAATCACTTGCATCGCACATTAGTTCAAATGGTAGATTCCAATTTGGTGTGATCATGATCGGCGCATTAGTGAGTTTTTCTTTAAGAATATTAAAAGATTTGATACACTCATCTGAAAAGATGAATGGAGCATCCTTTTCTAGGAGTTTATTCATAGGAGTGGCAATTTTTGAAAAATCTTTTATGAAACGTCGGTAAAAACCGGCATGCCCTAGAAAACTCCTAACTCCTCTAACATTGGTGGGATGTGGAATTTTAGCAATTACATCTACTTTAGCTCTATCCACTTCAATTCCTTCTTTTGAAATTTTATGACCAAGAACGATGCCTTCTTTAACCATGAAATGGCATTTTTCCTAATTAAGTACTAGATTTGATTTTTCGCATCTAATTAGCATTCGTTCAAGATTAACTAGACATGATTCAAATGTATCACCGAAGACTGAAAAGTCATCCATGAATACTTCCATGCATTCTTCTATCATGTCGTGAAAAATTGCCATCATACACCTTTGAAAGGTTGCAGGGGCGTTGCAAAGTCCAAATGGCATGCGTTTGTAAGCAAAAGTACCATAAGGGCACGTGAATGTGGTTTTCTCTTGATCTTCGGGTGCTATTGGAATTTGAAAATATCCGGAAAATCCATCTAGAAAACAATAGTAACTGTTTCCGGCTAATCTTTCCAACATTTGATCTATGAAAGGTAAGGGAAAGTGATCTTTTCTGGTTGCGTCATTTAATTTTCTATAATCAATACATACACGCCATCCTGTTACAGTCCTAGTAGGAATAAGCTCATTTTTCTCATTTGTAATGACAGTCATGCCACCCTTCTTAGGCACGCATTGAACTGGGCTTACCCATGGACTATCAGAAATTGGATAAATTAAACCTGCGTCTAGCAGTTTAATAATCTCTTTCTTAACTACATTTTGCATATTAGGATTTAGTCTTCGTTGGCGTTGCACATACGTTTTATGACCTTCTTCCATAAGGATTTTATGCGTGCAATACGAAGAACTTATTCCTTTAATATCATGAATCTTCCATGCAATGGCTGGTTTATGAGCTTTCAACACAGAAATGAGTTGTGATTTCTCATTTTCAGTAAGAGAAGACGATATTATTACAGGTAATTCAGATTCACCATGTAAATAAGCGTATTCCAAATGGTTTGGAAGTGACTTTAACTCTAATTTCGGAGGTTCTTCTTTCGATGATTTATATCGATATCTGTCTTCTTCTTTTAGCATTTGAATTTCTTCTGTTGTTGGTTCATATCCATTAGCTATAAGTGTAGCTAACATTTCAGCTTCATCAATTGGTTCATTACCTTCTCCTAAAGAACATTCTCCTGTTCCTTGTAATTCTGGAAATTCTTCTAATAATTCTGCATGTGCATCTATAGTTTGAATATAATAACATGTATCGTCTGCAGATTGTGGTTGTTGCATTGCTCTATCAACTAAAAAGGTAACACTCTCATCCTCTATACTTAGGGTCAGTTTCTTAACGAACACGTCTATCATTGCTTTAGCCGTGTTTAAGAATGGTCTTCCTAATATGAGAGGAACTTGAGAATCTTCTTCCATGTCCAGGACAACAAAATCTACTGGAAATACTAAAGTACCAACTTTAACTAGCATGTTCTCCATTATCCCTCTAGGATATTTTATTGATCTATCGGCTAGTTGTATGCTTATTCTGGTTGGTTTCAATTCTTCAAGGTCTAGTTTAGTGTATAGTGAATATGGCATTAGATTTATACTAGCACCTAAGTCTGCCAATGCTTCTATTGAACTAAGACTACCCAGAAAACATGGAATTGTGAAACTTCCTGGATCAGATAGTTTTTCTGGTATCTTATTCAACAGTACTGCTGAACAATTAGCATTCATAGTAACAGCCGAGAGTTCTTCCATTTTCTTTCTATTTGAGATTAGATCTTTCAAGAATTTAGCATATCTAGGCATTCCTGAAATCACATCAGTGAAAGGAAGATTTACATTTATCTGTTTAAACATATCCAAGAATTTGGATTGCTCGGCTTCAAGTTTCTCTTTCTTCATTTTACTCGGGTAAGGAAGTGGTGGTTGGTATGGTTTAACATAAGGTTTATCCTTAACTGTGTTATCTTCATTAACCTTTTCAACTACCGGTTCTTTTTCCTTATCTTGATCAGGTTGTGGTTCTTGTGGAGTAGGAATAGTTTCATCAGAAGTTACAGGTATTTCAGGTGGTTTAAGTGTTGTACCACTTCTTGTGGTAATGGCTTTAGCTGTTTCATTCCGGGGGTTAGCATTTGTATCACTAGGTAGACTTCCTGGTTTTCTTTCACCTATTAACCTTGCTAGGTTACTCACTTCTTGTTCCAGATTTTGAATAGAAGCTTGTTGATTTCTAAATGCTTGAGCATTTTGTTCATTGGTTTGTTTTTGAGATGTGAAAAACTGCGTTTGAGTTTCAACTAGCTTTGTCATCATATCTTCTAAATTCGGCTTTTTATCATCGGTTTGTTGTGGTGGTTTGTTTTGAAAATTAGGTCTTTGCTGATTGTAAGTATTATTGGATACTTGTTGATTGCTAGGACCTTGTTGGTTGTTGTATGGAATATTTTGGTTATAATTCTGGTTTTGATTGTAAATCGGTCTTGGCGGTTGATAATTATTTTGATAATTATTTCCAGGCCTTTGGTTTATGTATGAAATATTCTCTCTTTGTTCCATTGTTAATTCAATACTGAGACAATCTTTTGTCCAATGTGGTCCTCCACACTGCTCACAACTAATTCGTATTGAGTGAATATCCTTAGTCATCTTTTCCATTCGTCTTTCCACAGCATCTATCTTTGCGGAAATGGAATCTAAGTCATGGCTAGAATCGGCTCTAGCTGCTTTAGATGATCTAACGATATCTTTTTCTTGGTGCCATTCATGTGAGTGGGAAGCAGTGTTATCAATAATTTTGTAAGCATCAGTTTCGGTTTTCTTCCTAATAGAACCACCAGCTGCTATATCTATGTCTTTCCTTGTAGTGATGTCGCATCCTTGGTAGAATATTTGTACTATTTGACAGGTGTCTAAACCATGTTGCGGACATCCTCTTAATAACTTTCCATATCTAGTCCACGCCTCATATAGAGTTTCATTTGGTTTCTGTGTAAACGTAACAATTTCTGCTTGAAGTCTTACGGCTTTAGATGCAGGAAAGAATTGTTTAAGAAATTTGTCAACTATGTATCAATCGCCCCTTCAGGTAACGATTCCAACCAATCTTTGGCTTCTCCCTTTAAAGTCCAGGGAAATAACATGAGATATATCTGTTCATCCTCCACTTCTCGGATTTTAAATAGTGTGCAGATCCTATTAAAGGTACGTAAATGTTCATTTGGATCTTCCTTCGGCGCACCACTAAATTGGCATTGATTAGTTACCATGTGTAGAATTTGTCCTTTGATTTCATAATCTGGCGCATTAATGTCTGGATGAGTAATTGCGTGACCTTGGCCAGTGCGTTTAGCTCTCATTCGGTCTTCCATACTTAAAGGTTCCAGATTCTCCATAATTGAATTTGTTGAATCGGAATCACTAGAGGATTCTGATTTAATGGTTCCTTCCTCAACAATCTCTGTTTGAATGATTGGTGGTTCCGGAGGAAAGTTTAGGGGTTCAGGATGTAGCGACCCGACCAAATCGTCATTGACGGCGCCGTCTACTTAGGTCCCGTTACGTGGTCATAAGTCTTTAAAACAACGTTTGACCAAAAGATATGTCGCATTCATTTCAAATGTAAAGGTTGTTCAAGTTTACAAGAATAGTTCCACCACAAGTTACGATACAAAGTTTTAAGTACAAATGAAAATTATGCGACACAATTTAAAAGTATCCAAAAGACGCTCCATGTATGCATATATACTCGACATCCAATGCAAGTATCAAAATAATGAGCGGAAGCATGTATCATGTATCGTTCAAGGACCTGAGAAAAACATAGAAATCTGTCAACGAAAACGTTGGTGAAATCATAGGTTTAAGTAAGTAAGTACAAGTGAACCACAAGATTTGCAACAATGAGATAATAGTAATACATTCCAAAAGTTTGTTTCACGAGCACCCAATTATCAATGCTTAACATTTCCTTCCATTGAACCCCATCACTTAGTGCTAGAACATACACTGTTTCTCGAAAATATATTTCATTCGTAAACGGTAGCGAACCGTTTGAATGAAGGTTTGTCAAACCCATATGGATCCATACAACATAAGTTCTCGCTTACACCCGGCAAGTGTAACTAATGATAATCGAATTGAGGATTTTGTTCTAAACTCGTATGTAGAATGTTTGTTTTCCTGTACTTGTGTTCACTTAGTAAAAGAAATGTTTATGTTTTCTCATCCCAAATGTAAGTTCAAAAAGAGTAAAAGTGGGACTATGATCTCACCTTGAGTGCACGAGTAGTAAAGTACTTCGACAAGTAAACGTGTGCAAAGAACAATGCTAGTCTTGACCTAAACAAATAGGTCGTATCAATAACGGTAAACACGATAGGTCAAAGATGTTCAATTAGTCCTATGGCTCGTTACGACTCGATTATTTAGCATGTGAAATCAAATTGTCAAGTTTCATGCAAGATACAAGTATATAAACAAGTTAGGAAGGTTGCAAAATCATTTGGTTAAGTTTGACAAAAAGTCAAACTTTGGTCGGTCAAAGTCAACGAAAAGTCAACACGTTCGGGTCGTGTCCCGAACTATTTTTCTGAGGTTTTTAATCATGTATGAGCATGTTAGGACAAGTTACATGTGAATCGGAGGTGCGTAGCATAGCAAACATTATTCGAAAATTGACCAAGTTGGACAGACCCAAACGGCGCGCCGCGCGGGTATATGGCGCGCCGCGCCAATACCTGTGCAGAGAATTCTGGCAGTTTTTTAAGTTTTATGCACGAACCTAACTTCAAACAATCACCATTTATGATCCGCAAACAATCAAGACAAGTATCTTATACCGTTGGGAAGGTAATTTGACGAGGAAAACAACTAAACACATTTCATCAATCAATCTACCTATTACAATAACCAAAACCGCATCTAATGCTTAACATTAACCGCATACAAGTTCATAAATGCAATTCAATGATTCGGGCAACCAATTTACATGAATAATATGCCGTTTCGAAGGTAATCAAGCATACAATCCAACTAAACACTTACCAATAATAATCCATGGCATTCAATGCATCAAAGGTCCATTTCAAGTTCATCAAACCCTAACCCAAATTCACCAAAATCAATAATCAAGTTCATGAAGTTTTCTAAGGCAACCTACACATCAAATTGAAGCTAGTGATGCTAGTAACACAATTAAAACATCAACTTTTAACATCTAACAACATATGATCATCCAAAATTCAAGAACAACACACCAAAATTCAAGTTCATGCTAGTTACACTAAAACAACGAGATCGAGCATATAAATCATATATTCATGTTAGACTTGAGCCATAGACACTAATTAACACTTTTATAAGTTAAAAACATCAAGAACACAAAATCTAGTGATTTTAGAAAGTTACCCAAATTTGATGAAATCGGTATGGAATCGAAGAGGAGATCACGAGGAGTTCAAATATGTAATTTGTTTGGCAAGATGACCGCTAGCTCGATTTTGGATGATGAATCTTTGTATGGAAGTTGAGAGAAAAGTTGAAGTAGTAAGAGTGAAAGAGATGAGATTGAATGGATGAGGATGAGGGTTGACTCTTTGACCTAGTCAAAAGTTTCAACCCTTGGCAAGTTTGGTCCCTTAACTTTGAATCGGGTGCGTTAAATTACCAACACAAGATATTTTGAAACGCGTATTAACGGGAGATGTTATAAACATATAACGGAGTTTGAAATAGTATAAAGGAAAAATAAACGGAAAAAGGCGGGATGTTACATTACCTACACCTTAAAAGAAATTTCGTCCCGAAATTTAAGTAGGCGTAGTAGTCGTTGTTTCTTCCTCGAGATCTTGCGTTTCCGAATTCACGAATAGATGAGGATACTTCCTTTGCATTTGATCTTGTCTTTCCCAAGTAAACTCGGGTCCTCTTTTGGCATTCCAACGAACCTTGACAATCGGAATTCGGCTTTGTTTCAATGTCTTGACGGAGGTGTCCACAATTTCAACCGGTTCCTCCACAAAATGAAGTTTGTCATCAATAGTAAGTTCTTCGAGAGGGATGACGATATCGGGTTCGGCAAGACACTTTTTCAAGTTAGATACATGGAAGGTAGGATGAACGGAGTTCAATTGAGGCGGAAGATCTAAACGATAAGCAACGGTTCCAATACGCTCCAAGATTTCGAAAGGACCAATATACCGCGGATTTAGCTTCCCGCGTTTCCCAAAACGGATTACACCCTTCCAAGGTGCGACTTTTAACATTACTCGGTCACCGACTTGAAATTCAAGATCGTTGCGTCGTTTGTCGGTATAGCTCTTTTGACGACTTCGGGCCGTCCTAAGCCTATCTCGGATTTGAACGATTTTCTCGGTGGTTTCGTGAATGAGTTCGGGTCCGGTGATTTGCACGTCGCCTACCTCGGCCCAACAAAGAGGTGAACGACATTTGCGGCCATATAGCGCTTCAAAAGGTGCGGCTTTAATACTCGCGTGATAACTATTGTTGTAAGAGAACTCGGCGAGAGGTAAGTGCTTGTCCCAAGCTTTTCCGAAATCAACCACGCAAGCTCGTAACATGTCCTCTAAGGTTTGAATTGTACGTTCGCTTTGTCCATCGGTTTGAGGATGATATGCGGTGCTCATGTCTAAACGCGTTCCCAACGCTTCTTGCAATGTACGCCAAAATCTAGAAACGAAACGGCCATCTCGGTCGGAGATAATCGATAAAGGTACACCGTGTCGGGCTACGATCTCCTTAATGTAAAGTTGTGCAAGTTTCTCCATTTTGTCCGTTTCTTTCATGGCAAGGAAGTGTGCGGATTTGGTGAGACGGTCAACAATAACCCAAATGGTATCATAACCGCCCGTCGTTTTTGGTAGCTTGGTGATAAAATCCATCGTTATCCTTTCCCACTTCCATTGCGGGATCTCGGGTTGTTGAAGTAGTCCGGACGGTCTTTGGTGTTCGGCTTTGACTTTGGAACATGTCAAACACTTGGAAACATACGTAGCTACGTCCCTTTTGATGTTCGGCCACCAATATAGTTGTTTAAGGTCGTGGTACATCTTATTGGCACCGGGGTGAATCGAGTATCGTGACTTATGGGCTTCATCTAAAATAAGGCTTCGTAGATCCCCATAACTAGGCACCCAAATTCTTCCGGCGAAATATCGGAGTCCGGTTTCTTTAACTTCGAATCGAGAGGTGAGGACGTTCAAGTGTTCGAGAGAGATGTTTTCATCCTTGAGAGCCTCATCTTGGGCTACCCGAATTTGGCTATTAAGGTTTGTGTGTATGGTGATGTTTAAGGCTCGGACACGAAGAGGCACCGCTCTTTCTTTTCGACTTAAGGCATCGGCTACTACGTTTGCCTTCCCGGGATGGTAACGAAGCTCGCAATCGTAATCGTTTAAGGTTTCAATCCACCTTCGTTGTCTCATGTTTAGTTGCTTTTGATCGAAAATGTGTTGAAGGCTTTTGTGATCGGTGAAGATAGTACTCTTGGTTCCATAAAGATAGTGTCTCCACATTTTAAGTGCAAAGACAACGGCTCCGAGTTCGAGATCATGTGTCGTATAGTTTCGTTCATGAATTTTGAGTTGTCGAGAAGCATAAGCAATGACTTTCGTTCGTTGCATCAATACACACCCAATACCATGTTTCGAGGCATCGCAATATACAACAAAGTCATCATTGCCTTCGGGAAGTGACAAGATAGGAGCGGTGGTTAGCTTCGTTTTCAAGATTTGAAACGCGGATTCTTGTTCGGTCACCCAAATGAATTTCTTTCCCTTGTGAGTCAATGCGGTTAGAGGACGTGCAACCAAAGAGAAATTTTCGATGAATCTACGATAGTACCCGGCGAGACCCAAGAATTGACGAATGTGAGTAGGAGTAGTAGGAGTCTCCCATTTACTAATGGCTTCGATCTTCGTGGGATCGACTTTAATGCCTTGATCACTTACAACATGACCAAGAAATTGAACTTCCTTCAACCAAAATTCACACTTGGAGAATTTGGCATAAAGTCATTCTTGTCTCAAGAGTTCAAGCACAAGTCGGAGATGTTGTTCGTGCTCTTCTTCATTTTTAGAATAGATCAATATATCATCGATGAACACAATAACGAATTTATCGAGATACGGTTTGCACACGCGGTTCATAAGATCCATGAACACCGCCGGTGCGTTAGTGAGACCAAATGGCATGACGAGGAATTCATAACTACCGTAACGAGTCCGAAATGCGGTTTTGGAGACATCTTCCCCCTTAACCCTTAATTGATGATAACCCGAGCGGAGATCGATTTTCAAATATACACAAGACCCTTGTAGTTGATCAAAGAGGTCATCGATGCGAGGAAGAGGATATCGGTTCTTAACCGTCAATTTATTTAGTTCACGATAATCAATGCACATTCGTAGGGATCCGTCTTTCTTTTTAACAAACAAAATCGGAGCGCCCCAAGGTGAATGGCTAGGTTGGATAAAACCACGATCAAGTAGTTCTTGGATTTGACTTTGCAATTCTTGCATTTCAGATGGAGCGAGTCTATATGGTGCACGCGCTACGGGTGCGGCTCCCGGAATAAGATCGATTTGGAATTCAACCGGTCGATGAGGCGGAAGACCCGGCAATTCGTCGGGAAATACATCGGAATAGTCACTAACCATTGGCACATCATAGATGTGCTTCTCATCGGACTCGACTTTCTTAACGTGAGCAAGGATCGCAAAACAACCCTTACGGAGTAGTTTTCTAACTTTAATACACGAAACGAGGTTGAGTCCGGTGCAACTCTT
This sequence comes from Rutidosis leptorrhynchoides, assembly GCF_046630445.1. Classification (NCBI taxonomy): domain Eukaryota; kingdom Viridiplantae; phylum Streptophyta; class Magnoliopsida; order Asterales; family Asteraceae; genus Rutidosis; species Rutidosis leptorrhynchoides. Next base: position 211,727,375 of record NC_092334.1, read on the forward strand.
ATCGCCATAGACAATCAAAGGTTCACCATTCTCGATAGGAATTCGGATTGCGTTAAGATCACAAAGAATGTGAGATTTCGTTTTGACTAACCAATTCATACCGATTATTACATCAAAGCTTCCTAGTTCCATGGGTATCAAGTCAATTTCAAATTCCTTACCCAAAATTTTTAACGCACACCCCCGGTAATTTGTGTCGGAACTTAATAGTTTCCCGTTAGCCACTTCAATGGTATAAGGGGTATCTAATGGAAGAGGTGGAGTGCTAAAAGAATGAGTCAAAGTCTTGGATACAAAGCATTTATCGGCACCCGAATCGAATAAGCAAGAGACATAAGAATTGTTGAGAAGAAACGTACCCGTGACTAGTTCAGTGTCATCCCGGGCTTCCTCGGTGTTGATGTTGAAAGCTCGGCCGCGCGTGTTGGGGTTATCTTTCTTCTTTGGGCATGCATTTCTATAATGGCCTGTTTGACCACATTCGTAACAAGTGCCCGTCTTTGGTGCATTGGGCCACTTTCGAGCAACGGAAGTGGCACTTTTACAATCGTTGGCCTTATGACCCACTCCTTGGCACCGGTGGCAAATTAACTTGCCACATTCACCAAAGTGATGTTTGTTGCATTTGTTGCAAAGAGGTAGGTTCCCGGCATAACCCCTCTTGCCGTCGGAGGTGTAAGGCTTCTTAGCAAAGTTGTTGTTGCTTGATTGGGAGGGTTCCCACTTTCTTTTGTTGCCGCCCGATTTATCCTCGGCCTTAGGTGCCGGAACTACGATTTTGTCAACCGTTTCAATTAGTTGACGAGCCATGTTCATAGCGGCTTGATGAGTAGTGGGTTTGGATGACATCACCCCTTGTTTGATGCTTTTTGGAAGATCGAGCATGTAGAGCTCAATCCTTTGAGATTCGGGGTTAACAAGATTAGGACACATCAAGGATAGTTCGGCGAAGCGTTGATTATAAGCTTTAAGATCGTTTCCGACCGCTTTCAAAGCTCTTAGTTCTTCCTCAAGCTTTCGGGTTTCTTCGCGCGGAAAGTATTCAACAATCATCTTTTCCTTTAGATCGGCCCAAGAGAGGGCATGAGCTTCATCGGTACCCACCGATTGAACATAGGTGTTCCACCATGTTAGAGCAATTCCGGAGAAAGTGTGAGTGGAGTATTTGACCTTGTCTTGGTCCCGACAACCGCTTATGCTAAAGACGGCTTCCGTTTGCTCAAACCATCGGGTGAGCACGACCGGTCCCCCGGTTCCATCAAAAGTGTGAGGTTTGCACCCCATGAAAGCTTTATAGGAGCATCCCTCGTTTGAGTTTCCGGCTCCATTGTTGTTGTTGTTGTTGTTGTTGTTGTGGTTGTTATTATTATTGTTGTTGGATGAGTGACCGGCCATGGCCGCATCTACGGCGGTAGCTATCATCCGTTCGAGAGCTTGTTCGGGAGTTTCATTGCGGCGTACACGACGAGGAGCCATTGTTCCTTCAAGACACAAGAATATCATTGATTAGTGTTCTCAATAATACTAACCGTGATATAGAATAAAGATAAAGAGAAGTTTTTCCTCGACTCGCCTTAAATTCTTTATGTCATAATGTCGGAACGTTCATATGAGTCACCGTAATATAATCCCGGAAATTATATTACCCTGATTCATATGTGCATTCGACATCATTTCATATAGTCAAGGTGGCGCGTCAATCAAATTAAACAACGTGAGATTAAGATGAACTAAGAGTAGATATGAGTAGAAACGTTCGAGTATAAATGCACAAGTAGTCAAGTAATTCCTACTTCAAGTCTATATGCCGGTTGTAGTCTAGACTCACCAATGTACCCTATGACTCGGGGTTGACACTAATGAACTCTAAATCCCTACAACCAACGCTCTGATACCATCTGTAGCGACCCGACCAAATCGTCATTGACGGCGCCGTCTACTTAGGTCCCGTTACGTGGTCATAAGTCTTTAAAGCAACGTTTGACCAAAAGATATGTCGCATTCATTTCAAATGTAAAGGTTGTTCAAGTTTACAAGAATAGTTCCACCACAAGTTACGATACAAAGTTTTAAGTACAGATGAAAATTATGCGACACAATTTAAAAGTATCCAAAAGACGCTCCATGTATGCATATATACTCGACATCCAATGCAAGTATCAAAATAATGAGCGGAAGCATGTATCATGTATCGTTCAAGGACCTGAGAAAAACATAGAAATCTGTCAACGAAAACGTTGGTGAAATCATAGGTTTAAGTAAGTAAGTACAAGTGAACCACAAGATTTGCAACAATGAGATAATAGTAATACATTCCAAAAGTTTGTTTCACGAGCACCCAATTATCAATGCTTAACATTTCCTTCCATTGAACCCCATCACTTAGTGCTAGAACATACACTGTTTCTCGAAAATATATTTCATTCGTAAACGGTAGCGAACCGTTTGAATGAGGGTTTGTCAAACCCATATGGATCCATACAACATAAGTTCTCGCTTACACCCGGCAAGTGTAACTAATGATAATCGAATTGAGGATTTTGTTCTAAACTCGTATGTAGAATGTTTGTTTTCCTGTACTTGTGTTCACTTAGTTAAAGAAATGTTTATGTTTTCTCATCCCAAATGTAAGTTCAAAAAGAGTAAAAGTGGGACTATGATCTCACCTTGAGTGCACGAGTAGTAAAGTACTTCGACAAGTAAACGTGTGCAAAGAACAATGCTAGTCTTGACCTAAACAAATAGGTCGTATCAATAACGGTAAACACGATAGGTCAAAGATGTTCAATTAGTCCTATGGCTCGTTACGACTCGATTATTTAGCATGTGAAATCAAATTTTCAAGTTTCATGCAAGATACAAGTATATAAACAAGTTAGGAAGGTTGCAAAATCATTTAGTTAAGTTTGACAAAAAGTCAAACTTTGGTCGGTCAAAGTCAACGAAAAGTCAACACGTTCGGGTCGTGTCCCGAACTATTTTTCTGAGGTTTTTAATCATGTATGAGCATGTTAGGACAAGTTACATGTGAATCGGAGGTGCGTAGCATAGCAAACATTATTCGAAAATTGACCAAGTTGGACAGACCCAAACGGCGCGCCGCGCGGGTATATGGCGCGCCGCGCCAATACCTGTGCAGAGAATTCTGGCAGTTTTTTAAGTTTTATGCACGAACCTAACTTCAAACAATCACCATTTATGATCCGCAAACAATCAAGACAAGTATCTTATACCGTTGGGAAGGTAATTTGACGAGGAAAATAACTAAACACATTTCATCAATCAATCTACCTATTACAATAACCAAAACCGCATCTAATGCTTAACATTAACCGCATACAAGTTCATAAATGCAATTCAATGATTCGGGCAACCAATTTACATGAATAATATGCCGTTTCGAAGGTAATCAAGCATACAATCCAACTAAACACTTACCAATAATAATCCATGGCATTCAATGCATCAAAGGTCCATTTCAAGTTCATCAAACCCTAACCCAAATTCACCAAAATCAATAATCAAGTTCATGAAGTTTTCTAAGGCAACCTACACATCAAATTGAAGCTAGTGATGCTAGTAACACAATTAAAACATCAACTTTTAACATCTAACAACATATGATCATCCAAAATTCAAGAACAACACACCAAAATTCAAGTTCATGCTAGTTACACTAAAACAACGAGATCGAGCATATAAATCATATATTCATGTTAGACTTGAGCCATAGACACTAATTAACACTTTTATAAGTTAAAAACATCAAGAACACAAAATCTAGTGATTTTAGAAAGTTACCCAAATTTGATGAAATCGGTATGGAATCGAAGAGGAGATCACGAGGAGTTCAAATATGTATTTTGTTTGGCAAGATGACTGCTAGCTCGATTTTGGATGATGAATCTTTGTATGGAAGTTGAGAGAAAAGTTGAAGTAGTAAGAGTGAAAGAGATGAGATTGAATGGATGAGGATGAGGGTTGACTCTTTGACCTAGTCAAAAGTTTCAACCCTTGGCAAGTTTGGTCCCTTAACTTTGAATCGGGTGCGTTAAATTACCTACACAAGATATTTTGAAACGCGTATTAACGGGAGATGTTATAAACATATAACGGAGTTTGAAATAGTATAAAGGAAAAATAAACGGAAAAAGGCGGGATGTTACACAGGATCTACGAACCGTTCCTGAATATTCTCCGGATTCTCAATTGTGAGGTCGGGTTCAAAAAATGGGTTATCGGAAATTTGAACTGAAGTACTTGGTCGACTGGATGGCGATTCTAAAGAAAAATCAACGGCGGTAATATTTGCTAAATGTCTTGATCTAGTTACAGGTGGTGAACGTACAAAAGGTGGTGAACGTCTTGCTCGGTGCATTCACTGAATATCCTATTAGTTTTTAAAAGGAAAGAAAAATTATAATAAGTTATCCAATTAATAGACTTTTCTGATTTTGCCCACGTTTCGAATAGCCAAAAGATGCAGCAGAGGGGCAGGATTCGTTTGGTCTCAATATAATTGAGGACTGTTTGGCTCCAATAACCCGGTCCACGTACAAATCCAACTATTACTACGAACCAGAAAATTTTGATGTCTATCAATTTAACCACTTAAAATAAATTTTCGTAATTTTTAAGAAATTTAGATAAGAAGTAGAATAAAAATCTATGTCCTAAAACTAGAATAGCGAGAAATAAGAAAGAAAAAGAGTTCGTCGGAAAAAGGTTGAAAAAGAAAAATGGTTGAAAAATAAAAGGTGACGGAAAAATAAAAGAAACTTATAAAAATTAAAAATACTTGACTAACCTAACCTTATTACTACAACTAACTTAAAATTATAATCGCAAATTGAGATTTCTAATTGGAATGATAATTGGTACATAGTAAAAGGTGTCTAAAAATATTAAAGCTTACAGGAAAAACTATATCCCAAATGGAAATAACTTAAAAAGAAACTAAAATTTAAAAAGGCGTCGCAAAATTCTAAAGCACCTAAATCTTAGTCTAAAGAAAAAGCACTTAAGGAATTCTACGGCAAAACCTAAAAATCTAGAAGTAAAAATAACTATGGCAAAAACTATGAATTAAAATTAAATACGAGCGAAAAATACAAAAATTACGCTAAAACGATTAAAAAGGGACGAAATATAAAAATATTCAAAAAGTTGTAAAAAGTAAAATTTTTATAAAAATATTATTTTTATATTATTTATTTATTAAAACTACTAATTTTACAAATTAATTAAACTAATTAAACAAAATATTAATAAAAACTAAAATAATTAATTAATTAAAACCTAATTAGGGTTTTATATTAATAATTATAATAATTATTCGTAATTAATGCCTGATTAGGGTTCTGTCGGCGTGTCAGGTTATCTCCGCGACTTGCGGTATTCAAAGCATCAAATCCCGCGAGTCGCGGGGTTCAGAAATTCAAACCTGGAACAGTTTAAAACTGACGCGTTTTTTTTATTTTTTTTATTTTTTTTTTTTCTGTTTTTAATTTTTTCTGTTTATAAAAAAAAATATGTGTATAATAAAAACTTATTTTTAAAACTTAAATAAAAATAGAATCACTTTATAATTTTATAAATAAAAATCTTAAAACTAGATTTATATATATATTTTTTATATGTTTTTAAATAAAAACAAAATACTTAAATAAAACTTATATAAAAATAAAGAAACTTTATAAAACTTAAATATTTAACAAAATCTTAAAAACACATAAATTTTTTTTTTGTTTTTCTTTTTATATTTTCGAATATTTAAAACGTACTTTTATAAAAACGAATTTTAATAAAAGTAAAATAAAAATCTTTTTTTTATGTAGCGTTGCGCTTCCGGCTTTTAAGAGACTCCCCGGCAGCGGCGCCAAAAATACTTGATGTGGTAGCAGAGTAGTATATAAAATAGCTTATTTTTACAGAAAATACTATTAAATACGATACAATTTTACACAAGATATTTATTTATTTATAGAATGGATATACTTAAACCTTGCTACAACACTTATAGGCAGTGTACCTAATCGTACAGTAGTGTAGTTTTTAGTAAGTCCGGTTCGTTCCACAGGGAATCTTTTTTAAACAAAGCTCAACGCTATATTGGTTTACTTTTATAAAAGTACAAATATATATATATATATAAATAATATTATTATTATAAAGGGGGGTTTTTACCGTTTAATGACCGATTTGTCGATTTTAAAACTTTAGTCGCAGTTAAAACCAAATAAATACAAGACTTTAAATTAAAGCATAAAGTAAATAACGATAATGAAATTGCGAATAATAAAAGTGCGATAAAATAAACTTGCGATAATTAAAAAGTACGATAATTAAAAGTGCAATTAAATACAATAACAATAAAAATGCGATAATTAGAAGTGCAATTAAATATAAAATAAAGGAAATTAAATATGAAATAAAAGAATTATGCTTATTTAAACTTCCGTAATCATGATGTTTGACGTGTTGATTTTAGTTTTATGCCCATGGGTTAATTGTCCTTTGTCCTGGATTATTTAATATGTCCGTCTGGTTTTTGTCCATAACAGTCCATCAGTCATAAATATAAAGTGCGAGTGTCCTCGTCAAATTATTCTTATAACCGAAGTTAAATATTCCAACTAATTGGGGACTTAAACTGTAACAAGATTTTAATACTTTGTTTAATAATTACACCAGGATGTCGACTGAGTGTAACCCAAGGTTTTAATATTTTGTTATCAATTATACCAAGTGTCCTTGTACATAATTTCACCCCTATTTTAATTATTCTAGTGGCTATTAATCCATTCCCGTGCCCGGTTAAATGAACGATTATTCGTACATATAAATACCCCGCCCATCGTGTCCGATTGAGTGTATATGGTAATTTATAGGGACGCCCAATTGTAAATCTTTTTATTAACATTAACAAACTATCATTTAGTTAAACAAATATAAAGCCCATTAATAGCTCATAGTCTAATTTCCACAAGTGTCGTTCTTTTGTCCAAACCCCAATTATGGTACAAAGCCCAATTACCCAATTTTAATAATTAGCCCAACATCATGATTACTTCATTTTAACGTAGCGTTACACGGACAGAATTTCGACATACACCCTTACAACATTCGCTAACATACCCTTATTATTAGAATTATAATTAAAATTAAAATATAAATTATAAATATATATATATATATTTTACGTATGAATGAGGAGAAGAAAAAGAAGATGAAAAATGCTCAGAATTCGGTTGCTTTTATAGGGACTTTCAAAACTTGGGGCTCCGCGACTCACGGCATTTTTGGCCTTCAAACTCCGCGAGTCGTGGAGATTGAAATTACAGCTCAGTCCAGTTTGGAGTCTTTCTTGCCGACGGTTTTTATTATTTATTATAATATATAAATAATTATAAGAATTATTTAAATATTATATTTTATTTATGTGCATAGTTGACTTGTAATTTTTAGTCCGTTGCGTCGAGCGTTGAGAGTTGACTCTGGTCCTGGTTCCGGATTTTCGAACGTCCTTGCGTACAATTTAATATCTTGTACTTTGCGTTTTGAATCTTGTACTCTTGTAATTTCGAGACGTTTCTTATCAATAATTGGAACCTCTTTGATTGTATTTTGTACTTTTGAGCTTTTTGGTCGTTTGCGTCTTCAATTCGTCGAATCTGTCTTTTGTCCTCACCTTTTATTATTTAAATGAATATCACTTGTAAATAGAACAAATGCAACTAAAAGCTTGTCTTTCTTGAGGAATAATGCTATGAAATAAATGTTCGTTTTTAGCATTATCAGTATGCATGCCGTCAACTTTAGATGAAAAGAAAGTTTGTCTTTTAAAAACGAATGCAATGTTTGTAAAATATATCATATAGAGGTCAAATACCTCGCGATGTAATCAACTATTGTGAATCGTTTATAATGTATATGAACGGGTCATTTCACATTTAGTTCATAATGGTAGACGAACAGAAATAATTAAAGTAAATATAACAGAATAAACGATAAAATACAGATAGAATCATACCTTAAAAAGGTAGATGAAAGAAACTTGGATTAAAAACTTGAATAATCTTGATTACAATGAAAGTAAGACCTAATCTAAGGGTTTTAGAGAAAACCGTAAAGAAAAACGAAAACTGCTATTTAGGTATTGAAGGTACATTGAAAACTAAAGCAGGAGACCCTATTTACACTTTTCAACTTCGGTGGCCAAGCCGGCAGCTTCAGTGGTAAACCGACAGCTTCCGGTGGTCGGTGACTCCTTTTACAAGTTTAACTTGATCCGCAAGAAGATAAACGCGTAACTGTCTTAGACAAGTCGGCGGCTTTGGTGGCAGGCCGGCGGCGTCAAAGATCCGTCTTACCTGTTTTTGATCCTGTTGATACACAACTTCAATAAAATCATTAGAATTACCTTTTTCCCCTTTTTATCCTAAAATCATTAGAAATAAAATATCTTTAAAATGCTAAGATAAATCAGTAAAATGTTATCAAAATCTTGTATAATTTAGGAGTTATCAGCGAGTCGATTAGCACCAAGATGTGATGCACTTGAAAGTACCGCCTTAACCTCCTTGTGGTATGAACCAAAGTGTAAACAAGGTTTTCAACAAGATTATAATTAACTTCGCCATGTTGCAAAACCTTGCTAACAAAGTACACCGGCATCTGGGTCCCGTCACGTTCCACTATGAGTAAGGAGCTAATAGCTTCGGCACCCGCTGCTAGATATACAGTCAAAGTTTCTCCTAAAATTTTGAAAATATTAGTGAACAAGTATGAGACATTAGTGCCGTCAACCAGAACGAATACTTTACCCGATACTGGAGCGGTTAGCGTAGGTAGGGTTCTGATCAAGGATTTCATCCTGGAAGGCGTTTTCGGCCTCCAGTGTCTAGTTAAAGTTCTTCCTTACGCTGGCCTGCAGGACTTGAAAGAATGGTAAAGAGCGCTCTGCTACCTTTGACAAGAACCTGGGTAACACTGCCAACTTCCTGTTTAAGCTTTGGACTTCCTTTTTTGTTTTTGGCGCTGCCATCTCGTCCACCGCTTGAATATTTTTTGGGTTTACCCTTATTCCGCGTGGCGTGACAACATGACCAAAGAAATTGCCTTCTTCGAAACTGAAGCTGCATTTTTCTGGATTAAGCTTCATATTAATTTTTCTTAAAGAATTAAATATCTTTAAGTAGATTAACTTCTGTGTGACTTTTGATCACGATGTCATCAACGTAAGCCTCGACATTTCGCCCAATCTAGTCCTTGAAAGCAGCATCAATTAATCTCTGATACGTTGCCCAGCGTTCTTTAGTCCAAACGGTATCTTGGTGTAGCAAAATATCCTGTGATTGGTGTGAAAAGCTGTCTTGTCTTTGTGTCCAATGGCCATCTGTATCTGGTGGTATTCCTTATAAGCACCGAGGAAGCATTTGAAATGGTATCGGCAAATGATTCGACCTTACAATCAATTTCGGGTAACGAATAATTGTCCTTTGGGCATGCTTTGTTAATATCCTTGAAATCAACGCACATGCGCCATGATCCATTAGCTTTCTTGACCAGAACTGGGTTTGCTACCCATGTTTGATACCGGACCTCCATTAGGATGTTGGCATCAACAAGCTTATCAACCTCGTTACATTGAAATACGCTACGTTCTGGTGCTATTCCTCTCTTTTTCTGTCTAACCGGCGTTATGCTTGGATTCGCGTTCAAACGATGTTCCGCTACTTCCCTTGGGACCCCCGTCATGTCAGATTCTCTTCTAAGCGAAGACATATGCATTATTGGACAATAGCTCACATAAGGCACTTTTGGTTTCCTCTGAAAGGGTGTTACTAATCTTGATAATTTTTTCTGGAAATGCGTGATTGATTATAACACCACCTTCCTGTTCTACGGGTGCCGTCTGGAAGACCAGCTGGCTAACTTCGGCACAATTCAGAGCGCGATCCGAAAATAGAGTCGCTACGCCCGTCACGGTGGGGAATTTCAACATACCATGAACCATAGAAGGTATGGCGTCCAATTCTTGTAACGTTGTTCGACCCAGAATGACATTATACTTAGACTAGCTGCGGACCACCACAAATGTCAACATTACGGTACGGGACTGATGATCATTTCCTAGCGTCACGTCGATACTCACACGCCCCAGGGGCCAGGTCGTTTCACCGGTAAAACCCGCAACAGGGTGCTGCGGCGGTTTGACTTTATCTATCACATCCTGTGGTAACTGCAAAAAACAATGTTCATATATAACATCAACATCTCTACCCGTATCAATGTAGATTCGGGATACGCGGCAACGTCCAATGGTAGCGGTGATTGCTAAAGGTAAGTACGTTGGACAGACTTTCCAGAATGCTGGATACGTGATCGGTACACATTCCCACTCTTCCAACGCTTCGGCTTTCCTCACGTGTATTCGCAACAACATTATATATGGGATCCACAGCCATGGGCTCTAATTAGAGATGCATAATGGTGTGATTTTGCTACGTATTCAACTTACAAAGGTGTAGCCCATTTTATTTATGGTTTCCAATCGATGTAATGTAGATGAGTATAGGCATGTTGTTACTCTTGAACCCCATTGCACTTTCTTTTTAGGGTTAAAGCCAAAAATAGGCTACAAACTTACACAAATGTATCGATGTTGCCCACAAACTCATTTCCGTCCTACTGTCGCCTACAAACTTTCAAAAAGTATTCCAATGTAAACAAAAACTTTCAAAAAGTGTACCAATGTAAACAAAAATGACTTGCTACCGCCTAAACCGGTAAGAATTGACACGTGTCGTTCGTGGATTGGATCTTAATTCTAAAAAAAAAAAATTTAAAAAAAGAATTCAGGTCAAAAATAGTACGTAATAGGTCAAAATGCCAAAATGTTGATATTAGCACATTTTTTCAAAGTTTGTAGGCGACAGTAGGACGAAAATGAGTTTGTGGGAGACATCGGTACATTTATGTAAGTTTGTAGCCTATTTTTAGCATTAACCCTTCTTTTTAATTCTTTACGAGGCTATTTAGCTGTTTGTTGAAGTGTTTTACTAACCTTATAATTTAGGCTTCTAAATGCTAGGATTCAAGTGTAAATTGGTTCATAAATTTTGGATTGTTTTTTGGAACAACAATCAATCGAGATCGAGTTAAGTTATAGAAGACAGGCGAAGGCAACTTTTTAAGGTTGATGAATAAAGATTAAAGAAAATATAATTTATCTTAATTGAAATAAGAGCAATTTAGAAAGTTAACAAAAATAATGGTGGATGAAGTAAAAATAAAGGTGGAAATAACAATTCCCTAATTTTAATTATAAAATTAGGGAAGGTTTAAAATGGAAATCCACAGCAAGGTTTAAAAAAGAGGGATGGAGCAAAAAATTCCTTTTCGAGTACAAGTGTGGATTTATATGAATTTGTCAAAGAATTAGCCTTCAATGGCCATAAGATCAACAACTGTAAGTTATGTTCTTATTTGTTTCGTGTGTTGCTAATGTCTAAAATGAATATTATTTCTCTTAATGTATGTGGGTTCGGTAAAGAAGGAAAATAATGGGGGGATTAAAGAAGTTATGTCTGGTAGAGAAACCTTCGATTCTGGTCTTACAAAATTGTTAACAAAAATTCGGTTAGAGTTTTATGGTATTAACACAACTATGGTTTTATTCAGAAAGAAGCAGTGAGTTTTTCGGGTGGATCAAATAATCAAATAGGCATTGAAAGGACCCGTTCATATACATTATAAACGATTTACAATAGTTGATTACATCGCGATGTATTTGACCTCTATATGATACATTTTACAAACATTTCATTCGTTTCTAAAAGACACACTTTCTTTACAACGAAAGTTGACGGCATGCATACCATTTCATAATACATCCAACTATAATTGACTTAATAATAATCTTGATGAATTTCAACGACTCGAATGCAACGTCTTTCAAAATATGCCATGAATGACTCCAAGTAATATCTCTAAAATGAGCAAATGCACAGCGAAAGATTTCTTTAACACCTGAGAATAAACATGCTTTAAAGTGTCAACCAAAAGGTTGGTGAGTTCATTAGTTTATCATAATCATTCATTTCCATTATTTTAATAAACCACAAAAATTTCATTTCCAGTTCTCATAAATATACGTCCCATGCATAGAGACAAAAATCATTCATATGGTGAACAACTGGTAACCGACATTAACAAGATGCATATAAGAATATACCCTATCATTCCGGGAAATCCTTCGTACATGATAAAAACGAATTCGAAGTACTAAAGCATCCGATACTTTGGATGGGGTTCGTTAGGCCCAATAGATCTATCTTTAGGATTCGCGTCAATTAGTAGATCAGTTTACTAATTCTTAGGCTACCAAGCAAAAGGGGCATATTCAGCTTCGATCATTCACCCATATAATGTAGTTTTGATTACTTGTGTCTATTTCGTAAAACAGTTATAAAATTTGTGCATGTATTCTCAGCCCAAAAATATAAAGGGTAAAAAGACAAATGAAACTCACCATACTGTATTTCGTAGTAAAAATACATATAACGTCAATGAACAAGTGCAAGGTTGGCCTCAGATTCACGAACCTAAATTAATTATATATATTTATATGTTGGTCAATATTTGTCTAACAATTAGGTCAGGTCATAGTGTACCACAATCTTAATGCTCGAGACTAATATGCAAAAGTCAATAAAAGTCGATTTGACTCAAAATGATTTCCAAAATTTATACATGATTATAATATATTTTAAATATCGTCGTTTTATATTTTTAAATATTTTTAAAAGATTTATTAGAGTAAATAATATAATTCATTTATTAATAAATAACATTTTATATTAAAATTTATATAATAAAATATACTTTTATATATATTAAGTAATAAAATTTATAGAGTTCATTTAATATCATAAAGATAATATGATAGGTATTATTAAAGTAATTTATTACACATAGTAAAATATGTTTGTATTACATATTTATTTGATAAAATAATATATATAATAATAGTAAGTAAAAGTTGTATTATTTTGTAATAATAATTATTATTATAAAAATATCAATATTTATAATTACTAAGATGACATTATGATAAAACGATAATTCTAATTATGATAACTTTAATATTTACGATACTTTTTAATATTATTTTTAAAATAATAATTCTATTTAAAATGATAATAATAATGATATTTCATAGTAACAATGACATTTCTATTAAAATGATAATTTTTTTTAAAATGATAGTTTTAATACTAACGATACTTTTAATAATAATAGTAATAATAAAAATAATAAGAACGATAATTTTATCTAAATCAATATCTTATAATATTTTAATTTCATCATGATACTCTTATTCATTATTTCCTAATCGTTTCGTTTAATAGCTTTTAATCGTCTTTTATATCGTGTTCATAATAATGATAATAATAGTAATCAAAATAATTAGGTGTTACGAATATTAGTTTTAATTACAATAATACTAATAATGATAATTACTATGACATTATTAACAATAATACTAATAATTATTTTAATGATAATATAATAATAACAATAACAATAACAATAACAATACCCATTTTTAAATACTGATATGTATTAATAATGATAATAATAATAATGATAATAATAATAATAATAATTAGATAATAATAATAATAATAATACTAATTATAACTTTAACGATAATAACGATAGTAATAATAATAAAAATAACAATAATATCTTTTATTAATAACGACAATGATAATAATAATAATAATAATAATAATAATAATAATAATAATAATAATAATAATAATAATAATAATATTAGTAATAATAATAATAATAATAATAATAATAATAATAATAATAACGACGATAATAACGACGATAATAATAATCATTTTTAATAATAATACAAAAATTTAGTTGACTATAACTTCTAAACCGTTCATCGAAACCATTCGATATCTAAATGAAAATTCTCAAATTTTCGCTAGTTTTCCAACGACATGCATATCTTATACCTTATCTCAATCGCATATATAACTAATTCAGGATTCAACATAACTTAACTAAAGGCAATATCAAAAGTACAAACATGCATAATTCTATATACTCGAGCACTAGTCAGGGATACACTATTAGTATGTAAAAGTTAAATTATGAGTACTCACGTATCAAAATTGAGATTCAATATTGTAGGAAAGGTACGTAAACGCAACGGAGATGATAAACACTAGTTTGACTCACGAGCAAAACTCCCGAACCATACCCATAACCTCCATAGCTATAACACATAATTTCCTTAGCTCTATCCCGCTCAAAAAACAATTTCGAAATCACTCGGACAGCACTCCGTCGTAATATTTTATGTATACTAATAATATCTTGAAATAATACGGAGTAAATATATATATATGTAAATCGATTGAGAGAGTTTAGAGAAAAAATATTTTCAAGTTTCTATGAAATAATGAAACCTATTGAATTCTATTTATAATAAATTTTTGAATTATTAAAGTGAATTATTAAAGTATGAATTATTAAAGTATGAATTATTAAAGTGAATTATTAAAGTATAAATTATTAAAGTAAATTATTAAAGTATGAATTATTAAAGTGAATTATTAAAGTTAAAGTAAAGTAAAAATAAAGTAAAGGTAAAGTTTAAGTATAGTAAAAGTATAAAACTATGTACGTATAATATGCGTATAAATATATATAATATTAATTTAAATCGTTATATATATTTAATAGAATAAAATATAAATATCGTTATCTTTATCATACTGGTTAAGTAATGAGTTGTCAAAAGTAGTTCTAGATATTTATAAAAGTTATATACATTTTAATAATAAAGTTCTTTTTAAACTAAAAACGTTTTTGTACGTTTGAAACTAAATCAAATAAATATGATAATTTTGTTTTCTAAAACTAAATATATTTAAGAATCATTTTGTTCAAAGGTTAAAATAATGGAAATCGTTATATCATAAAACATTTTAGAAAAGTAAAATCATATATATTCATAATAGGTTTCAAGTTTTTTTAATTACAGTCTGTTGGTGAAGCATGCGATAAAGTTCAAAGGTTAAATAAACGTATGAAATCATCTTAATAAAAAATGTCGAGTTACTTAAGTTGTCGATATCCAACATCTAAGTTATTTACACTCCACGTTCTTACTTATAAATCACTTTACCATTTTCTGAATGTTGTAAAAAAGAATAGATTTCTTAAATTACAGTGGACCTTGTAACATAGACCCGTAATCATATCACAATGTATCTGATAAATCAATCATTTGATATTATCTTCTAATTCCATCGATAAACATATTGAAACAAATACGTTCATGTAAACTATTATACGTTTAATACTTTATTAATATTCTCAAGTTATAATATATATACATATATATAAATATTTATTTATATATAACGGTTCGTGAATCGTCTGAATTTGGTCGAGGTTATAATGAATGTATGAACACAATTTAAAATTCTTGAGATTTAACTTAACAAACTTTGCTTTTCATGTCTGACAATAAGTATGTTTTCATGACGTATACGAGTTGGAAATTAGAGTTTTATTATCATCAAGTAATATAGATAAAGCAATTTGATTTTTATGAAGAGTACGAGTGAAGTTATCACAAAAGAATGAAATGAGTAAATGCACGTTCTTTTTGACCAATGACATAGTCACGGTTGATTTTAACAATTCAAGGAATTTAGAGAAAATCTTCGTAATAAGATTTGGTTCTTCGGTAATTAAGGAAGTTAGGATCCGCTTTGATTAAATGCGATAATCTGTTTTGATTTCTCTGTCGAATATTTTACTATATATCCACCCCCTTCGTTTCCTTATTTCCACAACTCAGACCTTTTATTCTTTCTCCCTCAATTCATACTTTATAGCATTTGCTAATATGCTCCATCCGGTTCTGATTCTTGATATACTCCTAACTTTCATATCTGTCATTCTTCTTTTTCATCTGTCGCCGGAAGAATCTATTTACTTCTACTATACTCTTGGTTTTATAGTGTTTTTAGTTCTCCCGTGTCTTTATATTGCTATATGCATCGATATATATGGTTTGTAATTTCTGGATTTTTGTTGAGTTTTATATCTTCCCTTATACTTCAAAGTCCCTGCTTCTGTCTTCTATAATGATTGTCATCCACAGTTAATACTCCCTCCTATTTGCTGTGATTTATACTCCAATTTCTATTTTGGAGCTTTGTCCTTTCGTTTCTTCTTCTTGCGATTAAGCATCGCTTGTAATGGTCCATAATTCACAGATATAAATTTTGGAATGAATATTGTTAATGTTCTAAGAAGGAAATGGTAATGGCACGGTCTTGATTTGTTAAATTACCAGAATACCCTGGAAAAGACCGAATCATCAAGAAATATTTTATTAATATTTTAGAGGTTAAATAGAATACAAGAGTCGTGTAACATGGCACATGATGATATTATGATCTGTGAATTATCACGTTCCATTTAAAAACTCAGCATGACTTACTTTAATATAATCACGTTGATCAAGTGTCATTATATTATACTAACTCATGCTTCAGTTCCCAACACTACTTCAGAAGTATACATATTTTAAATTCGAATTTTTCAGAATTTAGAAACTAAAATAGTTTCTTTTATGATGTAACACAGATAGCGCAAAGAGATAAATGATTTCGAATAATAATAGTTATGAAGATATATCTTTAGAAACATTGAAGATATTTATAATGAAAGATATGATGATATCTTAGAATATCTAAGATCAGAGGATGATGAAGAATATTATTCACAAAGGTTTAGAGTCAGGAGTAAGGTATTTGATAATAATTTCAGCAGATACTGAATCATTTGGATTCTTTGAAGGCAGGTTTAGTCTTTGTGATTTGTCCACAGCCTCCTTCATGGTTTGCTTAATCCGTTTTCCAGTTCCAAACCTTCTCTTTTTCTGAGCTTTTTCAACACACTATCCTTTATTATCAAAATTTTGACCGTTAAGGTCGTTTACAGTTTTTGCTGCTTCATCAACATTTTCCAAACTTCGGAGAACTAGTTCGCAGTTTAGGGTATTTTTCAGAAACTTCACATTCGAAGTATATAAGTCTAGGAGATGGACGTTATATATATATACCTATAACCGTTGGCGGAGACATGCTGCAAGATTTCAAAATACTGATTGCTGATTCTCAGTAATTGGCATGACAATTCTTGTTACAAGATGCGGATGAGTAAATGATGGGGTTTCGATAAATATAATGATTTTTCGGAAAGTCAAAGATTAGTGAAGTTGTTGGTAAGTTTATTGCTAATGTGGTGAGACATAAAAGGTTCTCCGGTAATGATGACGAAAGGGCAACGTCTATATCAAGGTTATAATAAGACTGTTTCAACTGAAAAGTCGAAGTTGACTTGCTGGAGCTGTGACAAAACTGACTAATTTGAAAAGGAATCGCAAAGTTATTTTTACTAATAAATGCCAAAGGGTCTGACACGGATACATGTTAAATTATGACTCTGGTTTCGAGAGCTTTTCAGATGCAAGACTGTGGTTAATATGTGGTTGGATCATCATCTCGATTATTCATTATTTGAAGTGTCTTCAGGAATTTCTAAGGGTTTTGAACACAGATTGTAATCGTTAATATACATATGATGTTTTAACACAATTTTTAAATCAAAGTATAGCTTGTGAAAGATGTAAGGATCTAAGAGTGATGATTTTGGTCATATCTCGAGTTGAATTATGAGATTTCAAAATCAGAATATGTAATTAAATTTTAAATGAATATGGTTTTTTTGATTTCTATAAAAGAATGTATATTGTTATGAAAGTAGGGAGTATAATGGATGATTTGCTGAATCAGATTCGAAGAATGTAACATATTAATTGTGAATTTATATATCTCTCAGGTATTACCTACCCGTTAAAAAAGAGGTCACAATTAATATTTTGTACAAAAGAATTTTATTACAGTCTTTATGAAAATATATATATGTATATTTTCTTCAGATGTAACATAGATTTAATGAGTTAATGTTAAATTAAACTCATTTGATTTAAGGTTGAAACTAGAATTGAATAATCCCTAAAGGCTTTAAAAATTACATAACTTTTACGGAGTATTTGTTTAATGACATTGAAATTATGAATCAATACTTCGTTATTTGTTGATGTATGATGTTCGGTTCGTGGAATTCTTGTAAATTTCGTAAAGTACGAATGATGTTATTTGAAAAGTTTCGAGTACATCGATGATGCAAGTGTAAAATCAAACATATATTTGAATAATACACTTGATTTATTATGAGATGGAATTTATTGAATTAAAACAGAGATTGTAGTTAACGATGGTTAAGTTGTTAAGGAAGGATGTACATCTTAGCATATTAGTAATATGAATTTAATCGAGTTGTATTTACCCTTATTTAATTCATACATAATAGCTTAGTACGAAAGATTTATTTTGATCTCAAAATTTATATATATATATATATATATATATATATATATATATATATATATATATATATATATATATATATATATATATATATATATATATATATATATATAATATACATATAATTTCTTCAGAGGGAATGAGTTAATACTTCATAACTCGTTGATACAATATACGCGTTATTGATTCTTAATGACGTCCACGGTGATTCTTGAACTGACGGAGTTTGTGATGTTATAGGTGCTGCTAATTCTGATGATACTGACGGCACTGACTGTGATGGTGATGCTACGGTACTGTTGATGCTGTTGGTAAAACAAATCTAGCTTATAAATCACGCATCATTCTTGTCAGGGTTTCTACTCTTCCTTCTATCATTTCGATCCACTCATCTGATTCATAGTTAGGGTTAGAATAGATAATCTCTAAGACTTTAGAGATTACATAATCGACGCGGAGTGTTTCTCCAATGAAGTTATGAATCAACACTTCATCGTTTGTTATTGTTGGTATTCCTTGGTATCTACAGGGCGTATGACATTGGTCCTCGTGGGATAGATTGTAAAGTTGAGGTTTACGACGCGGTTGCGGTTGGGGGTGGTAATGGTACTGTTGGAGTTGATGATGGTAGTACTGGTTATGCTGCTAGTGTTGCTGCTGGTGTTTGTAACCTTTGCACCATACTCTCCAAAGCCACTACCCGAGCGTGAAACTCGTTGACTTCTTCTATTACACCGAGGTGATTGTCGTTTCGGACGAGTGGATAAATAAAATCTAGAATTTGATGTAGTATATAATCGTGACGAGATACTCTGGAAATGAGAGAGAAAATGGTGTTTCGGATAGGTTCACCAGTAAGTGCTTCGGGTTCTTCGCCAAGAGGGCAATGTGGTAGATGGAAAGGATCGCCTTCTTCTTGTCTCAAATGATTGAGAAGGCTACGAACCCATCCCCAATTCATCCAAAATAGATGATGGCTGATTGGTTGATCCATTCCAGTCACACTGCTTTCGGAGCTTGAGTTGGATTCCATATCGGAATTTGAGGGACTTGAACTAATGACGAATTCCATTTCGTTCGATTGAATAAAGGATTTTTCGATATGGAATAATTTTTCGGCTATCGGGTGGTATTCTAATTACATAGAATATCTATATATATAGCGCAAAAGATTTCGTAGATTACGGAAGAATTTACGGGATATGTCAGGCAAAGTTTACAGTAACAGATATGCTAGGATATGAATTTTGTCTATACACTGTTCATGCAATCAATGCAGTAAGACGTGTCTAGACTAAGAATGATAAGCAGGCAATTTCCGACAAAAATGATAAGCAAAACTTTTGACAATACAGACACTGTCAAAGTCCAGACTCACTAATGCATCCTAACGACTATCAGTTAGACACACAAATGCAGAACTGGTTCGCTAAGACCACCGCTCTGATACCAACTGAAAGGACCCGTTCATATACATTATAAACGATTCACAATAGTTGATTACATCGCGAGGTATTTGACCTCTATATGATACATTTTACAAACATTTCATTCGTTTCTAAAAGACAAACTTTCTTTACAACGAAAGTTGACGGCATGCATACCATTTCATAATACATCCAACTATAATTGACTTAATAATAATCTTGATGAATTTCAACGACTCGAATGCAACGTCTTTCAAAATATGCCATGAATGACTCCAAGTAATATCTCTAAAATGAGCAAATGCACAGCGGAAGATTTCTTTAACACCTGAGAATAAACATGCTTTAAAGTGTCAACCAAAAGGTTGGTGAGTTCATTAGTTTATCATAATCATTCATTTCCATTATTTTAATAGACCACAAGAATTTCTTTTCCAGTTCTCATAAATATACGTCCCATGCATAAAGACAAAAATCATTCATATGGTGAACACCTGGTAACCGACATTAACAAGATGCATATAAGAATATCCCATATCATTCCGGGAAATCCTTCGGACATGATAAAAACGAATTTGAAGTACTAAAGCATCCGGTACTTTGGATGGGGTTCGTTAGGCCCAATAGATCTATCTTTAGGATTCGCGTCAATTAATAGATCGGTTTACTAATTCTTAGGCTACCATGCAAAAGGGGCATATTCAGCTTCGATCATTCACCCATATAATGTAGTTTTGATTACTTGTGTCTATTTCGTAAAACAGTTATAAAAATTGTGCATGTATTCTCAGCCCAAAAATATAAAGGGTAAAAAGGTAAATGAAACTCAACATACTATATTTCGTAGTAAAAATACATATAACGTCAATGAACAAGTATAAGGTTGGCCTCGGATTCATGAAACTAAATTAATTATATATATTTATATGTTGGTCAATATTTGTCTAACAATTAGGTCAGGTCATAGTGCACCACAATCCTAATGCTCGAGACTAATATACAAAAGTCAACAAAAGTCAATTTGACTCAAAATGATTTCCAAAATTTATACATGATTATAATATATTTTAAATATCGTCGTTTTATATTTTTAAATATTTTTAAAAGATTTATTAGAGTAAATAATATAATTCATTTATTAATAAATAACATTTTATATTAAAATTTACATAATAAAAAATACTTTTATATATATTAAGTAATAAAATTTATAGAGTTCATTTAATATCATAAAGATAATATGATAGGTATTATTAAAGTAATTTATTACACGTAGTAAAATATGTTTGTATCACATATTTATTTGATAAAATAATATATATAATAATAGTAAGTAAAAGTTGTATTATTTTGTAATAATAATTATTATTATAAAAATATCAATATTTATAATTACTAAGATGACATTATGATAAAACGATAATTCTAATTATGATAACTTTAATATTTACGATACTTTTTAATATTATTTTTAAAATAATAATTCTATTTAAAATGATAATAATAATGATATTTTATAGTAACAATGACATTTCTATTAAAATGATAATTTTTGTTAAAATGATAGTTTTAATACTAACGATACTTTTAATAATAATAGTAATAATAAAAATAATAAGAACGATAATTTTATCTAAATCAATAACTTATAATATTTTAATTTCATCATGATACTCTTACCCATTATTTCCTAATCGTTTCGTTTAATAGCTTTTAATCGTCTTTTATATCGTGTTCATAATAATGATAATAATAGTAATCAAAATAATTAGGTGTTACTAATATTAGTTTTAATTATAATAATACTAATAATGATAATTACTATGACATTATTAACGATAATACTAATAATTATTTTAATGATAATATAATAATAATAATAACAATAACAATAACCATTTTTAAATAATGATATGTATTAATAATGATAATAATAATAATGATAATAATAATAATAATTAGATAATAATAATACTAATTATAACTTTAACGATAATAACGATAGGAATAATAATAAAAATAACAATAATATCTTTTATTAATAACGATAATGATAATAATAATAATAATAATAATAATAATAATAATAATAATAATAATAAAAATAATAATAATAATAATCATAATAATAATAATAATAATAATAATAATAATAATAATAGTAATAATAATAATAATAATAATAATAATTAGATTATAACGACGATAATAACGACGATAATAATAATCATTTTTAATAATAATACAAAAATTTAGTTGATTATAACTTCTAAACCGTTCATCGAAACCATTCCATATCTAAATGAAAAGTTCTCAAATTTTTGCTAGTTTTCCAACGACATGCATATCTTATACCTTATCTCAATCGCATATATAACTAATTCAGGATTCAACATAACCTAACTAAAGGCAATATCAAAAGTACAAACATGCATAATTCTATATACTCGAGCACTAGTCAGGGATACACTATTAGTATGTAAAAGTTAAATTATGAGTACTCACGTATCAATATTGTGATTCAATATTGCAGGAAAGGTACGTAAACGCAACAGAGATGATAAACAATAGTTTGACTCACGAGCAAAACTCCGGAACCATACTCATAACCTCCATAGCTATAACCTATAATTTTCTTAGCTCTATCCCGCTCAAAAAACAATTTCGAAATCACTCGGACAGCACTCCGTCGTAATATTTTATGTATACTAATAATATCTTGAAATAATACGGAGTAAATATATATATGTAAATCGATTGAGAGAGTTTAGAGAAAAAATATTTTCAAGTTTCTATGAAATAATGAAACCTATTGAATTCTATTTATAATAAATTTTTGAATTACTAAAATGAATTATTAAAGTGAATTATTAAAGTATGAATTATTAAAGTGAATTATTAAAGTATGAATTATTAAAGTGAATTATTAAAGTGAATTATTAAAGTATGAATTATTAAAGTGAATTATTAAAGTTAAAGTAAAGTAAAAATAAAGTAAAGGTAAAGTTTAAGTATAGTAAAAGTATAAAACTATGTACGTATAATACGCGTATAAATATATATAATATTAATTTAAATCGTTATATATATTTAATAAGATAAAATATAAATATCGTTATCTTTATCATACTGGTTAATTATTGAGTTGTCAAAAGTGGTTCTAGATATTTATAAAAGTTATATACGTTTTAATAAGGAAGTTCTTTTTAAACTGGAAACGTTTTTGTACGTTTGAAACTAAATCAAATAAATATGATAATTTTGTTTTCCAAAACTAATTATATTTAAGAATCATTTTGTTTAAAGGTTAAAATAATAGAAATCGTTATATCATATAACATTTTAGAAAAGTAAAATCATATATATTCATAATATTTTTCAAGTTTTTTTAATTACAGTCTGTTGGTGAAGCATGCGATAAAGTTCAAAGGTTAAATAAACGTATGAAATCATCTTAATGAAAAATGTCGAGTTACTTAAGTTGTCAATATCCAACATCTAAGTTATTTACACTCCACGTTCTTACTTATAAATCACTTTACCATTTTCTGAATGTTGTCAAAAAGAATAGATTTCTTAAATCACAGTGGACCTCATAACATAGACCCGTAATCATATCACAATGTATCTGATAAATCAATCATTTGATATTATCTTCTAATTCCATCGATAAACATATTGAAACAAATACGTTCATGTAAAGTATTATACGTTTAATACTTTATTAATATTCTCAAGTTATAATATATATATACATATATATACATATTTATTTATATATAACGGTTCGTGAATCGTCGGAATTTGGTCGAGGTTATAATGAATGTATGAACACAATTTAAAATTCTTGAGATTTAACTTAACAAACTTTACTTTTCGTGTCGGAATAATATAAAGATAAAGTTTTACTTTGGTTGGAAATTTTCGGGTTGTCACGGGCATGGGACGAAGAGATTGTTGGCCGAAAGAAAGATTGGATCTTCATGCAAAAACTGAAACGAGTCAAGCAAAAAATAATGGTGCACATACGACCTAGGTAACTTAGATGCTGAAATCATGAATTTAAAAAAGGAAGTCAAGTTTTGGGAACTTAATGCTGAAACTCGAGATTTAGATGATGAAGAGTTAAAGAAATGGTCGGATTTTAGGAAGAAAATGTTCGAGAAAGATAAAATAAAATCGAATATGCTAAAGCAAAAAAACGAGAATTCGTTGGACAATCAATGTGGATGGAATACCAAGTATTTATTTGATGATAATCAGGTGAAATTATAACAAGTGCAACATATGAGGTCTCACTATAAATGGCATTTGGTATGAGCATCCTGATGATATTAAAGAGGCTGCTGTAACCCACTTTAAAAGACTTTTCAAGCAGACAACACATTGCAGACCAAGCTTAACAAACTTAAGTTACAAGGTGTTAAAAAATGATGAAGCATCCAGGCTAGAAGAGGGATTCACAGAGAAAGAAATATGGCTGGCAATTAAAGAATGTGCAAACAACAAAGCTCCGGGATCGAATGGATTTAATTTCCTCTTCTTCAAAAAATATTGGAATGTGATCAAGCAAGAGCTAATTGCGGCCATCGATGGTTTTTAGTCGACGGGTGAAATTTGTAAGGGATGTAACGCTTCGTTTGTAACATTGATCCCAATGAAATCAAATCCACATAGCCTATCTGAGTATCGGCCCATAAGTTTAATCGGGATTTTCTACAAATTTTTTGCAAAAATCTTGTCCATTCGGTTAATAAAGGTTGTTCTACAAAGCGTTTTTCTTAAAGGTAGATTTATTCTTGATGAGGTGCTAATCGCAAATGAAACTTTGAATTTCCTTAAAAGTAAATGTTTAAAGAGTTTCATTTTGAAAGTAGATTTTGAATAGGCTTTTGATTGCCTAAATTGGGATTTTCTTATGGAGGTTATGACATGCCTGGGTTTCAGGAATAAGTTGAAAAAGTAGATTATCTCTTGTCTTAGGTCATCTTCGGTATCAATATTAATCAACGGGTCACCGGCAAAGGAGTTTTCATTAGGTAGAGGTGTAAGACAAGGCGACCATTTATATCCTTTCTTGTCGCGGAAGGGTTGAATATTCTAACTAAGTCGGCTTTCGAGAGAGGATTTTTCGAAGGCGTGGAAGTCGGTAAAGATGAAGTTAATATAACTCACTTGCAATACGCGGATGATACAATGTTTTTTTGGAAAGTGGAGTAAAGGAAACGTTAAAAACTTGATGAAGATTCTGATATGACCAAAACAGATGGTTTTATTTGTGCTGTATCGTTAGGCCGCAAGGCGTCAGAATCAGGTGATCAGAGTATGAACAGTGGTTTATTATTTTTATTTTGCGGGGCCTAAATTTACTTGTAACTTTCTAAGGTAGAAGGTGTAAGTTAACCTAGGGTCATACTTTTAAATGATTTAACGAATTGAAGATCAAGTGGATAATTGTCTTTGGTTAAATTACCTAGATAAAGGATAGTAGTTGGTTTTAAGCTAATAGTCCTAAGTGCGGAAAAGTAAAGAAAGTGGAAGGATATCCGAAGTATACAGATCGGGGAAATGTTGACCAATATGTCGGTTTGGGCTAGGGAATGGTAATTATGTTTATGTTAAAGCTAAGATTAGAATGGTGTAGATCAGGTTGGATGAGCCAATTATACAGACCTACTTATCTCTAGAATCTCGGAGTTCTCATTGAGTAGTGAAAAACATGTCACTTGAGTGTATAATTGAAAAGTAACTATACCTCAGAGGTTATCCTTAGTAAACCTCGGAGGTTATCCTCCGTCGGGTTAAGTTGACATAACCTTGAATGAAAACTAACAACCATTTCATCATACTAATGAGATCATAACAATCCAAACATTATACAGCATTACAGTTGATATTGTGATGCCCTGTACAAAATTAACGTGTACGGATCATCAACAACAGGATCATTACAAGGTCAAACACTATATGTTGTTTAAAATAAGTTTGCATTCATAATAAAAGGTGACGTCATAACCAACGTCAAATGTTTAACATACAATAGTGTGCTCCTACGAATAGAAGGCAATAATAATAGTACGCGACCCAATGGTCATTACAAATTCATTGTTTCAAAAGCAACATAGTTTGAATGTAAATAAATGTTTCATGCGGAGACATCTCTAACAGAAGCAGCGGGTGTCTACACAGCAATACTACAACATCGGAAGCAATCAAAACTCTAAGCACCAGAGAAAATATGCTTAAAAAAGTTAACACAAATGTTGGTGAGCTATAGTTTAAGTATAACAGTAATGTAAGGTAGGCCACGAGATTTCAGTGTTTCAAAACAGTATGAAAAGTATATATTCAACCGTGGGCACTTGGTATCTAACTTAACGTAATATCACTCCCTAAAAGTACACTTGGCGAGTGTGTAAGTTTACGAGGTATTAAACACCCGTTAAATGCTAGCGCTACTAGCCCGAGTTGGGATGTCAAACCCTATGGATCCATATCTAAGATTCGCGTTCACCAGTTCAAAGACCAACAACTAAACGTTACCGAGCTAAGGGGAAAGTTTATGCCGTTGTATAATCCACACATATATAAAGTTTAAGTACTCATGCCTAGTATGTAAAACATAAAACGCGCATGTATTCTCAGTTCCCAAAATAGTTAAAGTAAAAAGGGATGCTATAACTCACAGTGGAAAGTAGTAAAGTCGATACGGAATAAATAAGCAAGTAGTTGGTCCGAAAGGTCCTCAACCTAAGTCAAAAGTTCCTAATTCAGTAAATCGTTCCCAAAGGTTTAAAAGTATGTAAGTTAAGTCTTAAGTATCATCATCATTCATCATAAGTCAAAAAGTGTAAAGTAAGTGTCAATCAATAATAGAGTTCGAAACAAAGGCTGACTTCGTTCAGTCGCCACGACCTCTATACAAACTAAAATGAGATGAGACCAGTGGCCATGGCTCCGTATATGAGTCCCCTAGATGCTGACCAATTTCCAGAACTAAACTCGTCTTCCTTTGACTGTGTCAACGGTTTAAGTGCGAGTAGGTCAGAAATTTTAGCACAACATTAAAAGGGCGTAGTGACTTTTAGAAGGCTATAAATCCTAAACCGTGACTAGGATTAAGACGAGGCCTAAATGGAAAATCATCTACTCGAACCGAACTAACTGGAAATTAACTTTTCAGTAGCCCAGGTAGCCTGATCAGACTCAGAAAACAGAAAACAAAGTGCTCTGGTGGGTTCTTGGTGCTTGATGCTCATCACGGTTCTCATCCTTGATGCTTATAGCTTCAAGTGTACAACTCCTTGATAAGTTTGCATCATCTTTACCAAGTTTTGACCATCATAACACTAGTGTATGTCTAAGATAAGTAGCACAACTCATTCAAGGGTTGCAAGTAGGTTGATGAACCAAAATTACATCAAGATCTTAGATCCGACACATACATGAGTTCTAGTAGTAATATTAAGCTATAAACTTGAAAGTAAACTAAATAAACAAGATCTTAAGTTGTAGAACTTAGATCTTAGTTAGATCTTAAAGATTCTAGACTAGAAAGTCTAGATCTAGTGTTCTTTAGTTAAACCCTAAGTTATAGAACTTGGATCTTCACTTTAATGAAACCATAAGTTATGAAACTTAGATTTTTAACCTTGTAGAATGTATTTTAGCTCATAAGATTTTGTTTACAACAAAATTGGAAGACCATAAGCTATAGAAACTTAGATCCAACATAAGTGTATGAAGTTATAACTAGAAAGTTAAACTTCCATGTTCTTGAACTTACAAAGTTTAATCTTTAGTTTCAAGAAAAATGAGATCAAGTTTAACTAGTAATACTTGATCAAATTAACAACATCACAAATTTAAATAAATAAAATGAAGAAATAAACTAAAGTTACAAGTATTAGGTTCATGTTTGTTTCATACTTAAGAAGATTCAAGCCAAAACTTGGATCTTTAAGAAAATAAACATTAAGTTCACAAAACATGAACACTAGTAAGATCTCAAAGCTTATGAGCTTTAGATCTTTATAACATCTTAAGTGTAGAACCATAAGTTATAGAAACTTAGATCATTGTTCTTGATTTCTCATCAAACAAAGATGGAAGAAACAAGATTACATGAAGATACAAGCTAGATAACTTGATCTTTAACAAAGAAGCAAGTAAGATGATGATGATAAATTCGGTTTTCAAAGGAAGAAAAGAAGAAAGAAAAAGATACAATACTTACAATTTTAGAGAGAAAGTTTAGAGAAATAAAGTGTAAGTATGTTGTGTGTGTGAAATGAAGTGTAAACTATCAAATAAGTAGCAAAAAAAAAAAGAAAATGGATCTCCCTCCCACCAACAAAAGTCGACGGTATTGGAGGCTCCAAATAGGGAAGTCAAAATGTGCTTTCAAGTGTGGGAGGATGGTGAGAGCTAGAATGAGGTATAAGGTTAAGTGCATCGAAAGTTGGTCATGCATGCTTGTATATTTTGTCTCCTCATTAGCTTAATTAATCTAGTTTAACCTTAAAAAGTCATTAGCATAAAAGTTGGCTAACTAGTAGTCCATTAAGAAATGTAGGGTGGGCTTCCAATTCCAAATCCATTAATAAAAGCCCAAGTCCAAGTATGTAACAATTAAATAAAAGCCCAAGTAATTAACTACTTACACTAGTTAATTAAAAATGATTAATAATAATTAATCATGAACGTAAATAATATTCTAAATATTATTCGTGAAAAGTACATGTGTCACAAAGACAAGTCGGGACATGGAAAGTCAAATACGGTAACAAGTAAAATGTATAAGAATACATTTATTAAAGCGCAAGTATTAATAATAAATATTAATAATTATACGTTGAAAAATCCAGGGTCGTTACATTACCCACCTGTTAAAGAAAATTCCGTCCCGAAATTTTAAGCTGAGGTAGATGGAGGAGTTGGGAAAAGGTGAGGATACTTCTGTATCGTTTGATCCTCTCGTTCCCAGGTAAACTCGGGTCCTCGTTTGGCATTCCATCGGACTCGGATGATCCGAATCTTGTTGCGTTTCAAAGTTTTGACCTCACGGTCCATAATTTCGACAGGATCTTCCACGAAGTGGAGTTTATCATAATCGTAAGTTCTTCCAGTGGTATGACAAGTTCCGGTTCCGCAAGACACTTCTTCAAATTCGATACGTGGAAGGTAGGATGAACTGAGCTCAATTGAGTCGGAAGATCCAGACGGTAAGCAACGGGTCCAACACGCTCCAAGATTTTGAAAGGACCAATGTATCGTGGGTTAAGCTTCCCACGTCTTCCAAAACGGATCACACCTTTCCAAGTTTCGACCTTCAATATTACACGGTCACCCACGTTGAATTTGAAGTCTTTACATTTAAGGTCGGCATAACTCTTTTGGCGATCAAGGGCCGTCTTGAGTCTCGCTTGAATTTGGAAAATCTTCTCGGTTGTTTCATGGACTAACTCGGGTCCGGTGATTTGCTTTTCACCTACTTCGGCCCAACAAATAGGAGAATGGAATTTGCGGCCATACAACGCTTCGAAAGGTGCGGCATTAATACTCGAATGATAACTGTTGTTGTAAGAGAAATTCGGCTAGCGGCAAATGCCTTTCCCAACCCTTCCTGAAATCAATAAAACAAGCACGCAACATGTCCTCCAAAGTCTGAATCGTTCGCTCACTTTGTCCGTCGGTAAGTGGGTGATACGCAGTACTCATGTCGAGACGTGTCCCCAAGGCTTCTTGCAAAGAACGCCAAAATCTGGAAGCAAAACGGGCATCTGGGTCTGAAATAATCGATAAGGGCACACCATGACGAGATACAATTTCTTTTATGTGTAGTTGAGCGAGTCTCTCCATCGTATCCGTTTCCTTCATGGCTAAGAAGTGTGCAGATTTGGTAAGACGGTCAACGATAACCCAGATGGTATCGTATCCGCCCACCGTCTTTGGTAGTTTCGTGATGAAGTCAATCGTTATCCTTTCCCACTTTCATTGCGGGATTTTTGATTGCTGAAGTAACCCAGATGGCCTTTGATGTTCGGCCTTAACCTTCGAGCAAGTCAAACACTTCCCAACATAAGTTGCAACATTCTTCTTAAGATTTGGCAACCAATACTGTTCCTTAAGATCGTGGTACATTTTACTGGCTCCTTGATGAATCGAATATCTTGACTTGTGGGCTTCGTCCAGAATGAGGCTTCGTAAATCCCCATAACTAGGCACCCAAATTCTTCCGGTGAAGTATTGGAGTCCAGTCTCCTTAACCTCGAATCGAGAGACGAGAATATTCAAGTGTTCATGAGAAATATTCTCCTCTTTGAGAGCCTCATCTTGGGCTACTCGGATCTGGCTATTGAGATTTGAATGAATGGTGATGTTCAGGGCTCGGACACGAAGAGGTGCCATCCTTTCCTTTTAGCTTAAAGCGTCGGCTACAACATTGGCCTTGCAAGGATGGTAATGAAGTTCACAATCATAGTCGTTCAGCATCTCGATCCATCGTCGCTGTCTCATGTTCAGTTGTTTCTGATCGAATATGTGTTGGAGGCTTTTGTGGTCGGTGAAGATAGTACTTTTAGTTCCATAAAGATAGTGTCTCCACAATTTGAGGGCAAAAACAATGGCTCCAAGTTTGAGATCATGAGTAGTGTAGTTTCGCTCGTGAATATTCAGTTGACGAGAAGCATAAGCAATGACCTTCGTTCTTTACATCAATACGCAACCAAAACCATTTTTCGAGGCATCACAATATACGACGAAATCGTCACTGCCTTCAGGAAGTGATAAGATAGGCACGGTGGTTAACTTCTGCTTCAAGGTTTGAAATGCTGATTCTTGTTCGGTTTCCTAAATGAACTTCTTCCCTTTGTGAGTCAGCGCGGTCAAAGGACGCGCAATCAGAGAGAAACCTTCAATAAATCTTCGGTAATAACCGGTGAGACCTAAAAATTGACGGATATGAGTCAGAGTAGTGGGGGTTTCCCACTTACTGATAGCTTCAATCTTTGTAGGATCAACTTTGATACCTTGATCGCTCACAATATGACCCAGGAATTGGACTTCCTTCAACCAAAACTCACACTTGGAGAATTTGGCATAAAGTTGCTCTTGTCTCAAGAGTTCAAGCACTAGTCGAAGATGTTGCTCATGTTCTTCTTCGTTTTTGGAGTAGATGAGGATATCATCTGTGAAGACGATAACGAACTTATCCAGGTATGGCTTGCATACACGATTCATGAGATCCATAAACATGGCAGGTGCGTTGGTTAAACCAAATGGCATCACGGGTTCTGAATGCAGTTTTCATCACATCACTCTCCTTCACCCTCAGCTGGTGATAACTTGATCGCAAATCGATCTTAGAGTAAATGCTTGATCCTTGCAGCTGATCGAAAAGATGATCAATTCAGGGAAGGGGATACCGATTCTTGATCGTCAACTTGTTGAGTTCGCGGTAGTCAATACACATGCGGAAAGATCCGTCCTTCTTCTTCACAAATAAAACAGGTGCGCCCCAAGGCGATGAACTTGGTTGGATAAATCCACGGTCTAGCAGTTCTTGTAGTTGGCTCTGCAACTTTTGCATTTCGGAAGGTGCGAGTTGATAAGGTACGTAAGCTACAGGTGCAGCTCCTGGCACTAAATCGATCTAAAACTCCACTGCCCTCATTGGCGGAAATCCAGGCAATTCTTCTGGAAAGACATCGGGAAATTCGTTCACAATTCGTACATCATCTACTCTCTTCACCTCGGTTTCTAATATTTTCACATGTGCTAAAATAGCAAGATGTCCTTTCTTCATGATATTTTGTGCTTTCATGCAACTAATGAGGTTCAGCTTCGAGTTACATCTCTCTCCGTAAATAATCAATGGCTCACCATCTCCGTATGGTATACGAATAGCTTTATCTCCACAGATAATGTCGGCCCTTACCTTGTTCAACCAGTCCATACCGACAATCACATCAAAACTTCCCAATTTGATGGGTATCAAGTAAATCTCGAAATCCACACCAGCTACATTGATAATACCTCCTCGGCTAATTTGGTTAACTTTCTCAAGTTTTCCATTGGCT
This sequence comes from Rutidosis leptorrhynchoides, assembly GCF_046630445.1. Classification (NCBI taxonomy): domain Eukaryota; kingdom Viridiplantae; phylum Streptophyta; class Magnoliopsida; order Asterales; family Asteraceae; genus Rutidosis; species Rutidosis leptorrhynchoides. The sequence continues at coordinate 211,759,385 of NC_092334.1, forward strand.
ACCTCAAAAAGCATACTCTCCTTTAAAGGAACTAACAACCAATTTATCTTAGAGCAAAAGTGTCTACATACATAACTCCTATAGGCACCAGTATCAAATAGGACAGAAGCTAATAGATTGTTGATAGTGAATATACCTGTAACCAAGTCGGGGTTCTCACGGGCATCCTTGCGTTTACGTTGAAAGCTCTTCCACGTGCTAGCCCACCGTCCTTTCTCTTATTGGGACATTCATTCCTGAAGTGACCCTGTTGTCCACACTCATAGCACTTACTTGGCCCAGTAGGGTTTGTCTTCATAGTTGGGGTAGTGATCTTGCAGTCTTTGCCAATATGCCCAGTCCTTTTACACTTTTCACAGACCACGTTGCAGTACTCGGTATGATGCTTATAACATATCTTGCACTGCGAGAGACTACCCTTGTAGTTAGGGTTTGAGCTAGGGTTCGGATTGGAGTTGTTTCCCTTGAAACTTTCATGCCTCTTAGCTGGGTTTTGATCAAAGAACCTTCCCTTGTTGTTGTCCCACTTACGTTTCTCATTACTAGTTCCCGATTCAGATTTCCCCTTTTCTAGTTCTTTGCTGGTAGTTTAGTTCATCAGGGTGTGCGCCATGCGCATAGCTTCCAGGACATCAGCTGGTTTTGAAGAGGTGACATTTCCTTGAATGCACTTAGGAAGTCCCCACAAATACCGTTCCATTCGCTTAAATTCTGGGGTAATCATCATGGGACACATCAAAGCTAGTTCCAAGTACCTTCGGTTATAACCGTTAAGATCGGTTCCCACAAACTTCAACTCCCAAAACTCAGCTTCAATTTTCTGAATCTCCATTCTGGGGCAGTACTCCTCGATCATAGCCCCCTTAAATTCCTCCCACGGTGGCAATACCCTTAGCCTGAGCAAGTGTGTTCCACCAGGTTAAGGCGCTGTCCGACAGTGTACAGGAGGCATACTTAGTCTTGCTCATTTCTGAGCAGTTGCTCACACGGAACACAGCTTCCAATTTCTCAAACCACCTCGCAGTCCAACCGGCCCCTCAGTACCACTGAAATTGTGTGGCTTGTAGCTTTGAAATTCCTTATAGGTACACCCGTTATGATTGTGCTGGTTAACAGGTGAAGCTTGGGGGTTGACATTCGCAATTGCAGTGGCTGTTCGTCCAGTTATCATCTCCTCAATCTATGCTGCTGTGGGCGTTGATCTTCCATTTGCCATTGATCTTCGAAACAGAAATTTCGACTTAAGTCAAAATCCAGCATTCAATAAATAATAATACGGTATATGGTAACCAACATGGAATCAACACAACACATGCTAATTAAGTAATGCAACTAGATACAGATACCACATAATCATCATATAGTAACGTAAATAGAACACCTTACAGAAATTAAACAACACAAAGCTCCATTCATTAATAAGAAAGTTGCATACATCCGCATAAGATTCGTACAATACATGAGTAAAACATGAAATTACAAACGGGATAAAATAATGAAATCTAATACAATAGCCCTATGGTGACGGTGGGTAAAGGATGTCCAGTATGTGGGATACCTGGTCCTCGAGCTCAGTTACCCGAGCACGGAGGATATGCACTTCCCTCGTCAGTTCCTCGACGACGGGGGCTGCTGGTGGGGCAGGCGGTGCCAATGGTGCTGGTGGTGCAGACGATACTAGTGGAGCAGGTGGTGCAGATGGTCTAGCACCAGAAGTAGATGATGCATAACGGGAAGCCTTACGCACGAATAGATCGGTAGGGTAAGGCATAACCCACTTACGGGTGGTAACTCTAACCTTCAGTCCATGTGCGTTAACGAATGACCTACCTCCGTTAACCCCTAAAATCACAGTACCATCGAAACGATACCGCTTCTTCGGCAGGGTAGAGGGCGGCTGCACGGGCGTCTCCTTAGGGTCCTCGTCGGAATCATCCTCGCTGAAGTCATCGGATGATGAGTCGTCTGAATCATCTGAGGGTGGATCTGCTCGACCGGTGGTCATCAGTCGGTATCTGCAAGGCGAGATCGGCACGACACGTCCATCAGGAAGGCGTCTGACCCAATGTCCTCGCTCATTACGGAAAGGACCGTCCCCATTTTCCCCAGGAATCACAGCACCACCGGAATGGTGCCGTGGCTCTGGGAGTCCTGGGTTAGGTGGATCTGGAACCTCCTCTAGCTCCTCGTCTCCGTCGGAGATGATCATCAGGTCAGGTGTGTGGCTACTGTCCCTAGAGGATGAATCGCCAGAGTCACTGGAGGGTAGCGATGACGGGATTTGTGAGTCGGCAGCAGTAGCAGGCGAGGCGGTAGATGAATCTGAGTCGTTGTCCAAGTCAATGATGATGGGCGGGATATCCTGTAGTGACCCGAAAATTTCCGATCAAATTTAAAATTTATCTTTATATGATCTCGACACGATAAGCAAAGTCTATAATGTAGAATCTCAAAATTTTTGAACTGCTGTCTTACATTCATTAAACCCCGACTGCTCACGACGATTCACGAACTACTATTGTAATTAAATACATATATATTTGAATATATGGATATATAATAATAATTTGAAATATAATTAGAAATATATATATTGTTGTTATTAAAGTTATTATTAGTAATATCATTATAAAGTATTATTTGTATTATTATTATTATTATCTTCACTTCAAATTATTGTTATTATTACGTTTGCCATTAGTTTTATTTTGATATTATCATTAATGTTATTATTATTATTATTATTATTAGTAAGTTAGATTATTAGAAATATAATTATAATTATTAATTATTAACATTATTATCATTATTACTTCTATTATTATTACTATTAGTTTCATGATTATTAATAAAATTAATATGAAATACTAATGTTTATATAAAGAATATTATTTTGCTTCTTTATTTAATTAATACACAAATAAATATATATACATATATAATGATATATAAGGATACAAATGCAGATATATACGTAATTACATATGCATATACGAAATGATAGGTCAGATCATGTTGAGATTGAGAGAAATGATAAGATAAAGAGAGATTCGGTATGTAAGAGTGAGACTCGGTATTAGAGGGAATCGGTAAAATTACATTCCACAGCTTCTAGAACTCGGTTACAATGCAATGGCTATCTAATTAGGACTACTTAGGTTCCTTATATAGCACTCTTCTAAGGAACCATCATTTAAGCTTATTTCACATTAACACTATACAACTTCGGGGTCCTAACAATCTCCCCCTTAGTGTTAAATGTGAACTTTACAACATAATCCTATTTAAAACATCTAAAGGAACTTTGTTCCTCTGAAGTGAACTTTGGATTTGAAACCCTTGAGATTCTCATATCTTCGTATGTTCACTCTTGTTTTGAGAAGATTTTTTAATCTTGTGAGAATGTATTTGACAATCTCAATATCTTCCGTTGAATAGCAGTTATTGATTAATCTCCATCTCATGTACTTGAAAGCATACATCAACGTTCCGTCTGAGTATCTTCTGAAATCTGAGACTCTGATGAAGATCTTTGTATAGTGAGAATTGACAAATGTAAACCCATATGGACAGTCGCTCACTTCAATTAAGGACACGTATCTTAGCTCTTCAATCACTTGATTTGGTGGTTTGATTCCGAGCTTTTTGTGTCCAGATTCCAATCCCAACTGAAAATCATGAACTGACATCCATCTCATCGAATCAAGAATAAATCTGTAGACTGCCTTCATTACAGTAGCATGATAAATTGTTGCAGATTCAATCAAGTTAATCAGATAGTTGTAAATGAAAATAATGTCATCCATCTTCAGTTTATCAAAATCCGCTTCTGAGAATTGGTAATCCTCATCATCCATTCTTGTAACTTGAAACAATGGCATCTTCACTCCATCCTTATTAATCATCAAAACCTTATTTATGCTTTTAATCTCTGAACTCCGCTGAATTTGAAGTTTCTCTTCATTCTTCAATTTGAATTTGTCACGAACACTCAGATAATTTTTGAGATATTCTGGTTTCTTATGATATTTCCATGCACCCAAAACACTCATTGATGCAGAAATGACGAAATCAGAATCACCATAAATTCTATATGCTTGTTGTTCAATGAATGGTGAACGAAGAATATCTTTCTCTTCATCGTCACTCAGTTGGTAATTAGCATCACGTTTAAGAACAATCTCTGCAATTTGAAAAGGAACATTCAAATCGGGAGGAGTCATGGTATCTTCTTTACCATTAGAGAAAATCTCCTTTTCGAAATGTATTCCAAATTCGTCAGTTGGAGATGTCAAATTAACAAATTGATGATCATTGAATTCATTGGCGACACTCGATGACCCCTTCAAAATATCTTCAATGTTGTCAAAGTTTTGATTGTCCTCTTGAGTTAAATTTTTCTCTGATTGATCAGCTGAATCCATAATCATTAACATCCCTGAGTCACCCTCTCTCTGACTTTCCGATTCATCTAGAAAACTTTCACACTGAATTTCTTCAATTTCATCACTGGAATCAGATATATCAACAACATCTTTATCCTTCTTTTGATTAGATGTACCAGCTTCATACGTTGATCTTTGAAAAACACTGGACCGATAACCACCTTGTCTATTCTCCCCCTCATGAAGATTTTCAGAATCGAAATCATCATGATCAGGCATGTGAATTGGTCCAGGTGACTTGCATGGAGATAAAGGATACACTATCCTTGCTTGCTCAAGATAAATCATCATAGTTTCGCGAACTTCATCAAGATCAGTTCATTTAGCAAACTCAGCAAGATAGAGCTCCTCCACCTCATTGTCAGAGAGATACTATAATCCATATCTATTTGAACTTCGAGAAGGTGACCCAGTTGGTGAAATAACAGTGTAACCATGAACAAAAGCAGCATCAGCAGCAACTATTAAAGGCGATGTTGGTGGAAGTGTTTGAGTTGCCGTGAGGGCAGGTAAGGATAATTGTGCGGTATTATTCTAATATGTAGGGCTATACATACTACTAGTCAGATTCGTGATATCTCCTTCTGATGGAGGTTGGGTAACAACCGGAGTTGTCACCGGCAAAGTTTCTTTCGAAGCATCCGCCTCCATGACTTTGGTCTCCTGGGACTCTGACAGAGTAGTAGAACTACCCGTCTATTTAGTTCTCGCAGAGATATTGCTATCCCTGACTCCTGAAATCATTGATATACCATGAGGTGGCACATCTCTTTCAGTTAAAGACTCTTCCTCCAGACCCTGAGATTCAGAATCCGGAAGAGAAGTGGTTTGAACCAATGGATCACTTTCATGAACCAAGGGAACAGTCTGCTGGAAGTCTGATAAATATCCCGAAGGATTGTCATGTTGACTCATTTCCATGGGATGCGGCAGATCTTCCTCATCAAGATAAGCCGAACCTCGAGACCCTGTTGTACGTTAAGGCACAGGAGGATTTCCAGCCAATACGCATGGTGCCTTTTCAAGATTTTTCGGCTCCCCTTCGGCCGTTCTGGACTTCAATGATTGAGTGTCCTCAATTGATTGAGTCAACGCAGACTTTACTGCAGAGGAAGACTTTACTTCCTTAGATGCCGAAGCATCTTGCTTTGTGGGATTTATTCTTAAGTCCTGTTTAGATTGGATGGGCTTAGTGGTCTTTTTACCATCCGTGCGTTTAGATCTCTTGCCTACTGAAGCTTGCGCTTCATTTAGTGTAGGGCTTACTGTTATTCTTGGATGTGATACGGAGATGGGTGAAGGTGACCTAATTGGCTCTAGGTCTTGGTCTGTATCACCAATGATTGGAGTAACTGTTTGGCGGACGATGGGTGTCGAAGTCCTAGATCTAGTTACTCGTTGGGTTGGCGGAGTCTGAATCATCTCATCAAGCATGTATCGAGTTCTCTTAGGAGAATGTTCAGGAGATGATTCAGATGCTGTTGCTGAAGTGTCACTACTTACTTCGGGTGTTGTGGAAAGGGTTGGTTCAATCCTAGTTGAACTAGGTTCCCTGATCCTCACGGGTTGAGCTTGGTGTGCTACCCTAGATCGTTTGAGGTTCACCCTAAGTGGAGGATTAGCTGGACCGGGTGGTTGAACTACAGGTTCCTCTACAACCTCTGGGGCTGGAACCACGGCAGGTTCAACTTGTTCTTGTTGTACCGGGTTCGGAAGAGGTATTCCTACAACCTGAAAATAAGAACGCATACGAGCGTCTTGGGGTTCAGCTAGCCTCACTAGCCAATTTGGAATTGGCGCAGTGAATTGATTATCAGACACCATAGGAGTGTTCATCTTCAGATCTCCAAACCTTTTCATCTGTAATCCATGTGTACCTGGTACAAAAATATTTGCATTTCTGCAAGCATTTATAGCATCATGGATAAAGATACAGAAAAACCTTTCGCAAGGGATGTATTGAAATGTCCTGTTCTTATTGATTAAAAACGTTCCATATTAATTGATTTCGTTGCGAGGTTTTGACCTCTATATGAGACGTTTTTCAAAGACTGCATTCATTTTAAAACAAACCATAACCTTTATTTCATCAATAAAGGTTTAAAAAGCTTTACGTAGATTATCAAATAATGATAATCTAAAATATCCTGTTTACACACGACCATTACATAATGGTTTACAATACAAATATGTTACAACAAAATAAGTTTCTTGAATGCAGTTTTTACACAATATCATACAAGCATGGACTCCAAATATCGTCCTTATTTAAGTATACGACAGCGGAAGCTCTTAATAATCACCTGAGAATAAACATGCTTAAAACGTCAACAAAAATGTTGGTGAGTTATAGGTTTAACCTATATATATCAAATCGTAACAATAGACCACAAGATTTCATATTTCAATACACATCCCATACATAGAGATAAAAATCATTCATATGGTGAACACCTGGTAACCGACATTAACAAGATGCATATATAAGAAAATCCCCATCATTCCGGGACACCCTTCGGATATGATATAAATTTCGAAGTACTAAAGCATCCAGTACTTTGGATGGGGTTTGTTAAGCCCAATAGATCTATCTTTAGGATTCGAGTCAATTAGGGTGTCTGTTCCCTAATTCTTAGATTACCAGACTTAATAAAAAGGGGCATATTCGATTTCGATAATTCAACCATAGAATGTAGTTTCACGTACTTGTGTCTATTTTGTAAATCATTTATAAAACCTGCATGTATTCTCATCCCAAAAATATTAGATTTTAAAAGTGGGACTATAACTCACTTTCACAGATTTTTACTTCATCGGGAAGTAAGACTTGGCCACTGGTTGATTCACGAACCTATAACAATATATACATATATATCAAAGTATGTTCAAAATATATTTACAACACTTTTAATATATTTTGATGTTTTAAGTTTATTAAGTCAGCTGTCCTCGTTAGTAACCTACAACTAGTTGTCCACAGTTAGATGTACAGAAATAAATCGATAAATATTATCTTGAATCAATCCACGACCCAGTGTATACGTATCTCAGTATTGATCACAACTCAAACTATATATATTTTGGAATCAACCTCAACCCTGTATAGCTAACTCCAACATTCACATATAGAGTGTCTATGGTTGTTCCGAAATATATATAGATGTGTCGACATGATAGGTTGAAACATTGTATACGTGTCTATGGTATCTCAAGATTACATAATATACAATACAAGTTGATTAAGTTATGGTTGGAATAGATTTGTTACCAATTTTCACGTAGCTAAAATGAGAAAAATTATCCAATCTTGTTTTACCCATAACTTCTTCATTTTAAATCCGTTTTGAGTGAATCAAATTGCTATGGTTTCATATTGAACTCTATTTTATGAATCTAAACAGAAAAAGTATAGGTTTATAGTCAGAAAAATAAGTTACAAGTCGTTTTTGTAAAGGTAGTCATTTCAGTCGAAAGAACGACGTCTAGATGACCATTTTAGAAAACATACTTCCACTTTGAGTTTAACCATAATTTTTGGATATAGTTTCATGTTCATAGTAAAAATAATTTTCTCAGAATAACAACTTTTAAATCAAAGTTTATCATAGTTTTTAATTAACTAACCCAAAACAGCCCGCGGTGTTACTACGACGGCGTAAATCCGGTTTTACGGTGTTTTTCGTGTTTCCAGGTTTTAAATCATTAAGTTAGCATATCATATAGATATAGAACATGTGATTAGTTGATTTTAAAAGTCAAGTTAGAAGGATTAACTTTTGTTTGCGAACAAGTTTAGAATTAACTAAACTATGTCCTAGTGATTACAAGTTTAAACCTTCGAATAAGATAGCTTTATATGTATGAATTGAATGATGTTATGAACATCATTACTACCTTAAGTTCCTTGGATAAACCTACTGGAAAAGAGAAAAATAGATCTAGCTTCAACGGATCCTTGGATGGCTCGAAGTTCTTGAAGCAGAATCATGACACGAAAACAAGTTCAAGTAAGATCATCACTTGAAATAAGATTATTATAGTTATAGAAATTGAACCAAAGTTTGAATATGATTATTACCTTGTATAAGAATGATAACCTACTATAAGAAACAAAGATTTCTTGAGGTTGGATGATCACCTTACAAGATTGGAAGTGAGCTAGCAAACTTGAAAGTATTCTTGATTTTATGTAACTAGAACTTGTAAAATATATGAAGAACACTTAGAACTTGAAGATAGAACTTGAGAGAGATCAATTAGATGAAGAAAATTTAAGAATTAAAGTGTTTGTAGGTGTTTTTGGTCGTTGGTGTATGGATTAGATATAAAGGATATGTAATTTTGTTTTCATGTAAATAAGTCATGAATGATTACTCATATTTTTGTAATTTTATGAGATATTTCATGCTAGTTGCCAAATGATGGTTCCCACATGTGTTAAGTGACTCACATGGGCTGCTAAGAGCTGATCATTGGAGTGTATATACCAATAGTGCATACATCTAAAAGCTGTGTATTGTACGAGTACGAATACGGGTGCATACGAGTAGAATTGTTGATGAAACTGAACGAGGATGTAATTGTAAGCATTTTTGTTAAGTAGAAGTATTTTGATAAGTGTCTTGAAGTCTTTCAAAAGTGTATGAATACATATTAAAACACTACATGTATATACATTTTAACTGAGTCGTTAAGTCATCGTTAGTCGTTACATGTAAATGTTGTTTTGAAACCTTTAGGTTAACGATCTTGTTGAATGTTGTTAACCCATTGTTTATTATAACAAATGAGATGTTAAATTATTATATTATCATGATATTATGATATTAATATATCTTAGTATGATGTATATACAGTTAAATGTCGTTACAACGATAATCGTTACATATATGTCTCGTTTCGAAATCATTAAGTTAGTAGTCTTATTTTTACATATGTATTTCATTGTTAATACACTTAATAATATATTTACTTATCATTTAACATAATTAACCAAGTGTATCAATATCTTAATATGATTCATATGTACCTAGTAAGACGTTGTTATAACGATAATCGTTATATATATCGTTTTCGAGTTTCTTAAATTAATAGTCTCATTTTTATGTATATAACTCATTGTTAAAATACCTAATGAGATACATACTTATAATAAAAACATGTTAACTATATATATAACCATATATATGTCATTGTATAGTTTTTACAAGTTTTAACGTTCGTGAATCACCGGTCAACTTGGGTGGTCAATTGTCTATATGAAACATATTTTAATTAATCAAGTCTTAACAAGTTTGATTCCTTAACATGTTGGAAACATTTAATCATGTAAATATCAATCTCAATTAATATATATAAACATGGAAAAGTTCGGGTCACTACAGTACCTACCCGTTAAATAAATTTCGTCCCGAAATTTTAAGCTGTTGAAGGTGTTGACGAATCTTCTGGAAATAGATGCGGGTATTTCTTCTTCATCTGATCTTCACGCTCCCAGGTGAACTCGGGTCCTCTACGAGCATTCCATCGAACCTTAACAATTGGTATCTTGTTTTGCTTAAGTTCTTTAACCTCACGATCCATTATTTCAACGGGTTCTTCGATGAATTGGAGTTTTTCGTTGATTTGGATTTCATCTAACGGAATAGTGAGATCTTCTTTAGCAAAACATTTCTTCAAATTCGAGACGTGGAAAGTATTATGTACAGCCGCGAGTTGTTGAGGTAACTCAAGTCGGTAAGCTACTGGTCCGACACGATCAATAATCTTGAATGGTCCAATATACCTTGGATTTAATTTCCCTCGTTTACCAAATCGAACAACGCCTTTCCAAGGTGCAACTTTAAGCATGACCATCTCTCCAATTTCAAATTCTATATCTTTTCTTTTAATGTCAGCGTAGCTCTTTTGTCGACTTTGGGCGGTTTTCAACCGTTGTTGAATTTGGATGATCTTCTCGGTAGTTTCTTGTATAATCTCTGGACCCGTAATCTGTCTATCCCCCACTTCACTCCAACAAATCGGAGACCTGCACTTTCTACCATAAAGTGCTTCAAACGGCGCCATCTCAATGCTTGAATGGTAGCTGTTGTTGTAGGAAAATTCTGCTAACGGTAGATGTCGATCCCAACTGTTTCCGAAATCAATAACACATGCTCGTAGCATGTCTTCAAGCGTTTGTATTGTCCTTTCGCTCTGCCCATCAGTTTGTGGATGATAGGCAGTACTCATGTCTAGACGAGTTCCTAATGCTTGCTGTAATGTCTGCCAGAATCTTGAAATAAATCTGCCATCCCTATCAGAGATAATAGAGATTCGTATTCCATGTCTGGAGACGACTTCCTTCAAATACAGTCGTGCTAACTTCTCCATCTTGTCATCTTCTCTTATTGGTAGGAAGTGTGCTGATTTGGTGAGACGATCAACTATTACCCAAATAGTATCAAAACCACTTGTAGTCCTTGGCAATTTAGTGATGAAATCCATGGTAATGTTTTCCCATTTCCATTCTGGGATTTCGGGTTGTTGAAGTAGACCTGATGGTTTCTGATGCTCAGCTTTGACCTTAGAACACGTCAAACATTCTCATACGTATTTAGCAACATCAGCATTCATACCCGGCCACCAAAAATGTTTCTTGAGATCCTTGTACATCTTCCCCGTTCCAGGATGTATTGAGTATCTGGTTTTATGAGCTTCTCTAAGTACCATTTCTCTCATATCTCCAAATTTTGGTACCCAAATCCTTTCAGCCCTATACCGGGTTCCGTCTTCCCGAATATTAAGATGCTGCTCCGATCCTTTGGGTATTTCATCCTTTAAATTTCCTTCTTTTAAAACTCCTTGTTGCGCCTCCTTTATTTGAGTAGTAAGGTTATTATGAATCATTATATTCATAGATTTTACTCGAATGGGTTCTCTGTCCTTCCTGCTCAAGGCATCGGCTACCACATTTGCCTTTCCCGGGTGGTAACGAATCTCAAAGTCGTAATCATTCAACAATTCAATCCACCTACGCTGCCTCATATTCAGTTGTTTCTGATTAAATATGTGTTGAAGACTTTTGTGGTCGGTATATATAATACTTTTGACCCCATATAAGTAGTGCCTCCAAGTCTTTAATGCAAAAACAACCGCGCCTAATTCCAAATCATGCGTCGTATAATTTTGCTCGTGAATCTTCAATTGTCTAGACGCATAAGCAATCACCTTTGTTCGTTGCATTAATACACAACCGAGACCTGGCTTTGATGCGTCACAATAAATCACAAAATCATCATTCCCTTCAGGCAATGACAATATAGGTGCCGTAGTTAGCTTTTTCTTCAATAACTGAAACGCTTTCTTTTGTTCATCCTTCCATTCAAATTTCTTCCCTTTATGAGTTAATGCAGTCAAGGGTTTTGCTATTCTGGAAAAGTCTTGGATGAACCTTCTGTAGTAACCAGCTAGTCCTAAAAACTGGCGTATGTGTTTCGGAGTTTTCGGGGTTTCCCACTTTTCAACAGTTTCTATCTTTGCCGGATCCACCTTAATACCTTCTTTGTTCACTATGTGACCGAGGAATTGAACTTCTTCCAACCAAAATGCACACTTCGAAAACTTAGCGTACAATTCTTCCTTCCTCAATACTTCTAACACTTTTCTCAAATGTTCACCGTGTTCTTGGTCATTCTTTGAGTAAATAAGTATGTCATCAATGAAAACAATGACAAACTTGTCAAGGTATGGTCCACACACTCGGTTCATAAGGTCCATGAACACAGCTGGTGCATTAGTTAAACCAAACGGCATGACCATAAACTCGTAATGACCGTAACGTGTTCTGAAAGCAGTCTTTGGAATATCATCTTCTTTCACCCGCATTTGATGATACCCGGAACGTAAGTCAATCTTTGAATAAACAGACGAGCCTTGTAGTTGATCAAATAAGTCGTCGATTCTCGGTAGTGGGTAGCGGTTCTTGATGATAAGTTTGTTCAACTCTCGGTAGTCGATACACAACCTGAATGTACCATCTTTCTTCTTGACAAACAAAACAGGAGCTCCCCACGGTGATGTGCTTGCTCGAATGAAACCACGCTCAAAAAGTTCTTGTAATTGGCTTTGCAGTTCTTTCATCTCACTGGGTGCGAGTCTGTAAGGAGCACGAGCTATTGGTGCAGCTCCTGGTATAAGATCTATTTGAAATTCAACAGATCGATGTGGGGGTAATCCCGGTAATTCTTTCGGAAATACATCGGGAAATTCTTTTGCGACGGGAACATCATTGATGCTCTTTTCTTCAGTTTGTACTTTCTCGACGTGTGCTAGAACAGCATAGCAACCTTTTCTTATTAATTTTTTTGTGCCTTCAAATTACTAATAAGATGTAGCTTCGTGTTGCCCTTTTCTCCGTACACCATTAAGGGTTTTCCTTTTTCTCGTATAATGCGAATTGCATTTTTGTAACAGACGATCTCTGCTTTCACTTCTTTCAACCAGTCCATACCGATTATCACATCAAAACTCCCTAACTCTACTGGCATCAAATCAATCTTAAATGTTTCGCTAACCAGTTTAATTTCTCGATTCCGACATATATTATCTGCTGAAATTAATTTACCATTTGCTAATTCGAGTAAAAATTTACTATCCAAAGGCGTCAATGGACAACTTAATTTAGCACAAAAATCTCTACTCATATAGCTTCTATCCGCACCCGAATCAAATAAAACGTAAGCAGATTTATTGTCAATAAGAAACGTACCCGTAACAAGCTCCGGGTCTTCCTATGCCTCTGCCGCATTAATATTGAAAACTCTTCCGCGGCCTTGTATATTCGTGTTCTCCTGGTTCGGGAAATTTCTAATAATGTGGCCCGGTTTTCCACATTTATAACAAACTACATTGGCATAACTTGCTCCGACACTACTTGCTCCGCCATTACTCGTTCTGACACCATTTGTTCCTTTCGTTCTATTAACCCCTGGTCCGTAGACCTCACACTTGGCCGCGCTATGACCATTTCTTTTACACTTGTTGCAAAATTTGGTGCAGAACCTCGAGTGATACTTTTCACACCTTTGGCATAGCTGCTTCTGATTGTTGTTGTTGTTGCGTTTATTATTGTTGTTGGGATGATTGTTGTAGTTGCTGTTGTTGTTGTTGTTGTTGTTGTTGTTGTTGTTGTTGTTGTTATTGTTGTTGTTGTTGTTGTTGTTGTTGTTGGGCCGTTTGTTGTAGTTGCGATTGATGTTGCGATTGTTGGGATAATTGTTGCGATTATTGTTGTAATTGCTGTTGTTGTTGTATTGGTGATTCTTATCACCGTTTTCCTCCCACTTTCTTTTGACTTGCTTCACATTGGCCTCTTCAGCAGTCTGTTCTTTAATTCTTTGTTCAATCTGGTTCACTAGTTTGTGAGCCATTCTACATGCCTGTTGTATAGAGGCGGGCTCGTGTGAACTTATATCTTCTTGGATTCTTTCCGGTAATCCTTTCACAAACGCGTCGATCTTCTCTTCCTCATCTTCGAATGCTCCCGGACACAATAGGCACAATTCTGTGAATCGTCTTTCGTACGTGGTAATATCAAATCCTTGGGTTCGTAACCCTCTAAGTTCTGTCTTGAGCTTATTGACCTCGGTTCTGGGACGGTACTTCTCGTTCATCAAGTGCTTGAATGCTGACCACGGTAGTGCGTACACATCGTCTTGTCCCACTTGCTCTAGATAGGTATTCCACCATGTTAACGCAGAACCTGTGAAGGTATGCGTAGCGTACTTCACTTTGTCCTCTTCAGTACACTTATTTATGGCAAACACCGATTCGACCTTCTCGGTCCACCGTTTCAATCCGATCGGTCCTTCGGTTCCATCAAATTCCAAAGGTTTGCAGGCAGTGAATTCTTTGTAGGTGCATCCTACACGATTTCCTGTACTGCTAGATCCAAGGTTATTGTTGGTATGTAGCGCAGCCTGTACTGCGGCTATGTTTGAAGCTAGAAAAGTACGGAATTCCTCTTCATTCATATTCACGGTGTGTCGAGTAGTCGGTTCCATTTCCTTCAAAATATTCAAATGGAACAAGTTAATCATACAGAATATTAAGAGTAGTTAATAGTATTTCGTAGCATAATATGAACTCATTTATAAAAGCTTTTTCTTCATATTAGCGTTTTATAAGTTTAAATTCGGGTAGTACCTACCCGTTAAGTTCATACTTAGTAGCTAATATACAATTCAACTACTACAATTCTATATGAAAAACTGATTATAATAATATTTCGCATTCAAACTTTTATACAATATTTTACAAACTTACAATACCGCTTATTTTACATAAAGCATGAAATATAGCACGCAATAACTTTGATACAAGATAGTTGTGAAGATAATTCTAGCTAGTACACAAGTCGTTCAGCAAAGGCAATAAAGACACGTAATTCATACGTCCAGAAACAAGTCATGCATTCTGGTTTTACTAGGATTACTTCCCATCCTTGGTCTTGTGGAACATAACCGTTATGGCCGTTGATAAGACAGCGTGTTGTAACGTCGTCAAAAGGACGAGGGTTACGTAATGTCCAACAGTCCCGTAACAATCTAAAAACCTCATTTCTTACCCCAATTACCGACTCCGTCACTTGTGGAAACGTTTTGTTTAATAGTTGTAGCCCGATGTTCTTGTTCTCACTTTGGTGAGAAGCGAACATTACTAATCCGTAAGCATAACATGCTTCTTTATGTTGCATGTTAGCCGCTTTTTCTAAATCACGAAGTCCAATATTCGGATATATTGAGTCAAAATAATTTCTTAACCCGTTGCGTAAAATAGCATTTGGGTTCCCCGCAATATATGCGTCAAAGTAAACACATCGTAACTTATAGATTTCCCAATGTGATATCCCCCATCTTTCAAACGAAAGCCTTTTATAAACCAAGGCATTCTTGGAACGTTCTTCGAATGTCTTACAAACTGATCTCGCCTTAAATAGTTGTGCCGAAGAATTCTGACCGACTCTAGACAAGATTTCATCAATCATGTCTCCGGGTAGGTCTCTTAAAATATTGGGTTGTCTATCCATTTTGTGTTTTTATACTGTAAAATAGACAAGAGTTAGATTCATAAAAAAATACTTATTAATACAAGCAATTTTTACATATATCATAAAGCATAAGCACACTATATTACATATATTACACCACACGAATACAACTATCTTATTCCGACTCGCTTGTTTCTTCTTCTTCGGTTTTGGTTCGTTTTGCCAAGTTTCTAGGGATATATGATGTTCCCCTAATACTAACTGTCGTTGTCCACATTGGTTTAGAAAAACCTGGTGGTTTAGAGGTTCCCGGGTCATTGTTACAACTTAAGGACTTCGGGGGTTGACGATACATATAAAGTTCATCGGGGTTGGAATTAGATTTCTCTATTTTTATACCCTTTCCCTTATTATTTTCTTTTGCCCTTTTAAATTCAGTTGGGGTAATTTCTATAACATCATCAGAATTCTCGTCGGAATCCGATTCATCGGAGAATTGGTAATCCTCCCAATATTTTGCTTCCTTGGCGGAAACACCATTGACCATAATTAACCTTGGTCGGTTGGTTGAGGATTTTCTTTTACTTAACCGTTTTATTATTTCCCCCACCGATTCTATTTCTTCATCCGGTTCCGATTCTTCTTCCGGTTCCGATTCTTCTTCCGGTTCCGACTCTTCTTCCGGTTCCTCTTCGGGAACTTGTGAATCAGTCCACGAATCATTCCAATTTACATTTGACTCTTCATTATTATTAGGTGAGTCAATGGGACTTGTTCTAGAGGTAGACATCTATCACATAATATCAAACGCGTTAAGAGATTAATATATCACATAATATTCACATGTTAAAAATATATAGTTTCCAACAAAATTTTTTAAGCAATCATTTTTCAAGTAAACACGGTCGAAGTCCAGACTCACTAATGCATCCTAACAAACTCGATAAGACACACTAATGCAAAATTCTAGTTCTCTAAGACCAACGCTCGGATACCAACTGAAATGTCCCGTTCTTATTGATTAAAAACGTTCCATATTAATTGATTTCGTTGCGAGGTTTTGACCTCTATATGAGACGTTTTTCAAAGACTGCATTCATTTTAAAACAAACCATAACCTTTATTTCATCAATAAAGGTTTAAAAAGCTTTACGTAGATTATCAAATAATGATAATCTAAAATATCCTGTTTACACACGACCATTACATAATGGTTTACAATACAAATATGTTACAACAAAATAAGTTTCTTGAATGCAGTTTTTACACAATATCATACAAGCATGGACTCCAAATATCGTCCTTATTTAAGTATGCGACAGCGGAAGCTCTTAATAATCACCTGAGAATAAACATGCTTAAAACGTCAACAAAAATGTTGGTGAGTTATAGGTTTAACCTATATATATCAAATCGTAACAATAGACCACAAGATTTCATATTTCAATACACATCCCATACATAGAGATAAAAATCATTTATATGGTGAACACCTGGTAACCGACATTAACAAGATGCATATATAAGAAAATCCCCATCATTCCAGGACACCCTTCGGGTATGATATAAATTTCGAAGTACTAAAGCATCCAGTACTTTGGATGGGGTTTGTTAAGCCCAATAGATCTATCTTTAGGATTCGCGTCAATTAGGGTGTCTGTTCCCTAATTCTTAGATTACCAGACTTAATAAAAAGGGGCATATTCGATTTCGATAATTCAACCATAGAATGTAGTTTCACGTACTTGTGTCTATTTTGTAAATCATTTATAAAACCTGCATGTATTCTCATCCCAAAAATATTAGATTTTAAAAGTGGGACTACAACTCACTTTCACAGATTTTTACTTCGTCGGGAAGTAAGACTTGGCCACTGGTTGATTCACGAACCTATAACAATATATACATATATATCAAAGTATGTTCAAAATATATTTACAACACTTTTAATATATTTTGATGTTTTAAGTTTATTAAGTCAGCTGTCCTCGTTAGTAACCTACAACTAGTTGTCCACAGTTAGATGTACAGAAATAAATCGATAAATATTATCTTGAATCAATCCACGACCCAGTGTATACGTATCTCAGTATTGATCACAACTCAAACTATATATATTTTGGAATCAACCTCAACCCTGTATAGCTAACTCCAACATTCACATATAGAGTGTCTATGGTTGTTCCGAAATATATATAGATGTGTCGACATGATAGGTCGAAACATTGTATACGTGTCTATGGTATCTCAAGATTACATAATATACAATACAAGTTGATTAAGTTATGGTTGGAATAGATTTGTTACCAATTTTCACGTAGCTAAAATGAGAAAAATTATCCAATCTTGTTTTACCCATAACTTCTTCATTTTAAATCCGTTTTGAGTGAATCAAATTGCTATGGTTTCATATTGAACTCTATTTTATGAATCTAAACAGAAAAAGTATAGGTTTATAGTCAGAAAAATAAGTTACAAGTCGTTTTTGTAAAGGTAGTCATTTCAGTCGAAAGAACGACGTCTAGATGACCATTTTAGAAAACATACTTACACTTTGAGTTTAACCATAATTTTTGGATATAGTTTCATGTTCATAGTAAAAATCATTTTCTCAGAATAACAACTTTTAAATCAAAGTTTATCATAGTTTTTAATTAACTAACCCAAAACAGCCCGCGGTGTTACTACGACGGCGTAAATCCGGTTTTACGGTGTTTTTCGTGTTTCCAGGTTTTAAATCATTAAGTTAGCATATCATATAGATATAGAACATGTGATTAGTTGATTTTAAAAGTCAAGTTAGAAGGATTAACTTTTGTTTGCGAACAAGTTTAGAATTAACTAAACTATGTCCTAGTGATTACAAGTTTAAACCTTCGAATAAGATAGCTTTATATGTATGAATCGAATGATGTTATGAACATCATTACTACCTTAAGTTCCTTGGATAAACCTACTGGAAAAGAGAAAAATAGATCTAGCTTCAACGGATCCTTGGATGGCTCGAAGTTCTTGAAGCAGAATCATGACACGAAAACAAGTTCAAGTAAGATCATCACTTGAAATAAGATTGTTATAGTTATAGAAATTGAACCAAAGTTTGAATATGATTATTACCTTGTATAAGAATGATAACCTACTGTAAGAAACAAAGATTTCTTGAGGTTGGATGATCACCTTACAAGATTGGAAGTGAGCTAGCAAACTTGAAAGTATTCTTGATTTTATGTAACTAGAACTTGTAAAATATATGAAGAACACTTAGAACTTGAAGATAGAACTTGAGAGAGATTAATTAGATGAATAAAATTGAAGAATGAAAGTGTTTGTAGGTGTTTTTGGTCGTTGGTGTATGGATTAGATATAAAGGATATGTAATTTTGTTTTCATGTAAATAAGTCATGAATGATTACTCATATTTTTGTAATTTTATGAGATATTTCATGCTAGTTGCCAAATGATGGTTCCCACATGTGTTAGGTGACTCACATGGGCTGCTAAGAGCTGATCATTGGAGTGTATATACCAATACTGCATACATCTAAAAGCTGTGTATTGTATGAGTACGAATACGGGTGCATACGAGTAGAATTGTTGATGAAACTGAACGAGGATGTAATTGTAAGCATTTTTGTTAAGTAGAAGTATTTTGATAAGTGTCTTGAAGTCTTTCAAAAGTGTATGAATACATATTAAAACACTACATGTATATACATTTTAACTGAGTCGTTAAGTCATCGTTAGTCGTTACATGTAAATGTTGTTTTGAAACCTTTAGGTTAACGATCTTGTTGAATGTTGTTAACCCATTGTTTATTATAACAAATGAGATGTTAAATTATTATATTATCATGATATTATGATATATAATATATCTTAGTATGATGTATATACAGTTAAATATCGTTACAACGATAATCGTTACATATATGTCTCGTTTCGAAATCATTAAGTTAGTAGTCTTATTTTTACATATGTATTTCATTGTTAATACACTTAATAATATATTTACTTATCATTTAACATAATTAACCAAGTGTATCAATATCTTAATATGATTCATATGTACCTAGTAAGACGTTGTTATAACGATAATCGTTATATATATCGTTTTCGAGTTTTTTAAATTAATAGTCTCATTTTTATGTATATAACTCATTGTTAAAATACCTAATAAGATACATACTTATAATAAAAACATGTTAACTATATATATAACCATATATATGTCATTGTATAGTTTTTACAACTTTTAACGTTCGTGAATCACCGGTCAACTTGGGTGGTCAATTGTCTATATGAAACATATTTTAATTAATCAAGTCTTAACAAGTTTGATTGCTTAACATGTTGGAAACATTTAATCATGTAAATATCAATCTCAATTAATATATATAAACATGGAAAAGTTCGGGTCACTACATGTATGAACCCCTTGGCTTTTCAACCTGTGCCTGAACCAAATCCCATATAATTTCTGCATAATCAGGATTCTCTACTCTTGTGAATGAGTAGAAAAGTTTGAGCATCGACACAGTTAAGCTATCAGATCCACTTCTTGTCATCAACAAGCATCTGTTGATGATTGAGAATATCACATACCACCTGGAGTGCAGATACTTCTTTTGAAACTTAGCAGGTGGAACATTAGTTGCTCCAACATATCCAAGAGAAAAGATTGAAGACATCATCTGCTGTGTGGCAGGAAAAGCAAGAGCATTCTGTACAAGAGGAAGTCTGAATATCCTCCTGAAGTCTGCTTTTGTGATACTCCTGAATCCTTGTACTCCCCTCAGCCTAAATTCAAATCTGGCTGGTTCACCCTGTGGATTAGTAGCACTTGGTTGTGTGGCCTCCACAAATCTGATTGATCTGTTAAGAATATCCAAATCTGTTTTTGGCACACTAACTGTGGAGCTCAGAGCAGGCCATAAAGTATGCCTCTCTAGAATTGCAGTCCAATAATTGCAGGGAATATTGGTTTCAGAATTGATAAAGTGATTATTCGCCATTTAGCTGTATACATAAGAAATAGAAGACCACAAAATGTTATCATAAAGCACATTTCTCTATTCTTATTTCCTTTGAAATCCTTTTTATATTTTTCAAATTTTATAATTTTTATGACTTTTCTAAGATATAAAAATCATTTATTCCAAATATGAACAAATAATTGACAACCATGATATTCATATGATATTCATCTTAGTACAAAATCATCATGCAAAGTCAATTATATAGCACAAGGAATCAGAACAACACTTAGTCAATTTTCAGCACAATTCAAGCAGATTCGGTATTTATGAAAACTGTAGATTCTGTAACCAAATAAGCTTGAGTTTTCATATCAGAAAGATATAGAATAAATATGTTAAGTGTTTGAAGATAAAAATCAGAAAATTTCAAGGTACCAAATTTCAGATTCGGTATCAAGAAAGAAAACCAGATTCGGTATCTTCAACAATTAACAGAAAGTCACTCAAACATGCATATTCTATCACATATCATGTAATTTCACAACCATGATCAATTAATCATTCAATTACAAGCATATTAACATGTTAATTGTATGAACAAACTCGGTATCAGGATAAGAACACATTCGGTAGATACAGAATTCATCAAATAAGCAATTAAACATGTAATCAGGCTTGATCAAATGATAGATCAGTCAATTTAACTCAGATTAGACAAGACTTCATGTTGATTTTCCAAATCAATTGAGTTTAATCAAAGATTAATTGAAATCGACTCAGACTCGGTATAATCAACAAGATTTCAAAAATTAAAGGTCATAATCCAGTTATTTTTGATCTTTTCTGGTTGATAAAAACTTAATTATCTCAGATCTATAATTATATATCTTAAACATTGATTAAAATGAACAATTACGAAGAATTTGAAGAAACAGAATGACGAACTCGGTAGAATTAGGCAGATTCGATATAATCAACAGACTCGGTAGGTAATTAATAACAGTAAGAGAGTAATGTTTGACTTTGACTCTCTTTTTATAGATACCGAAGGTAAAATACCGAATGGGCTTTACAGAATGGGCCTAATATACCGAATATAGTCCAATTTTTCAAAATTTTAACAATTTAACTCCAAATCTTGACAAATTGATTTTTTTCTCTTGAAATCCATTTCAATCTTTTCATGAAAAACAATTCTGAGACAATTTTTGAAAACTTTGAACTTACCGAATCTGTACAGTTGGTTGTCAGACTCGGTAAAATGCTAAAAATAGCATTTATTCAGTAAAATTTAAATATATTTTTGGATTTTATCTTTTCCAGTTTTTATGAATTTTTCAAAATAAGATTTGTACATAAAAGAACTTTGAATTTTATACAAAGTACAAATCTTCAGTGATACCAATTATTGACACGGGTTGCATAGTGAGATGTATACAAGCCATAGTGAATTATTTCAGATAAAAACAAAGAAATTTTGAATTCACTTTTGAAAAAACAATATTTTGAATAATTTTATCATTTTCTCCCTTTTTCTCTCCCTCAAAATGTGATATACAAGAAAGTAAATCAGCATTTTGATTATGTTCCCAAGAAAATGAATTAACTCCCCCTTGAAATAGGATATCAATGAGTTACCTCCCCCTTGCATAACCATTGAACAAATATATCTAGAAAGTTATCATTAATCTAAAAGCAGTCCCTTAAAGAAAAATTATCTAAAGCACTGAAACTTAGTTGCTCCCCCTAGAAAGTATCTACTCCCCCTAAACACAAGATCCCAAAAATAAGTCCCAACAGATCTAAGGAATATCAAGCACTATACTCTACCATGCCAATCTCTTTGATCAAGAATTTTAGCCTAAGTTCATCTAAAGGTTTAGTGAACATGTCAGCTAATTGCACTTTAGTAGGCACAGAGTATAACTCTACATCCCCTTTCTCTACATGGTCCTTAATGAAATGATAACGAATATCTATGTGTTTAGTTTTAGAATGCTGAACCGAGTTGCTTGTTATTGCAATAGCACTTTGTGAATCACAATAGATCGGGGTCTTAGAAATCTTAAAGTCATAGTCCAAGAGTTGAGTTTGCATCCACAAAACTTGTGAACAACAGTGAGCTACAGCAATGTACTTAGACTCAGCTATTGATAAAGACACACA